>NW_026970004.1:349891-687227 GCF_028390025.1 Pseudophryne corroboree
GGAGAACAATCTTCATAACAATGGTATCTCCTATGCAAAATAAGTATGATTTGGGATATGGCTGCGGAGGGCCGCTGCTCAGGCACATCTCTGTCAAGTAAAGGAGATTCAACTGAGGCAGCACAAGGGAACTCTCATCTGGGGACAACAACTGCAGGGAGAACACATATTTTCAGATGAACATGGGAGGGCAGAAGGCTGCCTAATACTGAAGCACCCCCAAACAACAAACCAAATGCAACAACTAGTGCAAGCATTCCTGGGGGAAGGCCTGCAGCAAATAGATTTGCATATGGTGATGTCATCCAAGCAGTGGGTCAAAGTTGGCTTCAACCCTCGTCTGCATATGAAAAGAGAAAAGGGGCGTGCAGGGCATGGTGGCCTTTTGCAGCACTTGGCTGACCCCTAGTTTGCATTAAACACCTCCACCCTCCTTCGGTGTGGGGCTCATGTTGGCTATGCCCCAGCCCCTGAAGCATTCAAGCTGATTTCTTGCAGCAGCTGGGCACTGTAACAGCTCCAGAGCTGCTCTGTAAGGCAAGTAAAAGGGTGTGGGCCCTGCAGCACTACCTGTAGTTCGCATTGTGCGTTGGAAGGCACAAAGTAAGCAGAAAGGAGGAGAAGTCAGGATAGTGCGCAAGGGCATAGAAGGGAGCGGCTCAAGAAAAGAGAAGTGGAAACAGACAGCAAACTAGGCAGGAGAGAGACCTGAGACAAAGAGATCTGAATTATACGAGAGCCGACCAGGGGAAACACAAATTATGCAGTCAAGTTTCCCACATTTGGGGAAATCACAGGAGCAGCACACCCAGAGTGCAATGGGTGAGCCTTGCCCTGGGAGAAGCACCTTCATGATCATAGTATCTCACCTGGCAGGTATGTAGGAGTTGGGCTAGAGCTGGGGAGGGTCGCTGCTCGGGTACCCCCCTGTCAAGTGAAGGAGATCAAACTGAGGCAGCACAATGGAACTCTCGAAAGAAGAACAAGGCTAGAGGAAGATCTGAGACAAAGAAATCTGACTTTTACCAGAGCTGACCAGAGGAAAACACAAACACAGTCCCCCACTACCACAAATAATGCAGTTGAGTTTCCCACATTTGGGGAAATCACAGGGGTCAGCATACCCAGAATGCAATGAATGAACCTCACCCTGGGAGAACAATCTTTATGACCATGGTATCTCCTATGCAAAATAAGTATGATTTGGGATAGGGCTGGGGAGGGCCGCTGCTCAGGCACATCTCTGTCAAGTAAAGGAGATTCAACTGAGGCAGCACAAGGGAACTCTCATCTGGGGACAACAACTGCAGGGAGAACACATATTTTCAGATGAACATGGGAGAGCAGAAGGCTGCCTAATACTGAAGCACCCCCAAACAACAAACCAAATGCAACAACTAGTGCAAGCATTCCTGGGGGAAGGCCTGCAGCAGATAGATTTGCATATGGTGATGTCATCCAAGCAGTGGGTCAAAGTTGGCTTCAACCCTCGTCTGCATATGAAAAGAGAAAAGGGGCGTGCAGGGCATGGTGGCCTTTTGCGGCACTTGGCTGACCCCTAGTTTGCATTAAACACCTCCACCCTCCTTCGGTGTGGGGCTCATGTTGGCTATGCCCCAGCCCCTGAAGCATTCAAGCTGATTTCTTGCAGCAGCTGGGCACTGTAACAGCTCCAGAGCTGCTCTGTAAGGCAAGTAAAAGGGTGTGGGCCCTGCAGCACTACCTGTAGTTCGCATTGTGCGTTGGAAGGCACAAAGTAAGCAGAAAGGAGGAGAAGTCAGGATAGTGCGCAAGGGCATAGAAGGGAGCGGCTCAAGAAAAGAGAAGTGGAAACAGACAGCAAACTAGGCTGGAGAGAGACCTGAGACAAAGATATCTGAATTATACGAGACCTGACCAGGGGAAACACAAATTATGCAGTCAAGTTTCCCACATTTGGGGAAATCGCAGGAGCAGCACACCCAGAGTGCAATGGGTGAGCCTTGCCCTTGGAGAAGCACCTTCATGATCATAGTATCTCACCTGGCAGGTAAGTAGGAGTTGGGCTAGAGCTGGGGAGGGTCGCTGCTCGGGCACCCCCCTGTCAAGTGAAGGAGATCCAACTGAGGCAGCACAAAGGAACTCTCGAAAGAAGAACAAGGCTAGAGGAAGATCTGAGACAAAGAAATCTGACTTTAACCAGAGCTGACCAGAGGAAAGCACAAACACAGTCCACCACTACCACAAATAATGCAGTCGAGTTTCCCACATTTGGGGAAATCACAGGGTTCAGCATACCCAGAGTGCAATGAATGAACCGCACCCTGGGAGAACAATCTTCATAACAATGGTATCTCCTATGCAAAATAAGTATGATTTGGGATATGGCTGCGGAGGGCCGCTGCTCAGGCACATCTCTGTCAAGTAAAGGAGATTCAACTGAGGCAGCACAAGGGAACTCTCATCTGGGGACAACAACTGCAGGGAGAACACATATTTTCAGATGAACATGGGAGGGCAGAAGGCTGCCTAATACTGAAGCACCCCCAAACAACAAACCAAATGCAACAACTAGTGCAAGCATTCCTGGGGGAAGGCCTGCAGCAAATAGATTTGCATATGGTGATGTCATCCAAGCAGTGGGTCAAAGTTGGCTTCAACCCTCGTCTGCATATGAAAAGAGAAAAGGGGCGTGCAGGGCATGGTGGCCTTTTGCAGCACTTGGCTGACCCCTAGTTTGCATTAAACACCTCCACCCTCCTTCGGTGTGGGGCTCATGTTGGCTATGCCCCAGCCCCTGAAGCATTCAAGCTGATTTCTTGCAGCAGCTGGGCACTGTAACAGCTCCAGAGCTGCTCTGTAAGGCAAGTAAAAGGGTGTGGGCCCTGCAGCACTACCTGTAGTTCGCATTGTGCGTTGGAAGGCACAAAGTAAGCAGAAAGGAGGAGAAGTCAGGATAGTGCGCAAGGGCATAGAAGGGAGCGGCTCAAGAAAAGAGAAGTGGAAACAGACAGCAAACTAGGCAGGAGAGAGACCTGAGACAAAGAGATCTGAATTATACGAGACCTGACCAGGGGAAACACAAATTATGCAGTCAAGTTTCCCACATTTGGGGAAATCGCAGGGGCAGCACACCCAGAGTGCAATGGGTGAGCCTTGCCCTGGGAGAAGCACCTTCATGATCATAGTATCTCACCTGGCAGGTAAGTAGGAGTTGGGCTAGAGCTGGGGAGGGTCGCTGCTCGGGCACCCCCCTGTCAAGTGAAGGAGATCCAACTGAGGCAGCACAAGGAAACTCTCGAAAGAAGAACAAGGCTAGAGGAAGATCTGAAACAAAGAAATCTGACTTTTACCAGAGATCAGAGGAAAACACAAACACAGTCCCCCACTGCCAACAAATAAAGCAGTCACGTTTCCCACATTTGGGGAAATCACAGGGGTCAGCATACCCAGAATGCAATGAATGAACCTCACCCTGGGAGAGTAATCTTCATGACCATGGTATCTCCTATGCAAAATAAGTATGATTTGGGATAGGGCTGGGGAGGGCCGCTGCTCATGCACATCTCTGTCAAGTAAAGGAGATTCAACTGAGGCAGCACAAGGGAACTCTCATCTGGGGACAACAACTGCAGGGAGAACACATATTTTCAGATGAACATGGGAGGGCAGAAGGCTGCCTAATACTGAAGCACTCCCAAACAACAAACCAAATGCAACAACTAGTGCAAGCATTCCTGGGGGAAGTTCTGCAGAAGACGGATTTGCATACGGTGATGTCATCCAAGCAGTGGGTCAAAGTTGGCTTCAACCCTCATCTGCATATGAAAAGAGAAAAGGGGCGTGCAGGGCATGGCGGCCTTTTGCGGTGCTTGGATGACCCCTAGTTCGCATTAAACACCCCACCCTCCTTTGGTGTGGGGCTCATGTTGGCCATGCCCCATCCCCTGAAGCATTCAAGCTGATTTATTGCAGCAGCTGGGCACTGTAACAGCTCCAGAGCAGCTCTGAACGGCAAGTAAAAGGGTGTGGGCCCTGCAGCACTACCTGTAGTTTGCATTGTGCATTGGAAGGCACAAAGTAAGCAGACGGGAGAAGTCAGGATAGTGCGCAAGGGCATAGAAGGGAGCGGCTCAAGAAAAGAGAAGTTGAAACAGACAGCAAACTAGGCTGGAGAGAGACCTGAGACAAAGAGATCTGAATTATACGAGAGCCGACCAGGGGAAACACAAATTATGCAGTCAAGTTTCACACATTTGGGGAAATCGCAGGAGCAGCACACCCAGAGTGCAATGGGTGAGCCTTGCCCTGGGAGAAGCACCTACATGATCATAGTATCTCACCTGCCAGGTAAGTAGAAGTTGGGCTAGAGCTGGGGAGGGTCGCTGCTCGGGTACCCCCCTGTCAAGTGAAGGAGATCCAACTGAGGCAGCACAAGGGAACTCTCGAAAGAAGAACAAGGCTAAAGGAAGATCTGAGACAAAGAAATCTGACTTTTACCAGAGCTGACCAGAGGAAAGCACAAACACAGTCCCCCACTACCACAAATAAAGCAGTCGAGTTTCCCACATTTGGGGAAATCACAGGGGTCAGCATACCCAGAATGCAATGAATGAACCTCACCGTGGGAGAACAATCTTCATGACCATGGTATCTCCTATGCAAAATAAGTATGATTTGGGATAGGGCTGGGGAGGGCCGCTGCTCAGGCACATCTCTGTCAAGTAAAGGAGATTCAACTGAGGCAGCACAAGGGAACTCTCATCTGGGGACAACAACTGCAGGGAGAACACATATTTTCAGATGAACATGGGAGGGCAGAAGGCTGCCTAATACTGAAGCACCCCCAAACAACAAACCAAATGCATCAACTAGTGCAAGCATTCCTGGGGGAAGGCCTGCAGCAGATGGATTTGCATACGGTGATGTCATCCAAGCAGTGGGTCAAAGTTGGCTTCAACCCTCGTCTGCATATGAAAAGAGAAAAGGGGCGTGCAGGGCATGGCGGCCTTTTGCGGCGCTTGGATGACCCCTAGTTCGCATTAAACACCTCCACCCTCCTTCGGTGTGGGGCTCATGTTGGCTATGCCCCAGCCCCTGAAGCATTCAAGCTGATTTCTTGCAGCAGCTGGGCACTGTAACAGCTCCAGAGCTGCTCTGTACGGCAAGTAAAAGGGTGTGGGCCCTGCAGCACTACCTGTAGTTTGCATTGTGCATTGGAAGGCACAAAGTAAGCAGACAGGAGGAGAAGTCAGGATAGTGCACAAGGGTATAAAAGGGAGGGGCTCATGAAAAAAGAAGTGGAAACAGACAGCAAACTAGGCTGGAGAGAGACCTGAGACAAAGAGATCTGAATTATACGAGAGCCGACCAGGGGAAACACAAATTATGCAGTCAAGCTTCCCACATTTGGGGAAATCAGAGTGCAATGGGTGAGCCTTGCCCTGGGAGAAGCACCTTCATGATCATAGTATCTCACCTGGCAGGTAAGTAGGAGTTGGGCTAGAGCTGGGGAGGGTCGCTGCTCGGGCACCCCCCTGTCAAGTGAAAGAGATCCAACTGAGGCAGCACAAGGAAACTCTCGAAAGAAGAACAAGGCTAGAGGAAGATCTGAGACAAATAAATCTGACTTTTACCAGAGCTGACCAGAGGATAGCACAAACACAGTCCCCCACTACCACAAATAATGCAGTCGAGTTTCCCACATTTGGGGAAATCACAGGGGTCAGCATACCCAGAATGCAATGAATGAACCTCACCCTGGGAGAACAATCTTCATGACCATGGTATCTCCTATGCAAAATAAGTATGATTTGGGATAGGGCTGGGGAGGGCCGCTGCTCAGGCACATCTCTGTCAAGTAAAGGAGATTCAACTGAGGCAGCACAAGGGAACTCTCATCTGGGGACAACAACTGCAGGGAGAACACATATTTTCAGATGAACATGGGAGGGCAGAAGGCTGCCTAATACTGAAGCACCCCCAAACAACAAACCAAATGCAACAACTAGTGCAAGCATTCCTGGGGGAAGGCCTGCAGCAGATGGATTTGCATACGGTGATGTCATCCAAGCAGTGGGTCAAAGTTGGCTTCAACCCTCGTCTGCATATGAAAAGAGAAAAGGGGCGTGCAGGGCATGGCGGCCTTTTGCGGTGCTTGGATGACCCCTAGTTCACATTAAACACCTCCACCCTCCTTCGGTGTGGGGCTCATGTTGGCTGTGCCCCAGCCCCTGAAGCATTCAAGCTGATTTCTTGCAGTAGCTGGGCACTGTAACAGCTCCAGAGCTGCTCTGTACGGCAAGTAAAAGGGTGTGGGCCCTACAGCACTACCTGTAGTTTGCATTGTGCATTGGAAGGCACAAAGTAAGCAGACAGGAGGAGAAGTCAGGATAGTGCACAAGGGTATAAAAGGGAGGGGCTCATGAAAAAAGAAGTGGAAACAGACAGCAAACTAGGCTGGAGAGAGACCTGAGACAAAGAGATCTGAATTATACGAGAGCCGACCAGGGGAAACACAAATTATGCAGTCAAGCTTCCCACATTTGGGGAAATCGCAGGGGCACCACACCCAGAGTGCAATGGGTGAGCCTTGCCCTGGGAGAAGATCCTTCATGATCATAGTATCTCACCTGGCAAGTAAGTAGGAGTTGGGCTAGAGCTGGGGAGGGTCGCTGCTCGGGCACCCCCCTGTCAAGTTAAAGAGATCCAACTGAGGCAGCACAAGGGAACTCTCGAAAGAAGAACAAGGCTAGAGGAAGATCTGAGACAAAGAAATCTGACTTTTACCAGAGCTGTCCAGAGGAAAGCACAAACACAGTCCCCCACTACCACAAATAATGCAGTCGAGTTTCCCACATTTGGGGAAATCACAGGGGTCAGCATACCCAGAATGCAATGAATGAACCTCACCCTGGGAGAACAATCTTCATGACCATGGTATCGCCTATGCAAAATAAGTATGATTTGGGATAGGGTTGGGGAGGGCCGCTGCTCAGGCACATCTCTGTCAAGTAAAGGAGATTCAACTGAGGCAGCACAAGGGAACTCTCATCTGGGGACAACAACTGCAGGGAGAACACATTTTCAGATAAACATGGGAGGGCAGAAGGCTGCCTAATACTGAAGCACCCCCAAACAACAAACCAAATGCAACAACTAGTACAAGCATTCCTGGGGGAAGGCCTGCAGCAGATGGATTTGCATATAGTGATGTCATCCAAGCAGTGGGTCAAAGTTGGCTTCAACCCTCGTCTGCATATGAAAAGAGAAAAGGGGCGTGCACGGCATGGCGGCCTTTTGCGGCGCTTGGATGACCCCTAGTTCGCATTAAACACCTCCACCCTCCTTCGGTGTGGGGCTCATGTTGGCTATGCCCCAGCCCCTGAAGCATTCAAGCTGATTTCTTGCAGCAGCTGGGCACTGTAACAGCTCCAGAGCTGCTCTGAACGGCAAGTAAAAGGGTGTGGGCCCTGCAGCACTACCTGTAGTTTGCATTATGCATTGGAAGGCACAAAGTAAGCAGACGGGAGAAGTCAGGATAGTGCGCAAGGGCATAGAAGGGAGCGGCTCAAGAAAAGAGAAGTTGAAACAGACAGCAAACTAGGCTGGAGAGAGACCTGAGACAAAGAGATCTGAATTATACGAGAGCCGACCAGGGGAAACACAAATTATGCAGTCAAGTTTCCCACATTTGGGGAAATCGCAGGAGCAGCACACCCAGAGTGCAATGGGTGAGCCTTGCCCTGGGAGAAGCACCTACATGATCATAGTATCTCACCTGCCAGGTAAGTAGAAGTTGGGCTAGAGCTGGGGAGGGTCGCTGCTCGGGTACCCCCCTGTCAAGTGAAGGAGATTCAACTGAGGCAGCACAAGGGAACTCTCGAAAGAAGAACAAGGCTAGAGGAAGATCTGAGACAAATAAATCTGACTTTTACCAGAGCTGACCAGAGGAAAGCACAAACACAGTCCCCCACTACCACAAATAATGCAGTCGAGTTTCCCACATTTGGGGAAATCACAGGGGTCAGCATACCCAGAATGCAATGAATGAACCTCACCCTGGGAGAACAATCTTCATGACCATGGTATCTCCTATGCAAAATAAGTATGATTTGGGATAGGGCTGGGGAGGGCCGCTGCTCAGGCACATCTCTGTCAAGTAAAGGAGATTCAACTGAGGCAGCACAAGGGAACTCTCATCTGGGGACAACAACTGCAGGGAGAACACATATTTTCAGATGAACATGGGAGGGCAGAAGGCTGCCTAATAATGAAGCACCCCCAAACAACAAACCAAATGCAACAACTAGTGCAAGCATTCCTGGGGGAAGGCCTGCAGCAGATGGATTTGCATACGGTGATGTCATCCAAGCAGTGGGTCAAAGTTGGCTTCAACCCTCGTCTGCATATGAAAAGAGAAAAGGGGCGTGCAGGGCATAGCGGCCTTTTGCGGCGCTTGGATGACCCCTAGTTCGCATTAAACACCTCCACCCTCCTTCGGTGTGGGGCTCATGTTGGCTATGCCCCAGCCCCTGAAGCATTCAAGCTGATTTCTTGCAGCAGCTGGGCACTGTAACAGCTCCAGAGCTGCTCTGTACGGCAAGTAAAAGGGTGTGGGCCCTGCAGCACTACCTGTAGTTTGCATTGTGCATTGGAAGGCACAAAATAAGCAGACAAGAGGAGAAGTCAGGATAGTGCACAAGGGTATAAAAGGGAGGGGCTCATGAAAAAAGAAGTGGAAACAGACAGCAAACTAGGCTGGAGAGAGACCTGAGACAAAGAGATCTGAATTATACGAGAGCCGACCAGGGGAAACACAAATTATGCAGTCAAGCTTCCCACATTTGGGGAAATCGCAGGGGCACCACACCCAGAGTGCAATGGGTGAGCCTTGCCCTGGGAGAAGCACCTTCATGATCATAGTATCTCACCTGGCAGGTAAGTAGGAGTTGGGCTAGAGCTGGGGAGGGTCGCTACTCGGGCACCCCCCTGTCAAGTGAAAGAGATCCAACTTAGGCAGCACAAGGGAACTCTCGAAAGAAGAACAAGGCTAGAGGAAGATCTGAGACAAATAAATCTGACTTTTACCAGAGCTGACTAGAGGAAAGCACAAACACAGTCCCCCACTACCACAAATAATGCAGTCGAGTTTCCCACATTTGGGGAAATCACAGGGGTCAGCATACCCAGAATGCAATGAATGAACCTCACCCTGGGAGAACAATCTTCATGACCATGGTATCGCCTATGCAAAATAAGTATGATTTGGGATAGGGCTGGGGAGGGCCGCTGCTCAGGCACATCTCTGTCAAGTAAAGGAGATTCAGCTGAGGCAGCACAAGGGAACTCTCATCTGGGGACAACAACTGCAGGGAGAACACATATTTTCAGATAAAAATCTTGGTCATGCTCTGGTTTCTCTTCAGAACGAACAAATCTTTCGCCTCTTACTAAAGATTTCCGTGGAGAGGAGCAAAACCGAGTTTTATCTCAATTTTTGCATGCCCCATCTTTTTGGGGTTTCTTTTACCGGTTTAAAGATAGAATGAGTGTGCTTTAATGTAAGCTCATTTGCATAGAAATGACAGTAAATGTTTATTTATGTTCAAACAGAACTTTCTTGACCATGCTACTTGCTTTAAAGATCTGGGAGCACATGGAATACAGTACAAACCATGCTTATAGCAAGGAGAAGCCAGGTGAGAAATCTGCTTTCTTTCAAATTGGGCGCTCACTTTGATCTGAATGAGGACTGCTGGCACAGCACTCAGGCGACAGGTGGAATCTTGGTCATGCTCTGGTTTCTCTTCAGAATGAACAAATCTTTCGCCTTTTATTAAAGATTATCCGTGGAGAGGAGCAAAACTGAGTTTTATCTCAATTTTTGCATGCCCCATATTATTGGGGTTTCTTTTATCAGTTTAAAGACAGAACGAGTGTGCTTTCTTGTTAGCTTTAATGTAAGTTTATTTGCATAACAATGACAATAAATGTCTGTTTCTTTTCAAGCAGAACTTTCTTGACCATACTAATTGCTTGAAAGATCTGGGAGCACATGGAAAAGAGTACAAACCATGTTTATAGCAAGGGGAAGCCTGGTGAGAAATCTGCTTTCTTTCTTTCAAATTGGGTGCTCACTTTGAGCTGAATGAGGACTGCTGGCATGGCACTCAGGCGACAGGTGGAATCTTGGTCATGCTCTGGTTTCTCTTCAGAACGAACAAATCTTTCGCCTTTTACTAAAGATTTCCGTGGAGAGGAGCAAAACTGAGTTTTATCTCAATTTTTGCATGCCCCATATCATACCTCCCAACTGTCCCGATTTTCGCGGGACAGTCCCGTTTTTTGGGGACTGTCCCGCTGTCCCACCTGCGGGCCGCAGTGTCCCGCGGTGGGGAGGACAGTTGGGAGGCTCTGTCTGTCGCTGCCCTGCTTAGCAGAGCAGCGGTGAATAGTCGCTGTGCGCACAGCGTCTATTCACTGAAGTCAGAGGGAGAGGTGGCATGCCAGCGGCTCACAGAGCGCTGGGCATGCCCCCTCAGTGCCGAAAACGGGGGCGTGACTCGCGATCGCGGGTCCTCCCGCGAAGCCATGCCCCTTTTTACTTAGGCCACGCCCTTTTTGGGAGCGCGTGCGACTTCGCCGCGCGTGTGTCCCTCTTTGCGAGCCGACAAAGTTGGGAGGTATGCCCATATTATTGGGGTTTCTTTTATCAGTTTAAAGACAGAACGAATGTGCTTTCTGGTTAGCTTTAATGTAAGTTTATTTGCATAACAATGACAGTAAATGTTTGTTTCTTTTCAAACAGAACTTTCTTGACCATGCTACTTGCTTGAAAGATCTGGGAGCACATGGAAAACAGTACAAACCATGCAGTATCACAAGAGCCTTTATTTGATCTTTCATGAAGATAGAGCAGAATTGAGGACACGTCAACAATTTCTGCCGAAGGTGGTTCATCTTTCCACATGGTGCCTTTGGCCACTGACACCTTCGTTGAGTCAAAGTCTCTGGCTGTGGTCAGAACTTTGAAAATTTATGTCACCAGAACGGTTCAGATTAGGAAAACAGAGGCTCTGTTTGTCCTGTATGCTCCCAACAGGATTGGGTGTCCTGCTTCCATGTAGACCATTATGCGCTGGATCTGTGGTAAGATTCAGCATGCTCATTCCATGGCAGGATTGCCGTTACTGAATTAGGTGAAGACCCATTCTACTAGAAAGGTGGGTTCATCCTGGGCAGCTGGTCGGGGAGTCTCGGCATTGCAACTTTGCCGAGCAGCTATTTAGTAAACACTTTTGCTAAGTTTTACAAGTTTGATACCTTGGCCGATGATAACTTCAAGTTGGGTCATTCGGTGCTGCAGAGTCGTACGCACTCTTCCACCCGTTCAAGAGCTTTGGTATAACCCCATGGTTCTTAATGTGACCCCAGCATCCTCTAGGTCGTATGAGAAAATAGGATTTTAATACCTACCGGTAAATCCTTTTCTCTTAGTCTGTAGAGGATGCTGGGCACCCGTCCCAGTCCATACTGTGTCTGCAGTTATTACTTGTGGTTATACACATGTTGTGTTATGGTTCTGGTCAGCTTTTTGCTGCAATTATTCATGCCGTTGGCTTGTGTTCTGTTGAATGCCACGTTCTGCGGCATGCTTAAGGTGTGAGCTGGTAAGATGCTCACCTTAGTTTAACAATAAATCCTTTCCTCGAAATGTCCGTCTCCATGGGCACAGTTCCTATAACTGGAGTCTGGAGGAGGGGCATAGAGGGAGGAGCCAGTTCACACCCTTTGATAGTCTTAAAGTGCCCATGTCTCTTGCGGATCCCGTCTATACCCCATGGTTCTTAATGTGACCCCAGCATCCTCTACGGACTAAGAGAAAAGGATGCCCTTGCGCACTATCCTGACTTCTCCTCCCGTCTGCTTACTTTGTGCCTTCCAACGCACAATGCAAACTACAGGTGGTGCTGCAGGGCCCACACCCTTTTACTTGCCTTACAGAACAGCTCTGGAGCTGTTACAGTGCCCAGCTGCTGCAAGAAATCAGCTTGAATGCTTCAGGGGATGGGGCATGGCCAACATGAGCCCCACACCAAAGGAGGGTGGGGGTGTTTAATGAGAACTAGGGGTCATCCAAGCACTGCAAAAGGCCGCCATGCCCTGCACGCCCCTTTTCTCTTTTCATATGCAGATGAGGGTTCCAGCCAACTTTGGCCCACTGCTTGAATAACATCACTGTATGCAAATCCGTCTGCTGCAGACCTTCCCCCAGGAAGGCTTGTACTAGATGTTGCATATGGTTTGATATTTGATGGTGCTTCAGTATTAGGCAGCCTTCCGCCCTCCCATGTTCATCTGAAAAGATGTGGTCTCCCTGCAGTTGTTGTCCCCAGACGAGAGTTCCCTTGTGCTTCCTCAGTTGAATCTCCTTAACTTGACGGGGGAGGGGCTGCCCGAGCAGCCACCCTCCCCAGCCCTATCCCAACTCATACTTATTTTGCATATGAGATCTCTTGATCATGAAGATTGTTCTCACAGGGTGAGGTTCATCCATTATATTTTAAAATAGGAAGGTACAAATTACATATTTGAATTGCATTTATGTGCTGGATTCAAATGTCCCCCCCCCCCCTTCCTTTCTCAATTGTGCCCGTCAGCAGCTATTCTAAGGTTGCTGCCAATGGGTGTGACACATTAATTTCTTCTGTGGGGTACACTGGACTCCACAAGGATTCACATTGGGGTGTAGAGTAGGATCTTGATCTGAGGCACCAACCGGCTCAAAGCTTTTGACTGTTCCCAAGATGCTCAGTGCATTCTCCTCTATAACCCCGCTTCCATGAACAGGGAGCTCAGTTTGTAGTTGGTGCCTTCAGTAGCAGGCCACTTAACAGGGGCCTGCCTCAGGCAGCCTATTCTTAGCTATAAATTTTGACAAGAAAAGAAGAACTTGTTTTATGAGAATCTACAAGGGCTGCAGCAGGCTAGGTCTAATAGACATCTTTACTGCAGCTTCATCACTCCCAGCGGCGCTGTATACTCCCGTGCCCTGGTTGCTGGGTCACTGCAGCGGAGGGTCCGGTTTCATCCTAAGGTCAGTCACACACACACCACCCTTCCGGATCACGAGGCCGCTGATGAAGGGGAGCGTGGCCGTAGGGGGTGGACCGTGTGCGCACTGGCGTGGACACTGATTACTGGGCAGCCGCTCCACTAGCCACCAGGTACAGTTAAGGAGCACAGGTCTGGGGGTTTTTCTCCTATATTAACCCAATTTTGTACTGCCCGCAGCGCATTGTGATAGGTAATAGGGCCTGATTCAGGTTGGATTGCAATCACAATAAGCGATCCAACTGCAAAAATTGCTAAGAGCATACGCATGTGCCTGCATTTTCTGCGGCACCCCGCAGAGAATGCGATCGCCTCTGCCTGTCAATCGGGGCGGGGGGGGATAGGTGGGTCAGCAACACTCCATTTCCAAGTCAGGGATGGAGCGGTGCGGGGGCAAGGCTTCAAAATGGGGTCTGCAACGGAGTAGACACAGGGGGCGTGGTCACAGCGGCTGTATGACATCACATTCAGCCGCTGTGATCACAAAAATGGTGGCGGCTTCCTGCGCGCACATACAGTCGGCACCAGCAGGAGGCTACACCATTTTTTATGATCACGCTGAACTGCAGTGCGACTGCAATTACAGCATGGTCAAGAAGGGAGGCGTCATGCTGGGTGGCCATGCCCTTTCACTGTGCAGGAGCCAGCACCGCTCACACACTAGTCCCCGGGTGCAGCCCCCAACCCCCGGGACACCCGGAGCAACAAAATGTAGATTCAGGCCACCAGGCCACGCCCCTACCTATGAAACCATGCCTCCTTTTTACCATTGCGCTGCTTATCTGCGCGCACTGCATTACAATCTCCCTCGCCACCTCTCTGGGTGTCACCAGTGATAGTGACACCTCTGCCATGCTTGTAGCAGCTGGTCCTAAGATCTACGCCTCAAGCCCTGAGTGTTTGCCCTTGTGACTTGTTGATCATCATAGCGAAGCAGATGCTTACAGAAAACTGCAGGGGCTTAGATTGAAAATAAAAAAAATGATTGGTATAAGGTAGAGAGGAGCGGGTTCGGTTCTCCGAGAACCGAATTCCCCACGAACTCCACGTTGTTTACACTGGTCCGAGGCAGGCTCGGTTGTTCCCGCCTGACTCGCAAAACCTGAACAAGGGAAAATGTCATCATCCCGCTGTCGGATTCTCGCGAGATTCGGATTCCATATAAAGAGCTGCGCGTTGCCGCCATTTTTACTCGTGCATTGAAGAGAGAGCGGAATGGACGTGGCTATGTTCTCTCAGTGGAAATCTCAATATCAGTGCTCAGTATCAGTGGTACCTTATTGCTGCTCAGTAATACTAGTAGTGTGTCTCTCCTGCTCAGTGTCAGTTCTCAGTAGTATCCTCATCAGTGCTCAGTATCACTGCTCATTGTCTTGTGCTGCATTGTGGTGCTCAGCATACTACAGTACATTACTAATAGTCCAGTGCTGCATCTTGCTGCTCAGTGTCAGTTCTAGTATCCTCATCAGTGCTCACTATCACTGTTCATTGCATTTTGGTTTTCTGTATACTACAGTAACATAGTAATATAGTAACATATAGTAACATAGTTTTTGAGGTTGAATAGAGGCAAATTGCCCATCGTGTTCAACCTGTTTTAAGTTGTGATGATTCTACATACCTGCTGAATAATGTTTTATGACTAGTTAGCTACTATAACTCATGTTACCCCCGGATTAACCATGTTGATATTTTAAGTATTATAACCTTAGATAGCTTTTTCATTCAGAAATGTATCCATTCCTTTTTTAAATCCAATTACAGAGTCCGCCATTACCACCTTCCCTGGCAGGGAATTCCACATCCTGATTGCCCTAACAGTGAAGATCATAGTATCTCACCTGGCAGGTAAGTAGGAGTTGGGCTAGAGCTGTGGAGGATTGCTGCTCGGGCACCCCCTGTCAAGTGAAGGAGATCCAACTGAGGCAGCACAAGGGAACTCTCGAAAGAAGAACAAGGCTAGAGGAAGATCTGAGACAAAGAAATCTGACTTTTACCAGAGCTGACCAGAGGAAAGCACAAACACAGTCCCCCACTACCACAAATAATGCAGTCGAGTTTCCCACATTGGGGAAATCACAGGGGTCAGCATACCCAGAATGCAATGAATGAACCTCACCCTGGGAGAACAATCTTCATGACCATGGTATCTCCTATGCAAAATAAGTATGATTTGGGATAGGGCTGGGGAGGGCCGCTGCTCAGGCACATCTCTGTCAAGTAAAGGAGATTCAACTGAGGCAGCACAAGGGAACTCTCATCTGGGGACAACAACTGCAGGGAGAACACATATTTTCAGATGAAAATCTTGGTCATGCTCTGGCTTCTCTTCAGAACGAACAAATCTTTCGCCTTTTACTAAAGATTTCCGTGGAGAGGAGCAAAACTGAGTTTTACCTCAATTTTTGCATGCCCCATCTTTTTGGATTTTCTTTTATCGGTTTAAAGATAGAATGAGTGTGCTTTAATGAAAGCTCATTTGCATAGAAATTACAGTAAATGTTTGTTTCTTTTCAAACAGAACTTTCTTGACCATGCTACTTGCTTGAAAGATCTGGGAGCACATGGAATACAGTACAAACCATGCTTATAGCAAGGAGAAGCCAGGTGAGAAATCTGCTTTCTTTCAAATTGGGCGCTCACTTTGATCTGAATGAGGACTGCTGGCATGGCACTCAGGCGACAGGTGGAATCTTGGTCATGCTCTGGTTTCTCTTCAGAATGAACAAATCTTTCGCCATTTATTAAAGATTTCCGTGGAGAGGAGCAAAACTGAGTTTTATCTCAATTTTTGCATGCCCCATATTATTGGGGTTTCTTTTATCAGTTTAAGGACAGAATGAGTGTGCTTTCTTGTTGGCTTTAATGTAAGTTTATTTGTATAACAATGACAGTAAATGTCTGTTTCTTTTCAAACAGAACTTTCTTGACCATGCTACTTGCTTGAAAGATCTGGGAGCACATGGAAAAGAGTACAAACCATGCTTATAGCAAGGGGAAGCCTGGTGAGAAATCTGCTTTCTTTCTTTCAAATTGGGTGCTCACTTTGAGCTGAATGAGGACTGCTGGCATGGCACTCAGGCGACAGGTGGAATCTTGGTCATGCTCTGGTTTCTCTTCAGAACGAACAAATCTTTCGCCTTTTACTAAAGATTTCCGTGGAGAGGAGCAAAACTGAGTTTTATCTCAAATTTTGCATTCCCCATCTTATTGGGGTTTTATTTTATCTGTTTAAAGATAGAACGAGTGTGCTTTAATGTAAGCTCATTTGCATAGAAATGACAGTAAATGTTTGTTTCTTTTCAAACAGAACTTTCTTGACTATACTAATTGCTTGAAAGATCTGGGAACACATGGAAAAGAGTACAAACCATGTTTATAGCTAGGGGAAGCCTGGTGAGAAATCTGCTATCTTTCTTTCAAATTGGGTGCTCACTTTGAGCTCAATGAGAACTGCTGGCATGGCACTCAGGCGACAGGTGGAATCTTGGTCATGCTCTGGTTTCTCTTCAGAACTAACAAATATTTCGCCTTTTATTAAAGATTTCCGTGGAGAGGAGCAAAACTGAGTTTTATCTCAATTTTTGCATGCCCCATATTATTGGGGTTTCTTTTATCAGTTTAAAGACAGAACGAGTGTGCTTTCTTGTTAGCTTTAATGTAAGTTGCCATAGATGCAGTGAAACACACGTGTAGGGCACGGCGTGTCCGCGTGTATTTGACTCATGTGAAATGTTATAAAACAAAAATATATGATTATGATGTTAGCTGTTAGTCTCCACTAATAGGGAATAGAAGCTGAGCTATAAGAAAGGAATACACTAGATATGATGTCACTTAGCAGATACAATGTCTAAAGTGCATACAGATAGCTACTAATAACTCTTGATAAGAAAGTATATCAGTGTGGGTATATTTATATGATGGGATATTGGGACTAGTGAATATATATCACTCCTGCTGTCCAGATTGGCAATAACCAGACAATTATGATAAGAGTAGAGATGTCACATGGGCTGCTATAGATATTAATTTAATGCTGTATGTGTCATTTGTTACAAATGGATACATTTTCTATGAGTCAGCCTAGCAGCTGCATGTTCTAACAGAACACTATCCTCACACAGAATCTGCTAACCTTGAGATAACTAAATGACAGTGTGTAACAGTCTCTTTACTATAAGACTGTTACAAAGTAATATATATATTTGAAGTCAGTCTAGCAGCTGTGTGTTCCAGCAGTTTATAAGACAAAGAAAATCTCCTATTGTGGAATCTAGACACATGGGACTGCTGGCCTGTGTCATACTATTTCTATGTAATACCAGTAACATGTATATAACTGTTACATAATTGTTACAAATGGATAAATCTTTGAGTCAGCCTAGCAGCTGCATGTCCTAACAGGACACCATAAATCCTTTACAGTGTAACAAATTGATTGGTAACACTTAAAGGCTGGAGAGCAGTTATATGCCTTACTAGCATACTCAATATACCACATTATTACACCAGTTACCACGATTATTGACAGCGCATTTGATATATTATATTACCCTCACACTGAGTCTGTTTACCTTTAGATAACTAAGTGACCGAATATGTAACAGTTTCTCTATCATAAGACTGTTACAAAGTGAGATAGATATATTTGGAAGTCAGTCAAACAGCTGTGTGTTTCAGCGGTTTATAAGAAAATTCCTCATTGTGGAATCTGGACCACTAAGGGTTATTATATATATAGCACATGGAATTGCCACATCTCCCTATATGATAATTTCATTACACTGTAACATAATAAGAATTAACTCTTTAACAGTGTAAATAGAGAGTAATGAATCTCTGACACATGGAATATATTATTTCTTAGATGAATTGGATAAACCATTATGACAGACACTTTGCTTCCTAATAAGAATTGAGGTGGCTATACCTCTAAGGAAAGCATTATTGCCTACGCCTAGATCAGATTAAATAAGATCTGGCTGAATATATGAAGGAAGGTTGCTATTTATATGAGAATTGGAATTGCTATATTCCTTAAGGCAACCCCACCGATTGATATATGTTGTCAATTAAGTATATCTGAACGGCTATATCTGGACCAGATTTAATAAGATCTGGCTGATTATATGAAGGAGGGCTGCTATTTATATTGGAATTGCCATATTCCTTAAGGCAACCGCACCTGTTGGTATATCTCGCCAATTAACTATATCTAAACAGCTAAATTAAAGCTATTCATCATTTTTTTAGTTTGGATATTAATAAATATGATCTTTCCATGATGCATAGAGATTTCCCTATCAAGTGATTCCTTATCCGATATAGAAAGCTATCCCCCTGTGGTATTAAATTTAGGAATATAGTCTTAGGGGACACAGAGAAATAAGTGATCCCCATCTACCTAAGCACCCCACAAATTGGAGGTTAGCTTACCGGTTATACTCAATCACCCCCACAAATTCGCCAATGGGGATGGCTTCCCGGGAGGTAACCCCTATTGAGTGAAGGGAGTATATAGGATACGACCCAGTGGTACCTGACGACATAGATACTAACAGCTATTTAATAACATTACGCTAGAAAGTGATTATTAGCAACATATATATCTATATAAACAACCCCGCCAGGGTTGTGCCTTCAAAAATAATCACACACGGACACGCTTTTTAAACCTTTTTTTCACATCTCTTTATTCTTCTTATGCACATGTATGTTAGTTCTGTGATTTTAACCTTTATGTTTCACTGCAGTTTGGGATAATAATATTAATATTTATCCAATTTTAATACATACTTAATAAAGGTTATATTTTATGATTCATTTATTCTGTCCAGTGCGTCAACAGTGCAGATTTCTTCTTGTTTTTTCTCCCAAATTCTATAACAATGACAGTAAATGTTGTTTCTTTTCAAACAGAACTTTCTTGACCATGCTACTTGCTTGAAAGATCTGGGAGCACATGGAAAACAGTACAAACCATGCAGTATCACAAGAGCCTTTATTTGATCTTTCATGAAGATAGAGCAGAATTGAGGACACGTCAACAATTTCTGCCGAAGGTGGTTCATCTTTCCACATGGTGCCTTTGGCCACTGACACCTTCGTTGAGTCAAAGTCTCTGGCTGTGGTCAGAACTTTGAAAATTTATGTCACCAGAACGGTTCAGATTAGGAAAACAGAGGCTCTGTTTGTCCTGTATGCTCCCAACAGGATTGGGTGTCCTGCTTCCATGTAGACCATTATGCGCTGGATCTGTGGTAAGATTCAGCATGCTCATTCCATGGCAGGATTGCCGTTACTGAATTAGGTGAAGACCCATTCTACTAGAAAGGTGGGTTCATCCTGGGCAGCTGGTCGGGGAGTCTCGGCATTGCAACTTTGCCGAGCAGCTATTTAGTAAACACTTTTGCTAAGTTTTACAAGTTTGATACCTTGGCTGATGATAACCTCAAGTTGGGTCATTCGGTGCTGCAGAGTCGTACGCACTCTCCCACCCGTTCAAGAGCTTTGGTATAACCCCATGGTTCTTAATGTGACCCCAGCATCCTCTAGGTCGTATGAGAAAATAGGATTTTAATACCTACCGGTAAATCCTTTTCTCTTAGTCCGTAGAGGATGCTGGGCACCCGTCCCAGTCCATACTGTGTCTGCAGTTATTACTTGTGGTTATACACATGTTATGTTATGGTTCTGGTCAGCTTTTTGCTGCAATTGTTCATGCCGTTGGCTTGTGTTCTGTTGAATGCCACGTTCTGCGGCATGCTTAAGGTGTGAGCTGGTAAGATGCTCACCTTAGTTTAACAATAAATCCTTTCCTCGAAATGTCCGTCTCCCTGGGCACAGTTCCTATAACTGGAGTCTGGAGGAGGGGCATAGAGGGAGGAGCCAGTTCACACCCTTTGAAAGTCTTAAAGTGCCCATGTCTCTTGCGGATCCCGTCTATACCCCATGGTTCTTAATGTGACCCCAGCATCCTCTACGGACTAAGAGAAAAGGATGCCCTTGCGCACTATCCTGACTTCTCCTCCCGTCTGCTTACTTTGTGCCTTCCAACGCACAATGCGAACTACAGGTGGTGCTGCAGGGCCCACACCCTTTTACTTGCCTTACAGAACAGCTCTGGAGCTGTTACAGTGCCCAGCTGCTGCAAGAAATCAGCTTGAATGCTTCAGGGGATGGGGCATGGCCAACATGAGCCCCACACCAAAGGAGGGTGGGGGTGTTTAATGCGAACTAGGGGTCATCCAAGCACCGCAAAAGGCCGCCATGCCCTGCATGCCCCTTTTCTCTTTTCATATGCAGATGAGGGTTCCAGCCAACTTTGGCCCACATCTTGGATGACATCACCGTATGCAAATCCGTCTTCTGCAGACCTTCCCCCAGGAATGCTTGTACTAGTTGTTGCATATGGTTTGATATTTGATGGTGCTTCAATATTAGGCAGCCTTCCACCCTCCCATGTTCACCTGAACAGATGTGGTCTCCCTGCAGTTGTTGTCCCCAGACGAGAGTTCCCTTGTGCGTCCTCAGTTGAATCTCCTTAACTTGACGGGGGAGGGGCTGCCCGAGCAGCCACCCTCCCCAGCCCTATCCCAACTCATACTTATTTTGCATATGAGATCTCTTGATCATGAAGATTGTTCTCACAGGGTGAGGTTCATCCATTATATTTTAAAATAGGAAGGTACAAATTACATATTTGAATTGCATCTATGTGCTGGATTCAAATGTCCCCCCCCCCCCCTTCCTTTCTCAATTGTGCCCGTCAGCAGCTATTCTAAGGTTGCTGCCAATGGGTGTGACACATTAATTTCTTCTGTGGGGTACACTGGACTCCACAAGGATTCACATTGGGGTGTAGAGTAGGATCTTGATCTGAGGCACCAACCGGCTCAAAGCTTTTGACTGTTCCCAAGATGCTCAGCGCATCCTCCTCTATAACCCCGCTTCCATGAACAGGGAGCTCAGTTTGTAGTTGGTGCCTTCAGTAGCAGGCCACTTAACAGGGGCCTGCCTCAGGCAGCCTATTCTTAGCTATTAATTTTGACAAGAAAAGAAGAACTTGTTTTATGAGAATCTACAAGGGCTGCAGCAGGCTAGGTCTAATAGACATCTTTACTGCAGCTTCATCACTCCCAGCGGCGCTGTATACTCCCGTGCCCTGGTTGCTGGGTCACTGCAGCGGAGGCTCCAGTTTCTTCCTAAGGTCAGTCACACACACACCGCCCTTCCGGATCACGAGGCCGCTGATGAAGGGGAGCGTGGCCGTAGGGGGTGGACCGTGTGCGCACTGGCGTGGACACTGATTACTGGGCAGCCGCTCCACTAGCCACCAGGTACAGTTAAGGAGCACAGGTCTGGGAGTTTTACTCCTATATTAACCCAATTTTGTACTGCCCGCAGCGCATTGTGATAGGTAATAGGGCCTGATTCAGGTTGGAATGCAATCACAATAAGCGATCCAACTGCAAAAATTGCTAACAGCATACGCATGTGCCTGCATTTTCTGCAGCACCCCGCAGAGAATGCGATCGCCTCTGCCTGTCAATCGGGGCGGGGGGGGGAGAGGGGGGTCAGCAACACTCCATTTCCAAGTCAGGGATGGAGCGGTGCGGGGGCAAGGCTTCAAAATGGGGTCTGCAACGGAGGAGACACAGGGGGCGTGGTCACAGCGGCTGTATGACATCACATTCAGCCGCTGTGATCACAAAAATGGTGGCGGCTTCCTGCGCGCACATACAGTCTGCACCAGCAGGAGGCTACACCATTTTTTATGATCACGCTGAACTGCAGTGCGACTGCAATTACAGCATGGTCAAGAATGGAGGCGTCATGCTGGGTGGCCATGCCCTGTCACTGTGCAGGAGCCAGCACCGCACACACACTAGTCCCCGGGTGCAGCCCCCAACCCCCGGGACACCCGGAGCAACAAAATGTAGATTCAGGCCACCAGGCCACGCCCCTACCTATGAAACCATGCCTCCTTTTTACCATTGCGCTGCTTATCTGCGCGCACTGCATTACAATCTCCTTCGCCACCTCTCTGGGTGTCACCAGTGATAGTGACACCTCTGCCATGCTTGTAGCAGCTGGTCCTAAGATCTACGCCTCAAGCCCTGAGTGTTTGCCCTTGTGACTTGTTGATCATCATAGCGAAGCAGATGCTTACAGAAAACTGCAGGGGCTTAGATTGAAAATAAAAAAATTGATGGGTATAAGGTAGAGAGGAGCGGGTTCGGTTCTCCGAGAACCGAATTCCCGATGAACTCCACGTGGTTTACACTGGTCCGAGGCAGGCTCGGTTGTTCCCGCCTGACTCGGAAAACCTGAACAAGGGAAAATGTCATCATCCCGCTGTCGGATTCTCTCGAGATTCGGATTCCATATAAAGAGCTGCGCGTTGCCGCCATTTTTACTCGTGCATTGAAGAGAGAGCGGAGAGGACGTGGCTATGTTCTCTCAGTGGAAATCTCAATATCAGTGCTCAGTATCAGTGGTTACTTATTGCTGCTCAGTAATACTAGTAGTGTGTCTCTCCTGCTCAGTGTCAGTTCTCAGTAGTATCCTCATCAGTGCTCAGTATCACTGCTCATTGTCTTGTGCTGCATTGTGGTGCTCAGCATACTACAGTACATTACTAATAGTCCAGTGCTGCATCTTGCTGCTCAGTGTCAGTTCTAGTATCCTCATCAGTGCTCACTATCACTGCTCATTACATTGTGGTGTTCTGTATACTACAGTAACATAGTAATATAGTAACATATAGTAACATAGTTTTTGAGGTTGAATAGAGGCAAATTGCCCATCGTGTTCAACCTGTTTTAAGTTGTGATGATTCTACATACTTGCTGAATAATGTTTTATGACTAGTTAGCTACTATAACTCATGTTACCCCCGGATTAACCATGTTGATATTTTAAGTATTATAACCTTAGATAGCTTTTTCATTCAGAAATGTATCCATTCCTTTTTTAAATCCAATTACAGAGTCCGCCATTACCACCTTCCCTGGCAGGGAATTCCACATCCTGATTGCCCTAACAGTGAAGATCATAGTATCTCACCTGGCAGGTAAGTAGGAGTTGGGCTAGAGCTGTGGAGGATTGCTGCTCGGGCACCCCCTGTCAAGTGAAGGAGATCCAACTGAGGCAGCACAAGGGAACTCTCGAAAGAAGAACAAGGCTAGAGGAAGATCTGAGACAAAGAAATCTGACTTTTACCAGAGCTGACCAGAGGAAAGCACAAACACAGTCCCCCACTACCACAAATAATGCAGTCGAGTTTCCCACATTGGGGAAATCACAGGGGTCAGCATACCCAGAATGCAATGAATGAACCTCACCCTGGGAGAACAATCTTCATGACCATGGTATCTCCTATGCAAAATAAGTATGATTTGGGATAGGGCTGGGGAGGGCCGCTGCTCAGGCACATCTCTGTCAAGTAAAGGAGATTCAACTGAGGCAGCACAAGGGAACTCTCATCTGGGGACAACAACTGCAGGGAGAACACATATTTTCAGATGAAAATCTTGGTCATGCTCTGGCTTCTCTTCAGAACGAACAAATCTTTCGCCTTTTACTAAAGATTTCCGTGGAGAGGAGCAAAACTGAGTTTTACCTCAATTTTTGCATGCCCCATCTTTTTGGATTTTCTTTTATCGGTTTAAAGATAGAATGAGTGTGCTTTAATGAAAGCTCATTTGCATAGAAATTACAGTAAATGTTTGTTTCTTTTCAAACAGAACTTTCTTGACCATGCTACTTGCTTGAAAGATCTGGGAGCACATGGAATACAGTACAAACCATGCTTATAGCAAGGAGAAGCCAGGTGAGAAATCTGCTTTCTTTCAAATTGGGCGCTCACTTTGATCTGAATGAGGACTGCTGGCATGGCACTCAGGCGACAGGTGGAATCTTGGTCATGCTCTGGTTTCTCTTCAGAATGAACAAATCTTTCGCCATTTATTAAAGATTTCCGTGGAGAGGAGCAAAACTGAGTTTTATCTCAATTTTTGCATGCCCCATATTATTGGGGTTTCTTTTATCAGTTTAAGGACAGAATGAGTGTGCTTTCTTGTTGGCTTTAATGTAAGTTTATTTGTATAACAATGACAGTAAATGTCTGTTTCTTTTCAAACAGAACTTTCTTGACCATGCTACTTGCTTGAAAGATCTGGGAGCACATGGAAAAGAGTACAAACCATGCTTATAGCAAGGGGAAGCCTGGTGAGAAATCTGCTTTCTTTCTTTCAAATTGGGTGCTCACTTTGAGCTGAATGAGGACTGCTGGCATGGCACTCAGGCGACAGGTGGAATCTTGGTCATGCTCTGGTTTCTCTTCAGAACGAACAAATCTTTCGCCTTTTACTAAAGATTTCCGTGGAGAGGAGCAAAACTGAGTTTTATCTCAAATTTTGCATTCCCCATCTTATTGGGGTTTTATTTTATCTGTTTAAAGATAGAACGAGTGTGCTTTAATGTAAGCTCATTTGCATAGAAATGACAGTAAATGTTTGTTTCTTTTCAAACAGAACTTTCTTGACTATACTAATTGCTTGAAAGATCTGGGAACACATGGAAAAGAGTACAAACCATGTTTATAGCTAGGGGAAGCCTGGTGAGAAATCTGCTATCTTTCTTTCAAATTGGGTGCTCACTTTGAGCTCAATGAGAACTGCTGGCATGGCACTCAGGCGACAGGTGGAATCTTGGTCATGCTCTGGTTTCTCTTCAGAACTAACAAATATTTCGCCTTTTATTAAAGATTTCCGTGGAGAGGAGCAAAACTGAGTTTTATCTCAATTTTTGCATGCCCCATATTATTGGGGTTTCTTTTATCAGTTTAAAGACAGAACGAGTGTGCTTTCTTGTTAGCTTTAATGTAAGTTGCCATAGATGCAGTGAAACACACGTGTAGGGCACGGCGTGTCCGCGTGTATTTGACTCATGTGAAATGTTATAAAACAAAAATATATGATTATGATGTTAGCTGTTAGTCTCCACTAATAGGGAATAGAAGCTGAGCTATAAGAAAGGAATACACTAGATATGATGTCACTTAGCAGATACAATGTCTAAAGTGCATACAGATAGCTACTAATAACTCTTGATAAGAAAGTATATCAGTGTGGGTATATTTATATGATGGGATATTGGGACTAGTGAATATATATCACTCCTGCTGTCCAGATTGGCAATAACCAGACAATTATGATAAGAGTAGAGATGTCACATGGGCTGCTATAGATATTAATTTAATGCTGTATGTGTCATTTGTTACAAATTGATACATTTTCTATGAGTCAGCCTAGCAGCTGCATGTTCTAACAGAACACTATCCTCACACAGAATCTGCTAACCTTGAGATAACTAAATGACAGTGTGTAACAGTCTCTTTACTATAAGACTGTTACAAAGTAATATATATATTTGAAGTCAGTCTAGCAGCTGTGTGTTCCAGCAGTTTATAAGACAAAGAAAATCTCCTATTGTGGAATCTAGACACATGGGACTGCTGGCCTGTGTCATACTATTTCTATGTAATACCAGTAACATGTATATAACTGTTACATAATTGTTACAAATGGATAAATCTTTGAGTCAGCCTAGCAGCTGCATGTCCTAACAGGACACCATAAATCCTTTACAGTGTAACAAATTGATTGGTAACACTTAAAGGCTGGAGAGCAGTTATATGCCTTACTAGCATACTCAATATACCACATTATTACACCAGTTACCACGATTATTGACAGCGCATTTGATATATTATATTACCCTCACACTGAGTCTGTTTACCTTTAGATAACTAAGTGACCGAATATGTAACAGTTTCTCTATCATAAGACTGTTACAAAGTGAGATAGATATATTTGGAAGTCAGTCAAACAGCTGTGTGTTTCAGCGGTTTATAAGAAAATTCCTCATTGTGGAATCTGGACCACTAAGGGTTATTATATATATAGCACATGGAATTGCCACATCTCCCTATATGATAATTTCATTACACTGTAACATAATAAGAATTAACTCTTTAACAGTGTAAATAGAGAGTAATGAATCTCTGACACATGGAATATATTATTTCTTAGATGAATTGGATAAACCATTATGACAGACACTTTGCTTCCTAATAAGAATTGAGGTGGCTATACCTCTAAGGAAAGCATTATTGCCTACGCCTAGATCAGATTAAATAAGATCTGGCTGAATATATGAAGGAAGGTTGCTATTTATATGAGAATTGGAATTGCTATATTCCTTAAGGCAACCCCACCGATTGATATATGTTGTCAATTAAGTATATCTGAACGGCTATATCTGGACCAGATTTAATAAGATCTGGCTGATTATATGAAGGAGGGCTGCTATTTATATTGGAATTGCCATATTCCTTAAGGCAACCGCACCTGTTGGTATATCTCGCCAATTAACTATATCTAAACAGCTAAATTAAAGCTATTCATCATTTTTTTTAGTTTGGATATTAATAAATATGATCTTTCCATGATGCATAGAGATTTCCCTATCAAGTGATTCCTTATCCGATATAGAAAGCTATCCCCCTGTGGTATTGAATTTAGGAATATAGTCTTAGGGGACACAGAGAAATAAGTGATCCCCATCTACCTAAGCACCCCACAAATTGGAGGTTAGCTTACCGGTTATACTCAATCACCCCCACAAATTCGCCAATGGGGATGGCTTCCCGGGAGGTAACCCCTATTGAGTGAAGGGAGTATATAGGATACGACCCAGTGGTACCTGACGACATAGATACTAACAGCTATTTAATAACATTACGCTAGAAAGTGATTATTAGCAACATATATATCTATATAAACAACCCCGCCAGGGTTGTGCCTTCAAAAATAATCACACACGGACACGCTTTTTAAACCTTTTTTTCACATCTCTTTATTCTTCTTATGCACATGTATGTTAGTTCTGTGATTTTAACCTTTATGTTTCACTGCAGTTTGGGATAATAATATTAATATTTATCCAATTTTAATACATACTTAATAAAGGTTATATTTTATGATTCATTCATTCTGTCCAGTGCGTCAACAGTGCAGATTTCTTCTTGTTTTTTCTCCCAAATTCTATAACAATGACAGTAAATGTTGTTTCTTTTCAAACAGAACTTTCTTGACCATGCTACTTGCTTGAAAGATCTGGGAGCACATGGAAAACAGTACAAACCATGCAGTATCACAAGAGCCTTTATTTGATCTTTCATGAAGATAGAGCAGAATTGAGGACACGTCAACAATTTCTGCCGAAGGTGGTTCATCTTTCCACATGGTGCCTTTGGCCACTGACACCTTCGTTGAGTCAAAGTCTCTGGCTGTGGTCAGAACTTTGAAAATTTATGTCACCAGAACGGTTCAGATTAGGAAAACAGAGGCTCTGTTTGTCCTGTATGCTCCCAACAGGATTGGGTGTCCTGCTTCCATGTAGACCATTATGCGCTGGATCTGTGGTAAGATTCAGCATGCTCATTCCATGGCAGGATTGCCGTTACTGAATTAGGTGAAGACCCATTCTACTAGAAAGGTGGGTTCATCCTGGGCAGCTGGTCGGGGAGTCTCGGCATTGCAACTTTGCCGAGCAGCTATTTAGTAAACACTTTTGCTAAGTTTTACAAGTTTGATACCTTGGCTGATGATAACCTCAAGTTGGGTCATTCGGTGCTGCAGAGTCGTACGCACTCTCCCACCCGTTCAAGAGCTTTGGTATAACCCCATGGTTCTTAATGTGACCCCAGCATCCTCTAGGTCGTATGAGAAAATAGGATTTTAATACCTACCGGTAAATCCTTTTCTCTTAGTCCGTAGAGGATGCTGGGCACCCGTCCCAGTCCATACTGTGTCTGCAGTTATTACTTGTGGTTATACACATGTTATGTTATGGTTCTGGTCAGCTTTTTGCTGCAATTGTTCATGCCGTTGGCTTGTGTTCTGTTGAATGCCACGTTCTGCGGCATGCTTAAGGTGTGAGCTGGTAAGATGCTCACCTTAGTTTAACAATAAATCCTTTCCTCGAAATGTCCGTCTCCCTGGGCACAGTTCCTATAACTGGAGTCTGGAGGAGGGGCATAGAGGGAGGAGCCAGTTCACACCCTTTGAAAGTCTTACAGTGCCCATGTCTCTTGCGGATCCCGTCTATACCCCATGGTTCTTAATGTGACCCCAGCATCCTCTACGGACTAAGAGAAAAGGATGCCCTTGCGCACTATCCTGACTTCTCCTCCCGTCTGCTTACTTTGTGCCTTCCAACGCACAATGCGTACTACAGGTGGTGCTGCAGGGCCCACACCCTTTTACTTGCCTTACAGAACAGCTCTGGAGCTGTTACAGTGCCCAGCTGCTGCAAGAAATCAGCTTGAATGCTTCAGGGGATGGGGCATGGCCAACATGAGCCCCACACCAAAGGAGGGTGGGGGTGTTTAATGCGAACTAGGGGTCATCCAAGCACCGCAAAAGGCCGCCATGCCCTGCATGCCCCTTTTCTTTTTTCATATGCAGATGAGGGTTCCAGCCAACTTTGGCCCACATCTTGGATGACATCACCGTATGCAAATCCGTCTTCTGCAGACCTTCCCCCAGGAATGCTTGTACTAGTTGTTGCATATGGTTTGATATTTGATGGTGCTTCAATATTAGGCAGCCTTCCACCCTCCCATGTTCATCTGAACAGATGTGGTCTCCCTGCAGTTGTTGTCCCCAGACGAGAGTTCCCTTGTGCGTCCTCAGTTGAATCTCCTTAACTTGACGGGGGAGGGGCTGCCCGAGCAGCCACCCTCCCCAGCCCTATCCCAACTCATACTTATTTTGCATATGAGATCTCTTGATCATGAAGATTGTTCTCACAAGGTGAGGTTCATCCATTATATTTTAAAATAGGAAGGTACAAATTACATATTTGAATTGCATCTATGTGCTGGATTCAAATGTCCCCCCCCCCCCTTCCTTTCTCAATTGTGCCCGTCAGCAGCTATTCTAAGGTTGCTGCCAATGGGTGTGACACATTAATTTCTTCTGTGGGGTACACTGGACTCCACAAGGATTCACATTGGGATCTTGATCTGAGGCACCAACCGGCTCAAAGCTTTTGACTGTTCCCAAGATGCTCAGCGCATCCTCCTCTATAACCCCGCTTCCATGAACAGGGAGCTCAGTTTGTAGTTGGTGCCTTCAGTAGCAGGCCACTTAACAGGGGCCTGCCTCAGGCAGCCTATTCTTAGCTATTAATTTTGACAAGAAAAGAAGAACTTGTTTTATGAGAATCTACAAGGGCTGCAGCAGGCTAGGTCTAATAGACATCTTTACTGCAGCTTCATCACTCCCAGCGGCGCTGTATACTCCCGTGCCCTGGTTGCTGGGTCACTGCAGCGGAGGCTCCAGTTTCTTCCTAAGGTCAGTCACACACACACCGCCCTTCCGGATCACGAGGCCGCTGATGAAGGGGAGCGTGGCCGTAGGGGGTGGACCGTGTGCGCACTGGCGTGGACACTGATTACTGGGCAGCCGCTCCACTAGCCACCAGGTACAGTTAAGGAGCACAGGTCTGGGAGTTTTACTCCTATATTAACCCAATTTTGTACTGCCCGCAGCGCATTGTGATAGGTAATAGGGCCTGATTCAGGTTGGAATGCAATCACAATAAGCGATCCAACTGCAAAAATTGCTAACAGCATACGCATGTGCCTGCATTTTCTGCGGCACCCCGCAGAGAATGCGATCGCCTCTGCCTGTCAATCGGGGCGGGGGGGGGGAGAGGGGGGTCAGCAACACTCCATTTCCAAGTCAGGGATGGAGCGGTGCGGGGGCAAGGCTTCAAAATGGGGTCTGCAACGGAGGAGACACAGGGGGCGTGGTCACAGCGGCTGTATGACATCACATTCAGCCGCTGTGATCACAAAAATGGTGGCGGCTTCCTGCGCGCACATACAGTCTGCACCAGCAGGAGGCTACACCATTTTTTATGATCACGCTGAACTGCAGTGCGACTGCAATTACAGCATGGTCAAGAATGGAGGCGTCATGCTGGGTGGCCATGCCCTGTCACTGTGCAGGAGCCAGCACCGCACACACACTAGTCCCCGGGTGCAGCCCCCAACCCCCGGGACACCCGGAGCAACAAAATGTAGATTCAGGCCACCAGGCCACGCCCCTACCTATGAAACCATGCCTCCTTTTTACCATTGCGCTGCTTATCTGCGCGCACTGCATTACAATCTCCTTCGCCACCTCTCTGGGTGTCACCAGTGATAGTGACACCTCTGCCATGCTTGTAGCAGCTGGTCCTAAGATCTACGCCTCAAGCCCTGAGTGTTTGCCCTTGTGACTTGTTGATCATCATAGCGAAGCAGATGCTTACAGAAAACTGCAGGGGCTTAGATTGAAAATAAAAAAATTGATGGGTATAAGGTAGAGAGGAGCGGGTTCGGTTCTCCGAGAACCGAATTCCCGACGAACTCCACGTGGTTTACACTGGTCCGAAGCAGGCTCGGTTGTTCCCGCCTGACTCGGAAAACCTGAACAAGGGAAAATGTCATCATCCCGCTGTCGGATTCTCTCGAGATTCGGATTCCATATAAAGAGCTGCGCGTTGCCGCCATTTTTACTCGTGCATTGAAGAGAGAGCGGAGAGGACGTGGCTATGTTCTCTCAGTGGAAATCTCAATATCAGTGCTCAGTATCAGTGGTTACTTATTGCTGCTCAGTAATACTAGTAGTGTGTCTCTCCTGCTCAGTGTCAGTTCTCAGTAGTATCCTCATCAGTGCTCAGTATCACTGCTCATTGTCTTGTGCTGCATTGTGGTGCTCAGCATACTACAGTACATTACTAATAGTCCAGTGCTGCATCTTGCTGCTCAGTGTCAGTTCTAGTATCCTCATCAGTGCTCACTATCACTGCTCATTACATTGTGGTGTTCTGTATACTACAGTAACATAGTAATATAGTAACATATAGTAACATAGTTTTTGAGGTTGAATAGAGGCAAATTGCCCATCGTGTTCAACCTGTTTTAAGTTGTGATGATTCTACATACTTGCTGAATAATGTTTTATGACTAGTTAGCTACTATAACTCATGTTACCCCCGGATTAACCATGTTGATATTTTAAGTATTATAACCTTGGATAGCTTTTTCATTCAGAAATGTATCCATTCCTTTTTTAAATCCAATTACAGAGTCCGCCATTACCACCTTCCCTGGCAGGGAATTCCACATCCTGATTGCCCTAACAGTGAACATCATAGTATCTCACCTGGCAGGTAAGTAGGAGTTGGGCTAGAGCTGTGGAGGATTGCTGCTCGGGCACCCCCTGTCAAGTGAAGGAGATCCAACTGAGGCAGCACAAGGGAACTCTCGAAAGAAGAACAAGGCTAGAGGAAGATCTGAGACAAAGAAATCTGACTTTTACCAGAGCTGACCAGAGGAAAGCACAAACGCAGTCCCCCACTACCACAAATAATGCAGTCGAGTTTCCCACATTTGGGGAAATCACAGGGGTCAGCATACCCAGAGTGCAATGAATGAACCTCTCCCTGGGAGAACAATCTTCATGACCATGGTATCTCCTATGCAAAATAAGTATGATTTGGGATAGGGCTGGGGAGGGCCGCTGCTCAGGCACATCTCTGTCAAGTAAAGGAGATTCAACTGAGGCAACACAAGGGAACTCTCATCTGGGGACAACAACTGCAGGGAGAACACATATTTTCAGATGAACATGGGAGGGCAGAAGGCTGCCTAACACTGAAGCACCCCCAAACAACAAACCAAATGCAACTACTAGTGCAAGCATTCCTGGGGGAAGGCCTGCAGCAGATGGATTTGCATATGGTGATGTCATCCAAGCAGTGGGTCAAAGTTGGCTTCAACCCTCGTCTGCATATGAAAATAAAAAAGGGGTGTGCAGGGCATGGCGGCCTTTTGCGGCGCTTGGATGACCCCTAGTTTGCATTAAACACCTCCACCTTCCTTCGGTGTGGGGCTCATGTTGGCTATGCCCCAGCCCCTGAAGCATTCAAGCTGATTTCTTGCAGCAGCTGGGCACTGTAACAGCTCCAGAGCTGCTCTGTAAAGCAAGTAAAAGGGTGTGGGCCCTGCAGCACTACCTGTAGTTTGCATTGTGCGTTGGAAGGCACAAAGTAAGCAGACGGGAGAAGTCAGGATAGTGCACAAGGGCATAGAAGGGAGCGGCTCAAGAAAAGAGAAGTGGAAACAGACAGCAAACTAGGCTGGAGAGAGACCTGAGACAAAGAGATTTGAATTATACGAGAGCCGACCAGAGGAAACACAAATTATGTAATCAAGTGTCCCACATTTGGGGAAATCGTAGGAGCAGCACACCCAGAGTGCATTGGGTGAGCCTTGCCCTGGGAGAAGCACCTTCCTGATCATAGTATCTCACCTGGCAGGTAAGTAGGAGTTGGGCTAGAGCTGGGGAGGGTCGCTGTTCGGGCACCCCCCTGTCAAGTGAAGGAGATCCAACTGAGGCAGCACAAGGAAACTCTCGAAAAAAGAACAAGGCTAGAGGAAGATCTGAGACAAAGAAATCTGACTTTTACCAGAGCTGACCAGAGGAAAGCACAAACACAGTCCCCCACTACCACAAATAATGCAGTCGAGTTTCCCACATTTGGGGAAATGACAGGGGTCAGCATACCCAGAATGCAATGAATGAACCTCACCCTGGGAGAACAATCTTCATGACAATGGTATCTCCTATGCAAAATAAGTATGATTTGGGATAGGGCTGGGGAGGGCCGCTGCTCAGGCACATCTCTGTCAAGTAAAGGAGATTCAACTGAGGCAGCACAAGGGAACTCTCATCTGGGGACAACAACTGCAGGGAGAACACATATTTTCAGATGAACATGGGAGAGCAGAAGGCTGCCTAATACTGAAGCACCCCCAAACAACAAACCAAATGCAACAACTAGTACAAGCATTCCTGGGAAAAGGTCTGCAGAAGACGGATTTGCATACGGTGATGTCATCCAAGCAGTGGGCCAAAGTTGGCTGGAACCCTCATCTGCATATGAAAAGAGAAAAGGGGTATGCAGGGCATGGCGGCCTTTTGCGGCGCTTGGATGACCCTTAGTTCGCATTAAACACCTCCACCCTCCGTCGGTGTGGGGCTCATGTTGGCTATGCCCCAGCCCCTGAAGCATTCAAGCTGATTTCTTGCAGCAGCTGGGCACTGTAACAGCTCCAGAGCTGCTCTGTAAGGCAAGTAAAAGGGTGTTGGCCCTGCAGCACTACCTGTAGTTTGCATTGTGCGTTGGAAGGCACAAAGTAAGCAGACAGGAGAAGTCAGGAGAGTGCACAAGGGCAAGGGCAGGGGCTCAAGAAAAGAGAAGTGGAAACAGACAGCAAACTAGGCTGGAGAGAGACCTGAGACAAAGAGATCTGAATTATACGAGTAGCCGACCAGAGGAAACACAAATTATGTAGTCAAGTGTCCCACATTTGGGGAAATCGTAGGAGCAGCACACCCAGAGTGCAATGGGTGAGCCTTGCCCTGGGAGAAGCACCTTCCTGATCATAGTATCTCACCTGGCAGGTAAGTAGGAGTTGGGCTAGAGCTGGGGAGGGTCGCTGCTCGGGCACCCCCCTGTCAAGTGAAGGAAATCCAACTGAGGCAGCACAAGGAAACTCTCAAAAAAAGAACAAGGCTAGAGGAAGATCTGAGACAAAGAAATCTGACTTTTACCAGAGCTGACCAGAGGAAAGCACAAACACAGTCCCCCACTACCACAAATAATGCAGTCGAGTTTCCCACATTTGGGGAAATCACAGGGGTCAGCATACCCAGAATGCAATGAATGAACCTCACCCTGGAAGAACAATCTTCATGACCATGGTATCTCCTATGCAAAATAAGTATGATTTGGGATAGGGCTGGGGAGGGCCGCTGCTCAGGCACATCTCTGTCAAGTAAAGGAGATTCAACTGAGGCAGCACAAGAGAACTCTCATCTGGGGACAACAACTGCAGGGAGAACACATATTTTCAGATGAACATGGGAGAGCAGAAGGCTGCCTAATACTGAAGCACCCCAAACAACAAACCAAATGCAACAACTAGTACAAGCATTCCTGGGGGAAGGTCTGCAGAAGACGTATTTGCATACGGTGATGTCATCCAAGCAGTGGGCCAAAGTTGGCTGGAACCCTCATCTGCATATGAAAAGAGAAAAGGGGTATGCAGGGCATGGCGGCCTTTTGCGGCGCTTGGATGACCCTTAGTTCGCATTAAACACCTCCACCCTCCGTCGGTGTGGGGCTCATGTTGGCTATGCCCCAGCCCCTGAAGCATTCAAGCTGATTTCTTGCAGCAGCTGGGCACTGTAACAGCTCCAGAGCTGCTCTGAAAGGCAAGTAAAAGGGTGTGGGCCCTGCAGCACTACCTGTAGTTTGCATTGTGCGTTGGAAGGCACAAAGTAAGCAGACAGGAGAAGTCAGGAGAGTGCACAAGGGCATAGAAGGCAGCGGCTCAAGAAAAGAGAAGTGGAAACAGACAGCAAACTAGGCTGGAGAGAGACCTGAGACAAAGAGATCTGAATTATACGAGAGCCGACCAGGGGAAACACAAATTATGCAGTCAAGTTTCCCACATTTGGGGAAATCGCAGGAGCAGCACACCCAGAGTGCAATGGGTGAGCCTTGCCCTGGGAGAAGCACCTTCATGATCATAGTATCTCACCTGGCAGTTATGTAGGAGTTGGGCTAGAGCTGGGGAGGGTCGCTGCTCGGGTACCCCCCTGTCAAGTGAAGGAGATCAAACTGAGGCAGCACAATGGAACTCTCGAAAGAAGAACAAGGCTAGAGGAAGATCTGAGACAAAGAAATCTGACTTTTACCAGAGCTGACCAGAGGAAAACACAAACACAGTCCCCCACTACCACAAATAATGCAGTTGAGTTTCCCACATTTGGGGAAATCACAGGGGTCAGCATACCCAGAATGCAATGAATGAACCTCACCCTGGGAGAACAATCTTTATGACCATGGTATCTCCTATGCAAAATAAGTATGATTTGGGATAGGGCTGGGGAGGGCCGCTGCTCAGGCACATCTCTGTCAAGTAAAGGAGATTCAACTGAGGCAGCACAAGGGAACTCTCATCTGGGGACAACAACTGCCGGGAGAACACATATTTTCAGATGAACATGGGAGGGCAGAAGGCTGCCTAATACTGAAGCACCCCCAAACAACAAACCAAATGCAACAACTAGTACAAGCATTCCTGGGGGAAGGTCTGCAGAAGACGGATTTGCATACAGTGATGTCATCCAAGCAGTGGGCCAAAGTTGGCTGGAACCCTCATCTGCATATGAAAAGAGAAAAGGGGTATGCAGGGCATGGCGGCCTTTTGCGGCGCTTGGATGACCCTTAGTTCGCATTAAACACCCCCACCCTACTTCGGTGTGGGGCTCATGTTGGCCATGCCCCAGCCCCTGAAGCATTCAAGCTGATTTCTTGCAGCAGCTTGGCACTGTAACAGCTCCAGAGCTGCTCTGTAAGGCAAGTAAAAGGGTGTGGGCCCTGCAGCACTACCTGTAGTTTGCATTGTGCATCGGAAGGCACAAAGTAAGCAGACAGGAGGAGAAGTCAGGATAGTGCACAAGGGTGTAGAAGGGAGGGGCTCAAGAAAAAAGAAGTGGAAACAGACAGCAAACTAGGCTGGAGAGAGACCTGAGACAAAGAGATCTGAATTATATGAGAGCCGACTAGGGGAAACACAAATTATGCAATCAAGTTTCCCATATTTGGGGAAATCGCAGGGGCAGCACACCCAGAGTGCAATGGGTGAGCCTTGCCCTGGGAGAAGCAACTTCATGATCATAGTATCTCACCTGGCAGGTAAGTAGGAGTTGGGCTAGAGCTGGGGAGGGTCGCTGCTCGGGCACCCCCCTGTCAAGTGAAGGAGATCCAACTGAGGCAGCACAAGGGAACTCTTGAAAGAAGAACAAGGCTAGAGGAAGATCTGAGACAAAGAAATCTGACTTTTACCAGAGCTGACCAGAGGAAAGCACAAACACAGTCCCCCACTACCACAAATAATGCAGTTGAGTTTCCCACATTTGGGGAAATCACAGAGGTCAGCATACCCAGAACGCAATGAATGAACCTAACCCTGGGAGAACAATCTTCATGACCATGGTATATCCTATGCAAAATAAGTATGATTTGGGATAGGGCTGGGGAGGGCCGCTGCTCAGGCACATCTCTGTCAAGTAAAGGAGATTCAACTGAGGCAGCACAAGGGAACTCTCATCTGGGGACAACAACTGCAGGGAGAACACATATTTTCAGATGAACATGGGAGGGCAGAAGGCTGCCTAATACTGAAGCACCCCCAAACAACAAACCAAATGCAACAACTAGTGCAAGCATTCCTGGGGGAAGGCCTGCCGCAGATGGATTTGCATATGGTGATGTCATCCAAGCAGTGGGTCAAAGTTGGCTTCAACCCTCATCTGCATATGAAAAGAGAAAAGGGGCATGCAGGGCATGGTGGCCTTTTGCGGCGCTTGGCTGACCCCTAGTTTGCATTAAACACCTCCACCCTCCGTCGGTGTGGGGCTCATGTTGGCTATGCCCCAGCCCCTGAAGCATTCAAGCTGATTTCTTGCTGCAGCTGGGCACTGTAACAGCTCCAGAGCTGCTCTGTAAGGCAAGTAAAAGGGTGTGGGCCCTGCAGCACTACCTGTAGTTTGCATTGTGCGTTGGAAGGCACAAAGTAAGCAGACAGGAGAAGTCTGGAGAGTGCACAAGGGCATAGAAGGCAGCGGCTCAAGAAAAGAGAAGTGGAAACAGACAGCAAACTAGGCTGGAGAGAGACCTGAGACAAAGAGATCTGAATTATACGAGAGCCGACCAGGGGAAACACAAATTATGCAGTCAAGTTTCCCACAGGAGTATATAGGATACGACCCAGTGGTACCTGACGACATAGATACTAACAGCTATTTAATAACATTACGCTAGAAAGTGATTATTAGCAACATATATATCTATATAAACAACCCCGCCAGGGTTGTGCCTTCAAAAATAATCACACACGGACACGCTTTTTAAACCTTTTTTTCACATCTCTTTATTCTTCTTATGCACATGTATGTTAGTTCTGTGATTTTAACCTTTATGTTTCACTGCAGTTTGGGATAATAATATTAATATTTATCCAATTTTAATACATACTTAATAAAGGTTATATTTTTTGATTCATTCATTCTGTCCAGTGCGTCAACAGTGCAGATTTCTTCTTGTTTTTTCTCCCAAATTCTATAACAATGACAGTAAATGTTGTTTCTTTTCAAACAGAACTTTCTTGACCATGCTTCTTGCTTGAAAGATCTGGGAGCACATGGAAAACAGTACAAACCATGCAGTATCACAAGAGCCTTTATTTGATATTTCATGAAGATAGAGCAGAATTGAGGACACGTCAACTATTTCTGCCGAAGGTGGTTCATCTCTCCACATGGTGCCTTTGGCCACTGACACCTTCGTTGAGTCAAAGTCTCTGGCTGTGGTCAGAACTTTGAAAATTTATGTCACCAGAACGGTTCAGATTAGGAAAACAGAGGCTCTGTTTGTCCTGTATGCTCCCAACAGGATTGGGTGTCCTGCTTCCATGTAGACAATTATGTGCTGGATCTGTGGTAAGATTCAGCATGCTCATTCCACGGCAGGATTGCCGTTACTGAATTAGGTGAAGACCCATTCTACTAGAAAGGTGGGTTCATCCTGGGCAGCTGGTCGGGGAGTCTCGGCATTGCAACTTTGCCGAGCAGCTATTTAGTAAACACTTTTGCTAAGTTTTACAAGTTTTAGAGTAAAGGAGATTCAACTGAGGCAGCACAAGGGAACTCTCATCTGGGGACAACAACTGCAGTGAGAACACATATTTTCAGATGAACATGGGAGGGCAGAAGGCTGCCTAATACTGAAGCACCCCCAAACAACAAACCAAATGCAACAACTAGTACAAGCATTCCTGGGGGAAGGTCTGCAGAAGACGGATATGCATATAGTGATGTCATCCAAGCAGTGGGCCAAAGTTGGCTGGAACCCTCATCTGCATATGAAAAGAGAAAAGGGGTATGCAGGGCATGGCGGCCTTTTGCGGCGCTTGGATGACCCTTAGTTCGCATTAAACACCCCCACCCTCCTTCGGTGTGGGGCTCATGTTGGCCATGCCCCAGCCCCTGAAGCATTCAAGCTGATTTCTTGCAGCAGCTTGGCACTGTAACAGCTCCAGAGCTGCTCTGTAAGGCAAGTAAAAGGGTGTGGGCCCTGCAGCACTACCTGTAGTTTGCATTGTGCATTGGAAGGCACAAAGTAAGCAGACAGGAGGAGAAGTCAGGATAGTCCACAAGGGTATAGAAGGGAGGGGCTCAAGAAAAAAGAAGTGGAAACAGACAGCAAACTAGGCTGGAGAGAGACCTGAGACAAAGAGATCTGAATTATATGAGAGCCGACCAGGGGAAACACAAATTATGCAGTCAAGTTTCCCACATTTGGGGAAATCACAGGGGCAGCACACCCAGGTGAGATACTATAATCAGGAAGGTGCTTCTCCCAGGGCAAGGCTCACCCATTGCACACTGGGTGTGCTGCTCCTACGATTTCCCCAAATGTGGGACACTTGACTGCATAATTTGTGTTTCCTCTGGTCGGCTCTCGTATAATTCAGATCTCTTTGTCTCAGGTCTCTCTCCAGCCTAGTTTGCTCTCTGTTTCCACTTCTTTTTTCTTGAGCCCCTCCCTTCTATACCCTTGTGGACTATCCTGACTTCTCCTCCCGTCTGCTTACTTTGTGCCTTCCAATGCACAATGCAAACTACAGGTAGTGCTGCAGGGCCCACACCCTTTTACTTGCCTTACAGAGCAGCTCTGGAGCTGTTACAGTGCCCAGCTGCTGCAAGAAATCAGCTTGAATGCTTCATGGGATGGGGCATGGCCAACATGAGCCCCACACCAAAGGAGGGTGGGGGTGTTTAATGCGATCTAGGGGTCATCCAAGCACCGCAAAAGGCCGCCATGCCCTGCACGCCCCTTTTCTCTTTTCATATGCAGATGAGGGTTGAAGCCAACTTTGACCCACTGCTTGGATAACATCACCATATGCAAATCCATCTGCTGCAGGCCTTCCCCCAGGAATGCTTGCACTAGTTGTTGCATTTGGTTTGTTGTTTGGGGGTGCTTCAGTATTAGGCAGCCTTCTGCCCTCCCATGTTCATCTGAAAATATGTGTTCTCCCTGCAGTTGTTGTCCCCATATGAGAGTTCCCTTGTGCTGCCTCAGTTGAATCTCCTTTACTTGACAGAGATGTGCCTGAGCAGCGGCCCTCCCCAGCCCTATCCCAAATCATACTTATTTTGCATAGGAGACACCATGGTCATGAAAATTGTTCACCCAGGGTGAGGTTCATTCATTGCATTCTGGGTATGCTGACCCCTGTGATTTACCCAAATGTGGGAAACTCGCCTGCATTATTTGTGGTAGTTGGGGACTGTGTTTGTGTTTTCCGCTGGTCAGCTCTGGTAAAAGTCAGATTTCTTTGTCTCAGATCTTCCTCTAGCCTTGTTCTTCTTTCGAGAGTTCCATTGTGCTGCCTCAGTTGGATCTCCTTCACTTGACAGGGGGGTGCCCGAGCAGCGACCCTCCCCAGCTCTAGCCCAACTCCTACTTACCTGCCAGGTGAGATACTATGATCTTGAAGGTGCTTCTCCCAGGGCAAGGCTCAACCATTGCACTCTGGGTGTGCTGCCCCTGCGATTTCCCCAAATATGGGAAACTTGACTGCATAATTTGTGTTTCCCCTGGTCGGCTCTCGTATAATTCAGATCTCTTTGTCTCAGGTCTCTCTCCAGCCTAGTTTGCTGTCTGTTTCCACTTCTCTTTTCTTGAGCCGCTCCCTTCTATGCCCTTGCGCACTATCCTGACTTCTCCCGTCTGCTTACTTTGTGCCTTCCAACGCACAATGCGAACTACAGGTAGTGCTGCAGGGCCCACACCCTTTTATTTGCCTTACAGAGCAGCTCTGGAGCTGTTACAGTGCCCAGCTGCTGCAAGAAATCAGCTTGAATGCTTCAGGGGCTGGGGCATAGCCAACATGAGCCCCACACCGAAGGAGGGTGGAGGTGTTTAATGCGAACTAGGGGTCATCCAAGCGCCGCAAAAGGCCGCCATGCCCTGCATAACCCTTTTCTATGTTCATATGCAGATGAGGGTTCCAGCCAACTTTGGCCCACTGCTTGGATGACATCACCGTATGCAAATTCGTCTCCTGCAGACCTTCCCCCAGGAATGCTTGTACTAGTTATTGCATATGGTTTGATATTTGATGGTGCTTCAGTATTAGGCAGCCTTCCGCCCTCCCATGTTCATCTGAAAAAATGTGGTCTCCCTGCAGTTGTTGTCCCCAGACGAGAGTTCCCTTGTGCTTCCTCAGTTGAATCTCCTTAACTTGACGGGGGAGGGGCTTGCCCGAGCAGCCACCCTCCCCAGCCCTATCCCAACTCATACTTATTTTGCATATGAGATCTCTATATCATGAAGATTGTTATCACAGGGTGAAGTTCATCCATTATATTTTAAAATAGGAAGGTTCAAATTACATATTTGAATTGCATCTATGTGCTGGATTCAAATGTCCCCCCCCCCTTCCTTTCTCAATTGTGCCCGTCAGCAGCTATTCTAAGGTTGCTGCCAATGGGTGTGACACATTAATTTCTTCTGTGGGGTACACTGGACTCCACAAGGATTCACATTGGGGTGTAGAGTAGGATCTTGATCTGAGGCACCAACCGGCTCAAAGCTTTTGACTGTTCCCAAGATGCTCAGCGCATTCTCCTCTATAACCCCGCTTCCATGAACAGGGAGCTCAGTTTGTAGTTGGTGCCTTCAGTAGCAGGCCACTTAACAGGGGCCTGCCTCAGGCAGCCTATTCTTAGCTATTAATTTTGACAAGAAAATAAGAACTTTTTTTATGAGAATCTACAAGGGCTGCAGCAGGCTAGGTCTAATAGACATCTTTACTGCAGCTTCATCACTCCCAGCGGCGCTGTATACTCCCGTGCCCTGGTTGCTGGGTCACTGCAGCGGAGGCTCCGGTTTCTTCCTAAGGTCAGTCACACACGCACCGCCCTTCCGGATCACGAGGCCGCTGATGAAGGGGAGCGTGGCCGTAGGGGGTGGACCGTGTGCGCACTGGCGTGGACACTGATTACTGGGCAGCCGCTCCACGAGCCACCAGGTACAGTTAAGGAGCACAGGTCTGGGGTTTTTTCTCCCATATTAAACCAATTTTGTACTGCCCGCAGCGCATTGTGATAGGTAATAGGGCCTGATTCAGGTTGGATTGCAATCACAGTAAGCGATCCAACTGCAAAAATTGCTAAGAGCATACGCATGTGCCTGCATTTTCTGCGGCACCCCGCAGAGAATGCGATCGCCTCTGCCTGTCAATCGGGGCAGGGGGGGAGAGGGGGGTCAGCAACACTCCATTTCCAAGTCAGGGATGGAGCGGTGCGGGGGCAAGGCTTCAAAATGGGGTCTGCAACGGAGGAGACACAGGGGGCGTGGTCACAGCGGCTGTATGACATCACATTCAGCCGCTGTGATCACAAAAATGGTGGCGGCTTCCTGCGCGCACATACAGTCTGCACCAGCAGGAGGCTACACCATTTTTTATGATCACGCTGAACTGCAGTGCGACTGCAATTACAGATTGGTCAAGAAGGGAGGCGTCATGCTGGGTGGCCATGTCCTGTCACTGTGCAGGAGCCAGCACCGCTCACACACTAGTCCCCGGGTGCAGCCCCCAACCCCCGGGACACCCGGAGCAACAAAATGTAGATTCAGGCCACCAGGCCACGCCCCTACCTATGAAACCATGCCTCCTTTTTACCATTGCGCTGCTTATCTGCGCGCACTGCATTACAATCTCCTTCGCCACCTCTCTGGGTGTCACCAGTGATAGTGACACCTCTGCCATGCTTGTAGCAGCTGGTCCTAAGATCTACGCCTCAAGCCCTGAGTGTTTGCCCTTGTGACTTGTTGATCATCATAGCGAAGCAGATGCTTACAGAAAACTGCAGGGGCTTAGATTGAAAATAAAAAAATATATGGGTATAAGGTAGAGAGGAGCGGGTTCGGTTCTCCGAGAACCGAATTCCCCACGAACTCCACGTGGTTTACACTGGTCCGAGGCAGGCTCGGTTGTTCCCGCCTGACTCGGAAAACCTGAACAAGGGAAAATGTCATCATCCCGCTGTCGGATTCTCGCGAGATTCGGATTTCATATAAAGAGCTGCGCGTTGCCGCCATTTTTACTCGTGCATTGAAGAGGGAGCGGAGAGGACGTGGCTATGTTCTCTCAGTGGAAATCTCAATATCAGTGCTCAGTATCAGTGGTTACTTATTGCTGCTCAGTAATACTAGTAGTGTGTCTCTCCTGCTCAGTGTCAGTTCTCAGTAGTATCCTCATCAGTGCTCAGTATCACTGCTCATTGTCTTGTGCTGCATTGTGGTGCTCAGCATACTACAGTACATTACTAATAGTCCAGTGCTGCATCTTGCTGCTCAGTGTCAGTTCTAGTATCCTCATCAGTGCTCACTATCACTGCTCATTACATTGTGGTGTTCTGTATACTACAGTAACATAGTAATATAGTAACATATAGTAATATAGTTTTTGAGGTTGAAAAGAGGCAAATTGCCCATCGTGTTCAACCTGTTTTAAGTTGTGATGATTCTACATACTTGCTGAATAATGTTTTATGACTAGTTAACTACTACAACTCATGTTACCCCCGGATTAACCATGTTGATATTTTAAGTATTATAACCTTGGATAGCTTTTTCATTCAGAAATGTATCCATTCCTTTTTTAAATCCAATTACAGAGTCCGCCATTACCACCTTCCCTGGCAGGGAATTCCACATCCTGATTGCCCTAACAGTGAAGATCATAGTATCTCACCTGGCAGGTAAGTAGGAGTTGGGCTAGAGCTGTGGAGGATTGCTGCTTGGGCACCCCCTGTCAAGTGAAGGAGATCCAACTGAGGCAGCACAAGGGAACTCTCGAAAGAAGAACAAGGCTAGAGGAAGATCTGAGACAAAGAAATCTGACTTTTACCAGAGCTGACCAGAGGAAAGCACAAACACAGTCCCCCACTACCACAAATAATGCAGTCGAGTTTCCCACATTTGGGGAAATCACAGGGGTCAGCATACCCAGAATGCAATGAATGAACCTCACCCTGGGAGAACAATCTTCATGACCAAGGTATCTCCTATGCAAAATAAGTATGATTTGGGATAGGGCTGGGGAGGGCCGCTGCTCAGGCACATCTCTGTCAAGTAAAGGAGATTCAACTGAGGCAGCACAAGGGAACTCTCATCTGGGGACAACAACTGCAGGGAGAACACATATTTTCAGATGAACATGGGAGGGCAGAAGGCTGCCTAAAACTGAAGCACCCCCAAACAACGAACCAAATGCAACTACTAGTGCAAGCATTCCTGGGGGAAGGCCTGCAGCAGATGGATTTGCATATGGTGATGTCATCCAAGCAGTGGGTCAAAGTTGGCTTCAACCCTCGTCTGCATATGAAAAGAAAAAAGGGGTGTGCAGGGCATGGCGGCCTTTTGCGGCGCTTGGATGACCCCTAGTTCGCATTAAACACCTCCACCCTCCTTCGGTGTGGGGCTCATGTTGGCTATGCCCCAGCCCCTGAAGCATTCAAGCTGATTTCTTGCAGCAGCTGGGCACTGTAACAGCTCCAGAGCTGCTCTGTAAAGCAAGTAAAAGGGTGTGGGCCCTGCAGCACTACCTGTAGTTTGCATTGTGCGTTGGAAGGCACAAAGTAAGCAGATGGGAGAAGTCAGGATAGTGCACAAGGGTATAGAAGGGAGGGGCTCAAGAAAAAAGAAGTGGAAACAGACAGCAAACTAGGCTGGAGAGAGACCTGAGACAAAGAGATCTGAATTATATGAGAGCCGACCAGGGGAAACACAAATTATGCAGTCAAGTTTCCCACATTTGGGGAAATCGCAGGGGCAGCACAGCCAGAGTGCAATGGGTGAGCCTTGCCCTGGGAGAAGCATCTTCATGATCATAGTATCTCACCTGGCAGGTAAGTAGGAGTTGGGCTAGAGCTGGGGATGGTCGCTGCTCGGGCACCCCCCTGTCAAGTGAAGGAGATCCAACTGAGGCAGCACAAGGGAACTCTCGAAAGAAGAACAAGGCTAGAGGAAGATCTGAGACAAAGAAATCTGACTTTTACCAGAGCTGACCAGAGGAAAGCACAAACACAGTCCCCCACTACCACAAATAATGCAGTTGAGTTTCCCACATTTGGGGAAATCACAGGGGTCAGCATACCCAGAATGCAATGAATGAACCTAACCCTGGGAGAACAATCTTCATGACCATGGTATCTCCTATGCAAAATAAGTATGATTTGGGATAGGGCTGGGGAGGGCCGCTGCTCAGGCACATCTCTGTCAAGTAAAGGAGATTCAACTGAGGCAGCACAAGGGAACTCTCATCTGGGGACAACAACTGCAGGGAGAACACATATTTTCAGATGAACATGGGAGGGCAGAAGGCTGCCTAATACTGAAGCACCCCCAAACAACAAACCAAATGCAACAACTAGTGCAAGCATTCCTGGGGGAAGGCCTGCAGCAGATGGATTTGAATATGGTGATGTCATCCAAGCAGTGGGTCAAAGTTGGCTTCAACCCTCGTCTGCATATGAAAAGAATAAAGGGGTGTGCAGGGCATGGCGGCCTTTTGCGGCGCTTGGATGACCCCTAGTTCGCATTAAACACCTCCACCCTCCTTCGGTGTGGGGCTCATGTTGGCTATGCCCCAGCCCCTGAAGCATTCAAGCTGATTTCTTGCAGCAGCTGGGCACTGTAACAGCTCCAGAGCTGCTCTGTAAAGCAAGTAAAAGGGTGTGGGCCCTGCAGCACTACCTGTAGTTTGTATTGTGCGTTGGAAGGCACAAAGTAAGCAGACGGGAGAAGTCAGGATAGTGCACAAGGGTATAGAAGGGAGGGGCTCAAGAAAAAAGAAGTGGAAACAGACAGCAAACTAGGCTGGAGAGAGACCTGAGACAAAGAGATCTGAATTATATGAGAGCCGACCAGGGGAAACACAAATTATGCAGTCAAGTTTCCCACATTTGGGGAAATCGCAGGGGCAGCACACCCAGAGTGCAATGGGTGAGCCTTGCCCTGGGAGAAGCATCTTCATGATCATAGTATCTCACCTGGCAGGTAAGTAGGAGTTGGGCTAGAGCTGGGGAGGGTCGCTGCTCGGGCACCCCCCTGTCAAGTGAAGGAGATCCAACTGAGGCAGCACAAGGGAACTCTCGAAAGAAGAACAAGGCTAGAGGAAGATCTGAGACAAAGAAATCTGACTTTTACCAGAGCTGACCAGAGGAAAGCACAAACACAGTCCCCCACTACCACAAATAATGCAGTTGAGTTTCCCACATTTGGGGAAATCACAGGGGTCAGCATACCCAGAATGCAATGAATTAACCTAACCCTGGGAGAACAATCTTCATGACCATGGTATCTCCTATGCAAAATAAGTATGATTTGGGATAGGGCTGGGGAGGGCCGCTGCTCAGGCACATCTCTGTCAAGTAAAGGAGATTCAACTGAGGCAGCACAAGGGAACTCTCATCTGGGGACAACAACTGCAGGGAGAACACATATTTTCAGATGAACATGGGAGGGCAGAAGGCTGCCTAATACTGAAGCACCCCCAAACAACAAACCAAATGCAACAACTAGTGCAAGCATTCCTGGGGGAAGGCCTGCCGCAGATGGATTTGCATATGGTGATGTCATCCAAGCAGTGGGTCAAAGTTGGTTCAAACACCTTTGCAAAGTTCTATAAGTTTGATACCCTGGCTGAGGAGGACCTCCTGTTTGCTCAATCGGTGCTGCAAAGTCATCCGCACTCTCCTGCCCGTTTGGGAGCTTTGGTATAATCCCCATGGTCCTTACGGAGTCCCCAGCATCCTCTAGGACGTAAGAGAAAATAAGATTTTAAACCTACCGGTAAATCTTTTTCTCGTAGTCCGTAGAGGATGCTGGGTGCCCGTCCCAAGTGCGGTCTACTTCTGCAAGACTTGTATATAGTTATTGCTTACATAAGGGTTATATGTTAGTTTTCATCGGTCTTGGACTGATGCTATGTTGTTTTCATACTGTTAACTGGGTAGTATATCACAAGTTATACGGTGTGATTGGTGTGGCTGGTATGAATCTTGACCTTGGATTAACAAAAATCCTTTCCTCGTACTGTCCGTCTCCTCTGGGCACAGTTTCTCTAACTGAGGTATGGAGGAGGGGCATAGAGGGAGGAGCCAGTGCACACCCAGATCTAAAGTCTTTCTTAAAGTGCCCATGTCTGCTGCGGAGCCCGTCTATCCCCCATGGTCCTTACGGAGTCCCCATCATCCTCTACGGACTACGAGAAAAAAAAATTACCGGTAGGTTTAAAATGTTATTTTTTTCTCTGCAACCCACTGCTAAATTGTGCTTCCTAGCTGTTTTTTATAAAATCACTTAATTAAATCTAACTCTGATTACGTCAGAGAAGGCCAGGTACCCTACACCATAAGAGGGGGTTTGAAATTTTGACTTGTCTACTTAAAGATCACCAAAATCTGATGACAAGGTCAATTACATCCCTGGGTGGGATTGAACCACCAACCTTTTGGTTAATAGCCCATGTAAGTGCAAGAAATCCTGAAGCACTCACTCATCATGGGAAAGTACCAATGTGTTTCTTACAAAAATTCTCCAGATTATTGACTTTTTAAAGTTTTTCTAGGAAACGTTCTAGATGAATGCTTATTAGCCTTTGTCAGTATTGACTTTCGCAAGGTGTCTCTGTGGCGCAATCGGTTAGCATGTTTGGCTATTAACCAAAAGGTTGGTGGTTCAATCCCACCCAGGGATGTAATTGACCTTGTAATCAGATTTTGGTGATCTTTAAGTAGACAAGTCAAAATTTCAAAAACCCCCCTTATGGTGTAGGGTACCTGGCCTTCTCTGATGTAATCAGAGTTAGATTTGATTAAGTGATTTTATAAAAAAACAGCTAGGAAGCACAATTTAGCAGTGAGTTGCAGAGAAAAAAAATTATGCTGGCAGAAAAGTCCAATTGAGTGATTAAACAGCTCTTCATTTTCTGATTTTATGTTTATGCTAACAAATTTGCTCTCTGAAAAGTGTCCACAAAGCCAAGTCTCTGATTAACACCTTTGTAGGAATGGTTTTTCACCTATTACTGAATTAAACTTGCTTCATTGGAAAGGCATCAAAGATGCATCCTCATTTCAATGTCTACTGAAATAATACAGGTTGACACCAGGAAACGTCACTGCATCCTTGCTGCTTCCTCATGGGGAAGTCTGTTTAATGTGAAAACAAGGTGATATCTAATCAGCACACAGGTAAGGAATTAAGAAAATCTTTCTTTATGGGTGAAGATGTTTCTCACAAATTGTTGTCCCAATGCATCATTGAAATTCAAGATGGAAGATGATTTTCATATATCACTTGTACATTTTGCATTGCTCTTCTGGTGACAATGTAGTTTGTTTTTGTCAATTACCATTTCAGTAATAGGGTAAAGAAAATTAAGTGGATTTTTTAAAGAAAACAATGCTGTCAATATACTATTAAAACAAATTAAAATGATAAAAGTTATTGTACTTTAAGTAAAAATAAAAGTGCCAAAATATCAATCCCAGTTTTTGATTACTTTAATTATAAAAAAAAAAAAATGCACATAGCAGAGGATAGTTTCGATCAATCGACCTCTGGGTTATGGGCCCAGCATGCTTCCATTGCACTACTCTGCTGCTCATGGAAGTGTCAGAGATCCTGAAGACTAAATTGATTAAAGGCCTTAAAGTACTGGACTATAAGGAAAGACTTACTAGGCTGAATATTTATACACTAGAAAAGAGGTGCCTAAGAGGAGATATTATTAATATCTTCAAATATGTAAAGATACATAACAAAGAGTTATCAGAGGAATTATTTATTAAAAGAACACGTGGTCACTCGCTGCGACTGGAGGAAAGTTCAGAACGCAATGGAGGAAAGGTTTCTTCACTGTTAGGGCAATCAGGATGTGGAATTCCCTGCCAGGGAAGGTGGTAATGGCGGACTCTGTAATTGGATTTAAAAAAGGAATGGATACATTTCTGAATGAAAAAGCTATCCAAGGTTATAATACTTAAAATATCAACATGGTTAATCCGGGGGTAACATGAGTTATAGTAGCTAACTAGTCATAAAACATTATTCAGCAAGTATGTAGAATCATCACAACTTAAAACAGGTTGAACACGATGGGCAATTTGCCTCTATTCAACCTCAAAAACTATGTTACTATATTACTATGTTATTGTAGTATACAGAACACCACAATGCAATGAGCAGTGATAGTGAGCACTGATGAGGATACTAGAACTGACACTGAGCAGCAAGATGCAGCACTGGACTATTAGTAATGTACTGTATTATGCTGAGCAACACAATGCAGCACAAGACAATGAACAGTGATACTGAGCACTGATGAGGATACTACTGAGAACTGACACTGAGCAGGAGAGACACACTACTAGTATTACTGAGCAGCAATAAGTAACCACTGATACTGAGCACTGATATTGAGATTTCCACTGAGAGAACATAGCCACGTCCTCTCCGCTCTCTCTTCAATGCACGAGTAAAAATGGCAGCAACGCGCAGCTCTTTATATGGAATCCGAATCTCGCGAGAATCCGACAGCGGGATGATGACATTTTCCCTTGTTCAGGTTTTCCGAGTCAGGCGGGAACAACCGAGCCTGCCTCGGACCAGTGTAAACCACGTGGAGTTCGTGGGGAATTCGGTTCTCGGAGAACCGAACCCGCTCCTCTCTACCTTATACCCTATCAATTTTTTTATTTTCAATCTAAGCCCCTGCAGTTTTCTGTAAGCATCTGCTTCGCTATGATGATCAACAAGTCACAAGGGCAAACACTCAGGGTTTGAGGCGTAGATCTTAGGACCAGCTGCTACAAGCATGGCAGAGGTGTCACTATCACTGGTGACACCCAGAGAGGTGGCGAGGGAGATTGTAATGCAGTGCGCGCAGATAAGCAGTGCAATGGTAAAAAGGAGGCATGGTTTCATAGGTAGGGGCGTGGCCTGGTGGCCTGAATCTACATTTTGTTGCTCCGGGTGTCCCGGGGGTTGGGGGCTGCACCCGGGGACTAGTGTGTGAGCGGTGCTGGCTCCTGCAAAGTGACAGGGCATGGCCACCCAGCATGACGCCTCCCTTCTTGACCATGCTGTAATTGCAGTCGCACTGCAGTTCAGCGTGATCATAAAAAATGGTGTAGGCTCCTGCTGGTGCAGACTGTATGTGCGCGCAGGAAGCCGCCACCATTTTTGTGATCACAGCGGCTGAATGTGATGTCATACAGTCGCTGTGACCACGCCCCCTGTGTCTCCTCCGTTGCAGACCCCATTTTGAAGCCTTGCCCCCGCACCGCTCCATCCCTGACTTGGAAATGGAGTGTTGCTGACCCACCTCTCCCCCCCTTCCCCGCCCCGATTGACAGGCAGAGGCGATCACATTCTCTGCGGGGTGCCGCAGAAAATGCAGGCACATGCGTATGCTCTTAGCAATTTTTGCAGTTGGATCGCTTATTGTGATTGCAATCCAACCTGAATCAGGCCCTATTACCTATCACAATGCGCTGCGGGCAGTACAAAATTGGGTTAATATAGGAGAAAAACCCCCAGACCTGTGCTCCTTAACTGTACCTGGTGGCTAGTGGAGCGGCTGCCCAGTAATCAGTGTCCACCGCAGTGCGCACACGGCCCACCCCCTACGGCCTCGCTCCCCTTCAGCAGCGGCCTCGTGATCCGGAAGGGTGGTGTGTGTGTGACTGACCTTAGGATGAAACCGGAGCCTCCGCTGCAGTGACCCAGCAACCAGGGCACGGGAGTATACAGCGCCGCTGGGAGTGATGAAGCTGCAGTAAAGATGTCTATTAGACCTAGCCTGCTGCAGCCCTTGTAGATTCTCATAAAACAAGTTCTTCTTTTCTTGTCAAAATTAATAGCTAAGAATAGGCTGCCTGAGGCAGGCCCCTGTTAATTGGCCTGCTACTGAAGGCACCAACTACAAACTGAGCTCCCTGTTCATGGAAGCGGGGTTATAGAGGAGAATGCACTGAGCTTCTTGGGAACAGTCAAAAGCTTTGAGCCGGTTGGTGCCTCAGATCAAGATCCTACTCTACACCCCAATGTGAATCCTTGTGGAGTCCAGTGTACCCCACAGAAGAAATTAATGTGTCACACCCATTGGCAGCAACCTTAGAATAGCTGCTGACGGGCACAATTGAGAAAGGAAGGGGGGGGGGACATTTGAATCCAGCACATAGATGCAATTCAAATATGTAATTCGTACCTTCCTATTTTAAAATATAATGGATGAACCTCACCCTGTGAGAACAATCTTCATGATCAAGAGATCTCATATGCAAAATAAATATGAGTTGGGATAGGGCTGGGGAGGGCTGCTCGGGCAGCACCTCCCCCGTCAAGTTAAGGAGATTCAACTGAGGAAGCACAAGGGAACTCTCGTCTGGGGACAACAACTGCAGGGAGACCACATCTTTTCAGATGAACATGGGAGGGAGGAAGGCTGCCTAATACTGAAGCACCATATGCAACAACTAGTACAAGCATTCCTGGGGGAAGGTCTGCAGCAGACGGATTTGCATACGGTGATGTTATCCAAGCAGTGGGCCAAAGTTGACTGGAACCCTCATCTGCATATGAAAAGAGAAAAGGGGCATGCAGGGCATGGCGGCCTTTTGCAGTGCTTGGATGACCCCTAGTTCACATTAAACACCCCCACCCTCCTTTGGTGTGGGGCTCATGTTGGCCATGCCCCATCCCCTGAAGCATTCAAGCTGATTTCTTGCAGCAGCTGGGCACTGTAACAGCTCCAGAGCTGTTCTGTAAGGCAAGTAAAAGGGTGTGGGCCCTGCAGCACCACCTGTAGTTCGCATTGTGCGTTGGAAGGCACAAAGTAAGCAGACGGGAGGAGAAGTCAGGATAGTGCGCAAGGGCATTCTTTTCTCTTAGTCCGTAGAGGATGCTGGGGTCACATTAAGAACCATGGGGTATAGACGGGATCCGCAAGAGACATGGGCACTTTAAGACTTTCAAAGGGTGTGAACTGGCTCCTCCCTCTATGCCCCTCCTCCAGACTCCAGTTATAGGAACTGTGCCCAGGGAGACGGACATTTCGAGGAAAGGATTTATTGTTAAACTAAGGTGAGCATCTTACCAGCTCACACCTTAAACATGCCGCAGAACGTGGCATTCAACAGAACACAAGCCAACGGCATGAACAATTGCAGCAAAAAGCTGACCAGAACCATAACACAACATGTGTATAACCACAAGTAATAACTGCAGACACAGTATGGACTGGGACGGGTGCCCAGCATCCTCTACAGACTAAGAGAAAAGGATTTACCGGTAGGTATTAAAATCCTATTTTCTCATACGACCTAGAGGATGCTGGGGTCACATTAAGAACCATGGGGTTATACCAAAGCTCTTGAACGGGTGGGAGAGTGCGTACGACTCTGCAGCACCGAATGACCCAACTTAAGGTTATCATCAGCCAAGGTATCAAACTTGTAAAACTTAGCAAAAGTGTTTACTAAATAGCTGCTCGGCAAAGTTGCAATGCCGAGACTCCCCGACCAGCTGCCCAGGATGAACCCACCTTTCTAGTAGAATGGGTCTTCACCTACTTCAGTAACGGCAATCCTGCCGTGGAACGAGCATGCTGAATCTTACCACAGATCCAGCGCATAATGGTCTGCATGGAAGCAGGACACCAAATCCTGTTGGGAGCATACAGGACAAACAGAGCCTCTGTTTTCCTAATCTGAACCGTTCTGGTGACATACATTTTCAAAGTTCTGACCACAGCCAGAGACTTTGACTCAACGAAGGTGTCAGTGGCCAAAGGCACCATGTGGAAAGATGAACCACCTTCGGCAGAAATTGTTGACGTGTCCTCAATTCTGCTCTATCTTCATGAAAGATCAAATAAAGGCTCTTGTGATACTGCATGGTTTGTACTGTTTTCCATGTGCTCCCAGACCTTTAAGCAAGTAGCATGGTCAAGAAAGTTCTGTTTGAAAAGAAACAACATTTACTGTCATTGTTATGCAAATAAACTTACATTAAAGCTAACAAGAAAGCACACTCGTTCTGTCTTTAAACTGATAAAAGAAACCCCAATAATATGGGGCATGCAAAAATTGAGATAAAACTCAGTTTTGCTCCTCTCCACGGAAATCTTTAATAAAAGGCGAAATATTTGTTAGTTCTGGAGAGAAACCAGAGCATGACCAAGATTCCACCTGTCGCCTGAGTGCCATGCCAGCAGTTCTCATTCAGCTGAAAGTGAGCACCCAATTTGAATGAAAGAAAGCAGATTTCTCACCAGGCTTCCCCTTGCTATAAACATGGTTTGTACTCTTTTCCATGTGCTCCCAGATCTTTCAAGCAATTAGTGTGGTCAAGAAAGTTCTGTTTGAAAAGAAACAAACATTTACTGTCATTTCTATGCAAATGAGCTTACATTAAAGCACACTCGTTCTATCTTTAAACCGATAAAATAAAACCCCAATAAGATGGGGCATGCAAAAATTGAGATAAAACTCAGTTTTGCTCCTCTCCACGGAAATCTTTAGTAAAAGGCGAAAGATTTGTTCGTTCTGAAGAGAAACCAGAACATGACCAAGATTCCACCTGTCGCCTGAGTGCCATGCCAGCAGTCCTCATTCAGCTCAAAGTGAGCACCCAATTTGAAAGAAAGAAAGCAGATTTCTCACCAGGCTTCCCCTTGCTATAAACATGGTTTGTACTCTTTTCCATGTGCTCCCAGATCTTTCAAGCAATTAGTATAGTCAAGAAAGTTCTGTTTGAAAAGAAACAAACATTTACTGTCATTTCTATGCAAATGAGCTTACATTAAAGCACACTCGTTCTATCTTTAAACCGATAAAAGAAACCCCAATAAGACGGAGCATGCAAAAATTGAGATAAAACTCAGTTTTGCTCCTCTCCACGGAAATCTTTAGTAAAAGGCGAAAGATCTGTTCGTTTTGAAGAGAAACCAGAGCATGACCAAGATTCCACCTGTCGCCTGAGTGCCATGCCAGCAATCCTCATTCAGCTCAAAGTGAGCACCCAATTTGAAAGAAAGAAAGCAGATTTCTCACCAGGCTTCCCCTTGCTATAAACATGGTTTGTACTCTTTTCCATGTGCTCCCAGATCTTTCAAGCAATTAGTGTGGTCAAGAAAGTTCTGTTTGAAAAGAAACAAACATTTACTGTCATTTCTATGCAAATGAGCTTACATTAAAGCACACTCGTTCTATCTTTAAACCGATAAAATAAAATCCCAATAAGATGGGGCATGCAAAAATTGAGATAAAACTCAGTTTTGCTCCTCTCCACGGAAATCTTTAGTAAAAGGCGAAAGATTTGTTCGTTCTGAAGAGAAACCAGAACATGACCAAGATTCCACCTGTCGCCTGAGTGCCATGCCAGCAGTCCTCATTCAGCTCAAAGTGAGCACCCAATTTGAAAGAAAGAAAGCAGATTTCTCACCAGGCTTCCCCTTGCTATAAACATGGTTTGTACTCTTTTCCATGTGCTCCCAGATCTTTCAAGCATTTAGTATAGTCAAGAAAGTTCTGTTTGAAAAGAAACAAACATTTACTGTCATTTCTATGCAAATGAGCTTACATTAAAGCACACTCGTTCTATCTTTAAACCGATAAAAGAAACCCCAATAAGACGGAGCATGCAAAAATTGAGATAAAACTCAGTTTTGCTCCTCTCCACGGAAATCTTTAGTAAAAGGCGAAAGATCTGTTCGTTTTGAAGAGAAACCAGAGTATGACTAAGATTCCACCTGTCGCCTGAGTGCCATGCCAGCAGTCCTCATTCAGCGCAAAGTGAGCACCCAATTTGAAAGAAAGAAAGCAGATTTCTCACCAGGCTTCCCCTTGCTATAAGCATGGTTTGTACTCTTTTCCATGTGCTCCCAGATCTTTCAAGCAATTAGAATGGTCAAGAAAGTTCTGCTTGAAAAGAAACAGACATTTATAGTCATTGTTATGCAAATAAACTTACATTAAAGCTAACAAGAAACTGATAAAAGAAACCCCAATAATATGGGGCATGCAAAAATTGAGATAAAACTCAGTTTTGCTCCTCTCCACAGAAATCTTTAATAAAAGGCGAAAGATTTGTTCGTTCTGAAGAGAAACCAGAGCATGACCAAGATTCCACCTGTCGCCTAAATGCTGTGCCAGCAGTCCTCATTCAGATCAAAGTGAGCGCCCAACTTGAAAGTAAGCAGATTTCTCACCTGGCTTCTCCTTGCTATAAGCATGGTTTGTACTGTATTCCATGTGCTCCCAGATCTTTCAAGCAAGTAGCATGGTCAAGAAAGTTCTGTTTGAAAAGAAACAAACATTTACTGTCATTTCTATGCAAATGAGCTTACATTAAAGCACACTCATTCTATCTTTAAACCGATAAAAGAAACCCCAAAAAGATGGGGCATGCAAAAATTGAGATAAAACTCGGTTTTGCTCCTCTCCACGGAAATCTTTAATAAAAGGCGAAAGATTTGTTCGTTCTGAAGAGAAACCAGAGCATGACCAAGATTTTTATCTGAAAATATGTGTTCTCCCTGCAGTTGTTGTCCCCAGATGAGAGTTCCCTTGTGCTGCCTCAGTTGAATCTCCTTTACTTGACAGAGATGTGCCTGAGCAGCGGCCCTCCCCAGCCCTATCCCAAATCATACTTATTTTGCATAGGAGATACCATGGTCATGAAGATTGTTCTCCCAGGGTGAGGTTCATTCATTGCATTCTGGGTATGCTGACCCCTGTGATTTTCCCAAATGTGGGAAACTCGCTTTTATACCCTTGTGCACTATCCTGACTTCTCCTCCTGTCTGCTTACTTTGTGCCTTCCAATGCACAATGCAAACTACAGGTAGTGCTGCAGGGCCCACACCCTTTTACTTGCCTTACAGAGCAGCTCTGGAGCTGATACAGTGCCAAGCTGCTGCAAGAAATCAGCTTGAATGCTTCAGGGGATGGGGCATGGCCAACATGAGCCCCACACCGAAGGAGGGTGGGGGTGTTTAATGCGAACTAAGGGTCATCCAAGCGCCGCAAAAGGCCGCCATGCCCTGCATACCCCTTTTCTCTTTTCATATGCAGATGAGGGTTCCAGCCAACTTTGGCCCACTGCTTGGATGACATCACCGTATGCAAATCCGTCTTCTGCAGAACTTCCCCCAGGAATGCTTGCACTAGTTGTTGCATTTGGTTTGTTGTTTGGGGGTGCTTCAGTATTAGGCAGCCTTCTGCCCTCCCATGTTCATCTGAAAATATGTGTTCTCCCTGCAGTTGTTGTCCCCAGATGAGAGTTCCCTTGTGCTGCCTCAGTTGAATCTCCTTTACTTGACAGAGATGTGCATGAGCAGCGGCCCTCCCCAGCCCTATCCCAAATCATACTTATTTTGCATAGGAGATACCATGGTCATGAAGATTGTTCTCCCAGGGTGAGGTTCATTCATTGCATTTTGGGTATGCTGACCCCTGTGATTTACCCAAATGTGGGAAACTCGACTGCATTATTTGTGGTAGTGGGGGACTGTGTTTGTGCTTTCCTCTGGTCAGCTCTGTTAAAACTCAGATTTCTTTGTCTCAGATTTTCCTCTAGCCTTGTTCTTCTTTCGAGAGTTCCCTTGTGCTGCCTCAGGTGGATCTCCTTCACTTGACAGGGGGGTGCCCGAGCAGCGACCCTCCCCAGCTCTAGCCCAACTCCTACTTACCTGCCAGGTGAGATACTATGATCAGGAAGGTGCTTCTCCCAGGGCAAGGCTCACCCATTGCACTCTGGGTGTGCTGCTCCTACGATTTCCCCAAATGTGGGACACTTGACTGCATAATTTGTGTTTCCTCTGGTCGGCTCTCGTATAATTCAGATCTCTTTGTCTCAGGTCTTTCTCCAGCCTAGTTTGCTGTCTGTTTCCACTTCTTTTATCTTGAGCCCCTCCCTTCTATACCCTTGTGCACTATCCTGACTTCTCCTCCCGTCTGCTTACTTTGTGCCTTCCAATGCACAATGCAAACTACAGGTAGTGCTGCAGGGCCCACACAATCTTTTACTTGCCTTAAAGAGCAGCTCTGGAGCTGTTACAGTGCCCAGCTGCTGCAAGAAATCAGCTTGAATGCTTCAGGGGATGGGGCATGGCCAACATGAGCCCCACACCAAAGGTGGGTGGGGGTGTTTAATGCGAACTAGGGGTAATCCAAGCACCGCAAAAGGCCGCCATGCCCTGCACGCCCCTTTTCTCTTTTCATATGCAGATGAGGGTTGAAGCCAACTTTGACCCACTGCTTGGATGACATCACCATATGCAAATCCATCTCCTGCAGGCCTTGCCCCAGGAATGCTTGCACTAGTTGTTGCCTTTGGTTTGTTGTTTGGGGGTGCTTCAGTATTAGGCAGCCTTCTGCCCTCCCATGTTCATCTGAAAATATGTGTTCTCCCTGCAGTTGTTGTCCCCAGATGAGAGTTCCCTTGTGCTGCCTCAGTTGAATCTCCTTTACTTGACAGAGATGTGCCTGAGCAGCGGCCCTCCCAGCCCTATCCCAAATCATACTTATTTTGCATAGGAGACACCATGGTCATGAAGATTGTTCACCCAGGGTGAGGTTCATTCATTGCATTCTGGGTATGCTGACCCCTGTGATTTCCCCAAATGTGGGAAACTCGCCTGCATTTTTTGTGGTAGTGGGGGACTGTGTTTGTGTTTTCCTCTGGTCAGCTCTGGTAAAAGTCAGATTTCTTTGTCTCATATATTCCTCTAGCCTTGTTCTTCTTTCGAGAGTTCCCTTGTGCTGCCTCAGTTGGATCTCCTTCACTTGACAGGGGGGTGCCCGAGCAGTGACCCTCCCCAGCTCTAGCCCAACTCCTACTTACCTGCCAGGTGAGATACTATGATCATGAAGGTGCTTCTCCCAGGGCAAGGCTCACCCATTGCACTCTGGGTGTGCTGCTCCTGTGATTTCCCCAAATGTGGGAAACTTGATTGCATAATTTGTGTTTCCCCTGGTCGGCTCTCGTATAATTCAGATCTCTTTGTCTCAGGTCTCTCTCCAGCCTAGTTTGCTGTCTGTTTCCACTTCTCTTTTCTGGAGCCACTCCCTTCTATGCCCTTGCGCACTATCCTGACTTCTCCCGTCTGCTTACTTTGTGCCTTCCAACGCACAATGCGAACTACAGGTAGTGCTGCAGGGCCCACACCCTTTTAGTTGCCTTACAGAGCAGCTCTGGAGCTGTTACAGTGCCCAGCTGCTGCAAGAAATCAGCTTGAATGCTTCAGGGGCTGGGGCATAGCCAACATGAGCCCCACACCAAAGGAGGGTGGGGGTGTTTAATGCGAACTAGGGGTCATCCAAGCACCGCAAAAGGCCGCCATGCCCTGCATGCCCCTTTTCTCTTTTCATATGCAGATGAGGGTTCCAGCCAACTTTGGCCCACTGCTTGGATGACATCACCGTATGCAAATCCGTCTGCTGCAGACCTTCCCCCAGGAATGCTTGTACTAGTTGTTGCATATGGTTTGATATTTGATGGTGCTTCAGTATTAGGCAGCCTTCCGCCCTCCCATGTTCATCTGAAAAGATGTGGTCTCCCTGCAGTTGTTGTCCCCAGACGAGAGTTCCCTTGTGCTTCCTCAGTTGAATCTCCTTAACTTGATGGGGGAGGGGCTGCCCGAGCAGCCACCCTCCCCAGCCCTATCCCAACTCATACTTATTTTGCATATGAGATCTCTTGATCATGAAGATTGTTCTCACAGGGTGAAGTTCATCCATTATATTTTAAAATAGGAAGGTACAAATTACATATTTGAATTGCATCTATGTGCTGGATTCAAATGTCCCCCCCCCCCCTTCCTTTCTCAATTGTGCCCATCAGCAGCTATTCTAAGGTTGCTGCCAATGGGTGTGACACATTAATTTCTTCTGTGGGGTACACAGGACTCCACAAGGATTCACATTGGGGTGTAGAGTAGGAACTTGATCTGAGGCACCAACCGACTCAAAGCTTTTGACTGTTCCCAAGATGCTCAGCGCATCCTCCTCTATAACCCCGCTTCCATGAACAGGGAGCTCAGTTTGTAGTTGGTGCCTTCAGTAGCAGGCCACTTAACAGGGGCCTGCCTCAGGAAGCCAATTCTTAGCTATTCATTCTGACAAGAAAAGAAGAACTTGTTTTATGAGAATCTACAAGGGCTGCAGCAGGCTAGGTCTAATAGACATCTTTACTGCAGCTTCATCACTCCCAGCGGCGCTGTATACTCCCGTGCCCTGGTTGCTGGGTCACTGCAGCGGAGGCTCCGGTTTCTTCCTAAGGTCAGTCACACACACACCGCCCTTCCGGATCACGAGGCCGCTGATGAAGGGGAGCGTGGCCGTAGGGGGTGGACCGTGTGCGCACTGGCGTGGACACTGATTACTGGGCAGCCGCTCCACGAGCCACCAGGTACAGTTAAGGAGCACAGGTCTGGGGGTTTTTCTCCTATATTAAACCAATTTTGTACTGCCCGCAGCGCATTGTGATAGGTAATAGGGCCTGATTCAGGTTGGATTGCAATCACAATAAGTGATCCAACTGCAAAAATTGCTAAGAGCATACGCATGTGCCTGCATTTTCTGCGGCACCCCGCAGAGAATGCGATCGCCTCTGCCTGTCAATCGGGGCAGGGGGGGAGAGGGGGGTCAGCAACACTCCATTTCCAAGTCAGGGATGGAGCGGTGCGGGGGCAAGGCTTCAAAATGGGGTCTGCAATGGAGGAGACACAGGGGGCGTGGTCACAGCAGCTGTATGACATCACATTCAGCCGCTGTGATCACAAAAATGGTGGCGGCTTCCTGCGCGCACATACAGTCTGCACCAGCAGGAGGCTACACCATTTTTTATGATCACGCTGAACTGCAGTGCGACTGCAATTACAGCATGGTCAAGAAGGGAGGCGTCATGCTGGGTGGCCATAAGAGATGAGCGGGTTCGGTTCCTCGGAATCCGAACCCGCCCGAACTTCACCCTTTTTTGCTCGGGTCCGAGCAGACTCGGATCCTCTCGCCTTGCTCGGTTAACCCGAGCGCGCCCGAACGTCATCATCCCGCTGTCGGATTCTCACGAGACTTGGATTCTATATAAGGAGCCGCGCGTCGCCGCCATTTTCACACGTGCATTGAGATTGATAGGGAGAGGACGTGGCTGGCGTCCTCTCCGTTTAGATTAGAAGATAGAGACGAGTGACATTTGATTTACTACTAATTTGGGGAGCAGTTGAACTTGTCAGGAGTACTCAGTAGTGCAGAGTTTTGCTGATAGTGACCACCAGTTTTATTATTTATAATCCGTTCTCTGCCTGAAAAAAAACGATACACATACCATATCTGTGCTCAGCCTCAGTGTGCTGCATGATATATCATCTATGTATATCTGACTGTGCTGAGTGCTCACTGCTCACACAGCTTAATTGTGGGGGAGACTGGGGAGCAGTTATAGCAGGAGTACAGTGCACACTTTTGCTGCCAGTGTGACCACCAGTATATTGTCTGCCTGAAAAAGTTAAACACTCCTGTGGTGTTTTTTTTTTATTCTATAAATGCATTCTGCTGACAGTGTCCAGCAGGTCCGTCATACATATATTATATAAATATTTACCTGCAGTAGTGTTATATTTTTTTTTTCATCTTTATCATCTCTATATTAGCAGACGCAGTACGGTAGTCCACGGCTGTGGCTATCTCTGTGTCGTCAGTGCTCGTCCATAATTGTATACCTACCTACCTGTGGTGGTTTTTTTTTTTCTATCTTCTTCATACTAGTAGTTTAGGAGTCTACTGACAGTGTCCACCAGGTCCATCATTATATTATATACCTACAGTAGTAATATATTTATTATATTATCTATACTAGCAGACGCAGTACGGTAGTCCACGGCTGTGGCTATCTCTGTGTCGTCAGTGCTCGTCCATAATTGTATACCTACCTACCTGTGGTGGGTTTTTTTTTTAATCTTCTTCATACTAGTAGTTTAGCAGTCTGCTGACAGTGTCCACCAGGTCCGTCATTATATTATATACCTACAGTAGTAATATATTTATTATATTATCTATACTAGCAGATGCAGTACGGTAGTCCACGGCTGTACCTACCTCTGTGTCGTCAGTGCTCGTCCATAATTGTATACCTACCTGTGGTGGGGTTTTTTTTTCTATCTTCTTCATACTAGTAGTTTAGGAGTCTGCTGACAGTGTCCACCAGGTCCGTCATTATATTATATACCTACAGTAGTAATATATTTAGTATATTATCTATACTAGCAGACGCAGTACGGTAGTCCACGGCTGTACCTACCTCTGTGTCGTCACTCGTCCATAATTGTATACCTAACTGTGGTGTTTTTTTTTTTCTATCTTCTTCATACTAGTAGTTTAGCAGTCTGCTGACAGTGTCCACCAGGTCCGTCATTATATTATATATACCTACAGTAGTTATATATTTTTTTTTTTATATCATTAATTATCATCTCTATACTAGCAGACGCAGTACGGTAGGCCACGGCTGTGGCTATCTCTGTGTCGTCAGTGCTCGTCCATAATTGTATACCTACCTACCTGTGGTGGAAGTTTTTTTCTATCTTCTTCATACTAGTAGTTTAGCAGTCTGCTGACAGTGTCCACCAGGTCCGTCATTATATTATATATACCTACAGTAGTTATATATATATTTTTTTTTATATCATTAATTATCATCTCTATACTAGCAGACGCAGTACGGTAGTCCACGGCTGTAGCTACCTCTGTGTCGTCAGTCACTCGTCATCCATAAGTATACTAGTATCCATCCATCTCCATTGTTTACCTGAGGTGCCTTTTAGTTGTGCCTATTAAAATATGGAGAACAAAAATGTTGAGGTTCCAAAAATAGGGAAAGATCAAGATCCACTTCCACCTCGTGCTGAAGCTGCTGCCACTAGTCATGGCCGAGACGATGAAATTCCATCAACGTCGTCTGCCAAGGCCGATGCCCAATGTCATAGTACAGAGCATGTAAAATCCAAAACACAAAAGATCAGTAAAAAAATGACTCAAAAATCTAAATAAAAATCGTCGGAGGAGAAGCGTAAACTTGCCAATATGCCATTTACCACACGGAGTGGCAAGGAACGGCTGAGGCCCTGGCCTATCTTCATGGCTAGTGGTTCAGCTTCACATGAGGATGGAAGCACTCAGCCTCTCGCTAGAAAAATGAAAAGACTTAAGCTGGCAAAAGCACAGCAAAGAACTGTGCGTTCTTCAAAATCACAAATCCACAAGGAGAGTCCAATTGTGTCGGTTGCGATGCCTGACCTTCCCAACACTGGACGTGAAGAGCATGCACCTTCCACCATTTGCACGCCCCCTGCAAGTGCTGGAAGGAGCACCCGCAGTCCAGTTCCTGATAGTTAGATTGAAGATGTCAGTGTTGAAGTACACCAGGATGAGGAGAATATGGGTGTTGCTGGCGCTGGGGAGGAAATTGACAAGGAGGATTCTGATGGTGAGGTGGTTTGTTTAAGTCAGGCACCCGGCGAGACACCTGTTGTCCGTGGGAGGAATATGGCCATTGACATGCCTGGTGAAAATACCAAAAAAATCAGCTCTTCGGTGTGGAAGTATTTCAACAGAAATGCGGACAACAGGTGTCAAGCCGTGTGTTGCCTTTGTCAAGCTGTAATAAGTAGGGGTAAGGACGTTAACCACCTCGGAACATCCTCCCTTATACGTCACCTGCAGCGCATTCATCATAAGTCAGTGACAAGTTCAAAAACTTTGGGCGACAGCGGAAGCAGTCCACTGACCAGTAAATCCCTTCCTCTTGTAACCAAGCTCACGCAAACCACCCCACCAACTCCCTCAGTGTCAATTTCCTCCTTCCCCAGGAATGCCAATAGTCCTGCAGGCCATGTCACTGGCAATTCTGACGAGTTCTCTCCTGCCTGGGATTCCTCCGATGCATCCTTGAGTGTAACGCCTACTGCTGCTGGCGCTGCTGTTGTTGCTGCTGGGAGTCGATGGTCATCCCAGAGGGGAAGTCGTAAGACCACTTTTACTACTTCCACCAAGCAATTGACTGTCCAACAGTCCTTTGCGAGGAAGATGAAATATCACAGCAGTCATCCTGCTGCAAAGCGGATAACTGAGGCCTTGGCATCCTGGGCAGTGAGAAACGTGGTTCCGGTATCCATCATTACTTCAGAGCCAACTATAGACTTGATTGAGGTACTGTGTCCCCGGTACCAAATACTATCTAGGTTCCATTTCTCTAGGCAGGCGATACCGAAAATGTACACAGACCTCAGAAAAAGACTCACCAGTGTCCTAAAAAATGCAGTTGTACCCAATGTCCACTTAACCACGGACATGTGGACAAGTGGAGCAGGGCAGACTCAGGACTATATGACTGTGACAGCCCACTGGGTAGATGTATTGACTCCCGCCGCAAGAACAGCAGCGGCGGCACCAGTAGCAGCATCTCGCAAACGCCAACTCTTTCCTAGGCAGGCTACGCTTTGTATCACCGCTTTCCAGAATACGCACACAGATGAAAACCTCTTACGGCAACTGAGGAAGATCATCACAGAATGGCTTACCCCAATTGGACTCTCCTGTGGATTTGTGGCATCGGACAACGCCAGCAATATTGTGCGTGCATTATGGCCCTCATTCCGAGTTGTTCGCTCGTTCTTTTTCATCGCATCGCAGTGAAAATCCGCTTAGTACGCATGCGCAAAGTTCGCACTGCGACTGCGCCAAGTAACTTTACTATGAAGAAAGTATTTTTACTCACGGCTTTTTCTTCGCTCCGGCGATCGTAATGTGATTGACAGGAAATGGGTGTTACTGGGCGGAAACACGGCGTTTCAGGGGCGTGTGGCTGAAAACGCTACCGTTTCCGGAAAAAACGCAGGAGTGGCCGGGGAAACGGTGGGAGTGCCTGGGCGAACGCTGGGTGTGTTTGTGACGTCAACCAGGAACGACAAGCACTGAAATGATCGCACAGGCAGAGTAAGTCTGGAGCTACTCAGAAACTGCTAAGTAGTTAGTAATCGCAATATTGCGAATACATCGGTCGCAATTTTAAGAAGCTAAGATTCACTCCCAGTAGGCGGCGGCTTAGCGTGTGTAACTCTGCTAAATTCGCCTTGCGACCGATCAACTCGGAATGAGGGCCTATATCTGGGCAAATTCCAGCACGTCCCATGTTTTGCACATACCTTGAATTTGGTGGTGCAGAATTATTTAAAAAACGACAGGGGCGTGCAAGAGATGCTGTCGGTGGCCACAAGAATTGCGGGACACTTTCGGCGTACAGGCACCACGTACAGAAGACTGGAGCAACACCAAAAACGCCTGAACCTGCCCTGCCATCATCTGAAGCAAGAAGTGGAAACGAGGTGGAATTCAACCCTCTATATGCTTCAGAGGATGGAGGAGCAGCAAAAGGCCATTCAAGCCTATACATCTGACCACGATATAGGAGGTGGAATGCACCTGTCTCAAGCGCAGTGGAGAATGATTTCAACGTTGTGCAAGGTTCTGCAACCTTTTGAACTTGCCACACGTGAAGTCAGTTCAGACACTGCCAGCCTGAGTCAGGTCATTCCCGTCATCAGGCTTTTGCAGAAGAAGCTGGAGACATTGAAGGAGGAGCTAAGACAGAGCGATTCCGCTAGGCATGTGGGACTTGTGGATGGAGCCCTTCATTCGCTTAACCAGGATTCACGGGTGGTCAATCTGTTGAAATCAGAGCACTACATTTTGGCCACCGTGCTCGATCCTAGATTTAAAACCTACGTTGTATCTCTCTTTCCGGCAGACACAAGTCTGCAGGGGTTCAAAGACCTGCTGGTGAGAAAATTATCAAGTCAAGCGGAACTTGATCGGTCAACAGCTCCTCCTTCACAGTCTCCCGCAATTGGGGGTGCGAGGAAAAGGCTCAGAATTCCGAGCCCACCCGCTGGCGGTGATGCAGGGCAGTCTGGAGCGACTGCTGATGCTGACATCTGGTCCGGACTGAAGGACCTGCCAACGATTACGGACATGTCGTCTACTGTCACTGCATATGATTCTCTCACCATTGAAAGAATGGTGGAGGATTATATGAGTGACCGCATCCAAGTAGGCACGTCAGACAGTCCGTACGTATACTGGCAGGAAAAAGAGGCAATTTGGAGGCCCTTGCACAAACTGGCTTTATTCTACCTAAGTTGCCCTCCCACAAGTGTGTACTCCGAAAGAGTGTTTAGTGCCGCCGCTCACCTTGTCAGCAATCGGCGTACGAGGTTACTTCCAGAAAATGTGGAAAAGATGATGTTCATTAAAATGAATTATAATCAATTGCTCCGTGGAGACATTGACCAGCAGCAATTGCCTCCACAAAGTATACAGGGAGCTGAGATGGTGGATTCCAGTGGGGACGAATTGATAATCTGTGAGGAGGGGGATGTACACGGTGATGAATCGGAGGATGATGATGAGGTGGACATCTTGCCTCTATAGAGCCAGTTTGTGCAAGGAGAGATTTATTGCTTCTTTTTTGGTGGGGGTCCAAACCAACCCGTCATTTCAGTCACAGTCGTGTGGCAGACCCTGTCACTGAAATGATGGGTTGGTTAAAGTGTGCATGTCCTGTTTATACAACATAAGGGTGGGTGGGAGGGCCCAAGGCAATTCCACCTTGCACCTCTTTTTTCTTTTATTTTTCTTTGCGTCATGTGCTGTTTGGGGAGTGTTTTTTGGAAGGGCCATCCTGCGTGACACTGCAGTGCCACTCCTAGATGGGCCAGGTGTTTGTGTCGGCCACTTGGGTCGCTGAGCTTAGTCACAAAGCTACCTCATTGCGCCTCTTTTTTTCTTTGCGTCATGTGCTGTTTGGGGAGTGTTTTTTGGAAGGGCCATCCTGCGTGACACTGCAGTGACACTCCTAGATGGGCCAGGTGTTTGTGTCGTCCACTTGGGTCGCTGAGCTTAGTCACACAGCTACCTCATTGCGCCACTTTTTTTCTTTGCGTCATGTGCTGTTTGGGGAGTGTTTTTTGGAAGGGCCATCCTGCGTGACACTGCAGTGCCACTCCTAGATGGGCCAGGTGTTTGTGTCGGCCACTTGGGTCGCTGAGCTTAGTCACACAGCTACCTCATTGCGCCTCTTTTTTTCTTTGCGTCATGTGCTGTTAGGGGAGTGTATCTGGAAGGGCCATCCTGCGTGACACTGCAGTGCCACTCCTAGATGGGCCAGGTGTTTGTGTCGGCCACTTGGGTCGCTGAGCTTAGTCACACAGCTACCTCATTGCGCCTCTTTTTTTCTTTGCGTCATGTGCTGTTTGGGGAGTGTTTTTTGGAAGGGCCATCCTGCGTGACACTGCAGTGCCACTCCTAGATGGGCCAGGTGTTTGTGTCGGCCACTTGGGTCGCTGAGCTTAGTCACACAGCTACCTCATTGCGCCTCTTTTTTTCTTTGCGTCATGTGCTGTTTGGGGAGTGTTTTTTGGAAGGGCCATCATGCGTGACACTGCAGTGCCACTCCTAGATGGGCCAGGTGTTTGTGTCGGCCACTTGGGTCACTGAGCTTAGTCATCCAGCGACCTCGTTGCAAATTTTAGGACTAAAAATAATATTGTGAGGTGTGAGGTGTTAAGAATAGACTGAAAATTAGTGGAAATTATGGTTATTGAGGTTAATAATACTTTGGGATCAAAATGACTCCCAAATTCTATGATTTAAGCTGTTTTTTAGGGTTTTTTGAAAAAAACACCCGAATCCAAAACACACCCGAATCCGACAAAAAAAATTCGGTGAGGTTTAGCCAAAACGCGTTCGAACCCAAAACACGGCCGCGGAACCGAACCCAAAACCAAAACACAAAACCCGAAAAATTTCCGGTGCACATCTCTAGTGGCCATGCCATGTCACTGTGCAGGAGCCAGCACCGCTCACACACTAGTCCCCGGTGCAGCCCCCAACCCCCGGGACACCCGGAGCAACAAAATGTAGATTCAGGCCACCAGGCCACGCCCCTACCTATGAAACCATGCCTCCTTTTTACCATTGCGCTGCTTATCTGCGCGCACTGCATTACAATCTCCCTCGCCACCTCTCTGGGTGTCACCAGTGATAGTGACACCTCTGCCATGCTTGTAGCAGCTGGTCCTAAGATCTACACCTCAAGCCCTGAGTGTTTGCCCTTGTGACTTGTTGATCATCATAGCAAAGCAGATGCTTACAGAAAACTGCAGTGGCTTAGATTGAAAATAAAAAAAATTGATGGGTATAAGGTAGAGAGGAGCGGGTTCGGTTCTCCGAGAACCGAATTCCCCACGAACCCCACGAACTCCTCCTCCGAGGCAGGCTCGGTTGTTCCCGCCTGACTCGGAAAACCTGAACAAGGGAAAATGTCATCATCCCGCTGTCGGATTCTCGCGAGATTCGGATTCCATATAAAGAGCTGCGCGTTGCCGCCATTTTTACTCGTGCATTGAAGAGAGAGCGGAGAGGACGTGGTTATGTTCTCTCAGTGGAAATCTCAATATCAGTGCTCAGTATCAGTGGATACTTATTGCTGCTCAGTAATACTAGTAGTGTGTCTCTCCTGCTCAGTGTCAGTTCTCAGTAGTATCCTCATCAGTGCTCAGTATCACTGCTCATTGTCTTGTGCTGCATTGTTGTGCTCAGCATACTACAGTACATTACTAATAGTCCAGTGCTGCATCTTGCTGCTCAGTGTCAGTTCTAGTATCCTCATCAGTGCTCACTATCACTGCTCATTGCATTGTGGTGTTCTGTATACTACAGTAACATAGTAATATAGTAACATATAGTAACATAGTTTTTGAGGTTGAATAGAGGCAAATTGCCCATCGTGTTCAACCTGTTTTAAGTTGTGATGATTCTACATACTTGCTGAATAATGTTTTATGACTAGTTAGCTACTACAACTCATGTTACCCCCGGATTAACCATGTTGATATTTTAAGTATTATAACCTTGGATAGCTTTTTCATTCAGAAATGTATCCATTCCTTTTTTAAATCCAATTACAGAGTCCGCCATTACCACCTTCCCTGGCAGGGAATTCCACATCCTGATTGCCCTAACAGTGAAGATCATAGTATCTCACCTGGCAGGTAAGTAGGAGTTGGGCCAGAGCTGTGGAGGATTGCTGCTCGGGCACCCCCTGTCAAATGAAGGAGATCCAACTGAGGCAGCACAAGGGAACTCTCGAAAGAAAAACAAGGCTAGAGGAAGATCTGAGACAAAGAAATCTGACTTTTACCAGAGCTGACCAGAGGAAAGCACAAACACAGTCCCCCACTACCACAAATAATGCAGTCGAGTTTCCCACATTTGGGGAAATCACAGGGGTCAGCATACCCAGAATGCAATGAATGAACCTCACCCTGGGAGAACAATCTTCATGACCATGGTATCGCCTATGCAAAATAAGTATGATTTGGGATAGGGCTGGGGAGGGCCGCTGCTCAGGCACATCTCTGTCAAGTAAAGGAGATTCAACTGAGGCAGCACAAGGGAACTCTCATCTGGGGACAACAACTGCAGGGAGAACACATATTTTCAGATGAACATGGGAGGGCAGAAGGCTGCCTAATACTGAAGCACCCCCAAACAACAAACCAAATGCAACAACTAGTACAAGCATTCCTGGGGGAAGTTCTGCAGAAGACGGATTTGCATACGGTGATGTCATCCAAGCAGTGGGCCAAAGTTGGCTGGATCCCTCATCTGCATATGAAAAGAGAAAAGGGGTATGCAGGGCATGGCGGCCTTTTGCGGCGCTTGGATGACCCTTAGTTCGCATTAAACACCCCCACCCTCCTTCGGTGTGGGGCTCATGTTGACAATGCCCCAGCCCCTGAAGCATTCAAGCTGATTTCTTACAGCAGCTTGGCACTGTAACAGCTCCAGAGCTGCTCTGTAAGGCAAGTAAAAGGGTGTGTAGTTTGCATTGTGCATTGGAAGGCACAAAGTAAGCAGACAGGAGGAGAAGTCAGGATAGTGCACAAGGGTATAAAAGGGAGGGGCTCAAGAAAAAAGAAGTGGAAACAGACAGCAAACTAGGCTGGAGAGAGACCTGAGACAAAGAGATCTGAATTATACGAGAGCCGACCAGGGGAAACACAAATTATGCAGTCAAGTTTCCCACATTTGGGGAAATCGCAGGGGCAGCACACCCAGAGTGCAATGGGTGAGCCTTGCCCTGGAAGAAGCACCTTCATGATCATAGTATCTCACCTGGCAGGTAAGTAGGAGTTGGGCTTGAGCTGGGGAGGGTCGCTGCTCGGGCACCCCCCTGTCAAGTGAAGGAGATCCAACTGAGGCAGCACAAGGGAACTCTCGAAAGAAGAACAAGGCTAGAGGAAGATCTGAAACAAAGAAATCTGACTTTTACCAGAGCTGACCAGAGGAAAACACAAACACAGTCCCCCACTACCACAAATAATGCAGTCGAGTTACCCACATTTGGGGAAATCACAGGGGTCAGCATACCCAGAATGCAATGAATGAACCTCACCCTGGGAGAATAATCTTCATGACCATGGTATCTCATATGCAAAATAAGTATGATTTGGGATAGGGCTGGGGAGGGCCGCTGCTCAGGCACATCTCTGTCAAGTAAAGGAGATTCAACTGAGGCAGCACAAGGGAACTCTCATCTGGGGACAACAACTGCAGGGAGAACACATATTTTCAGATGAACATGGGAGGGCAGAAGGCTGCCTAATACTGAAGCACCCCCAAACAACAAACCAAATGCAACAACTAGTGCAAGCATTCCTGTTTGTTTCTGAAGCCAACTTTGACCCACTGCTTGGATGACATCACCATATGCAAATCCATCTGCTGCAGGCCTTCCCCCAGGAATGCTTGCACTCTTTATATGAAATCCGAATCTCGCGAGAATCCGACAGCGGGATGATGACATTTTCCCTTGTTCAGGTTTTCCGAGTCAGGCGGGAACAACCGAGCCTGCCTCGGAGGAGGAGTTCGTGGGGTTCGTGGGGAATTCGGTTCTCGGAGAACCGAACCCGCTCCTCTCTACCTTATACCCATCAATTTTTTTTATTTTCAATCTAAGCCCCTGCAGTTTTCTGTAAGCATCTGCTTTGCTATGATGATCAACAAGTCACAAGGGCAAACACTCAGGGCTTGAGGTGTAGATCTTAGGACCAGCTGCTACAAGCATGGCAGAGGTGTCACTATCACTGGTGACACCCAGAGAGGTGGCGAGGGAGATTGTAATGCAGTGCGCGCAGATAAGCAGCGCAATGGTAAAAAGGAGGCATGGTTTCATAGGTAGGGGCGTGGCCTGGTGGCCTGAATCTACATTTTGTTGCTCCGGGTGTCCCGGGGGTTGGGGGCTGCACCGGGGACTAGTGTGTGAGCGGTGCTGGCTCCTGCACAGTGACATGGCATGGCCACTAGAGATGTGCACCGGAAATTTTTCGGGTTTTGTGTTTTGGTTTTGGGTTCGGTTCCGCGGCCGTGTTTTGGGTTCGAACGCGTTTTGGCTAAACCTCACCGAATTTTTTTTGTCGGATTCGGGTGTGTTTTGGATTCGGGTGTTTTTTTCAAAAAACCCTAAAAAACAGCTTAAATCATAGAATTTGGGAGTCATTTTGATCCCAAAGTATTATTAACCTCAATAACCATAATTTCCACTAATTTTCAGTCTATTCTTAACACCTCACACCTCACAATATTATTTTTAGTCCTAAAATTTGCACCGAGGTCGCTGGATGACTAAGCTCAGTGACCCAAGTGGCCGACACAAACACCTGGCCCATCTAGGAGTGGCACTGCAGTGTCACGCATGATGGCCCTTCCAAAAAACACTCCCCAAACAGCACATGACGCAAAGAAAAAAAGAGGCGCAATGAGGTAGCTGTGTGACTAAGCTCAGCGACCCAAGTGGCCGACACAAACACCTGGCCCATCTAGGAGTGGCACTGCAGTGTCACGCAGGATGGCCCTTCCAAAAAACACTCCCCAAACAGCACATGACGCAAAGAAAAAAAGAGGCGCAATGAGGTAGCTGTGTGACTAAGCTCAGCGACCCAAGTGGCCGACACAAACACCTGGCCCATCTAGGAGTGGCACTGCAGTGTCACGCAGGATGGCCCTTCCAAAAACACTCCCCAAACAGCACATGACGCAAAGAAAAAAAGAGGCGCAATGAGGTAGCTGTGTGACTAAGCTCAGCGACCCAAGTGGCCGACACAAACACCTGGCCCATCTAGGAGTGGCACTGCAGTGTCACGCAGGATGGCCCTTCCAAAAAACACTCCCCAAACAGCACATGACGCAAAGAAAAAAAGTGGCGCAATGAGGTAGCTGTGTGACTAAGCTCAGCGACCCAAGTGGACGACACAAACACCTGGCCCATCTAGGAGTGTCACTGCAGTGTCACGCAGGATGGCCCTTCCAAAAAACACTCCCCAAACAGCACATGACGCAAAGAAAAAAAGAGGCGCAATGAGGTAGCTGTGTGACTAAGCTCAGCGACCCAAGTGGCCGACACAAACACCTGGCCCATCTAGGAGTGGCACTGCAGTGTCACGCAGGATGGCCCTTCCAAAAAACACTCCCCAAACAGCACATGACGCAAAGAAAAATAAAAGAAAAAAAGAGGTGCAAGGTGGAATTGCCTTGGGCCCTCCCACCCACCCTTATGTTGTATAAACAGGACATGCACACTTTAACCAACCCATCATTTCAGTGACAGGGTCTGCCACACGACTGTGACTGAAATGACGGGTTGGTTTGGACCCCCACCAAAAAAGAAGCAATAAATCTCTCCTTGCACAAACTGGCTCTATAGAGGCAAGATGTCCACCTCATCATCATCCTCCGATTCATCACCGTGTACATCCCCCTCCTCACAGATTATCAATTCGTCCCCACTGGAATCCACCATCTCAGCTCCCTGTATACTTTGTGGAGGCAATTGCTGCTGGTCAATGTCTCCACGGAGCAATTGATTATAATTCATTTTAATGAACATCATCTTCTCCACATTTTCTGGAAGTAACCTCGTACGCCGATTGCTGACAAGGTGAGCGGCGGCACTAAACACTCTTTCGGAGTACACACTTGTGGGAGGGCAACTTAGGTAGAATAAAGCCAGTTTGTGCAAGGGCCTCCAAATTGCCTCTTTTTCCTGCCAGTATACGTACGGACTGTCTGACGTGCCTACTTGGATGCGGTCACTCATATAATCCTCCACCATTCTTTCAATGGTGAGAGAATCATATGCAGTGACAGTAGACGACATGTCCGTAATCGTTGGCAGGTCCTTCAGTCCGGACCAGATGTCAGCATCAGCAGTCGCTCCAGACTGCCCTGCATCACCGCCAGCGGGTGGGCTCGGAATTCTGAGCCTTTTCCTCGCACCCCCAATTGCGGGAGACTGTGAAGGAGGAGCTGTTGACCGATCAAGTTCCGCTTGACTTGATAATTTTCTCACCAGCAGGTCTTTGAACCCCTGCAGACTTGTGTCTGCCGGAAAGAGAGATACAACGTAGGTTTTAAATCTAGGATCGAGCACGGTGGCCAAAATGTAGTGCTCTGATTTCAACAGATTGACCACCCGTGAATCCTGGTTAAGCGAATGAAGGGCTCCATCCACAAGTCCCACATGCCTAGCGGAATCGCTCTGTCTTAGCTCCTCCTTCAATGTCTCCAGCTTCTTCTGCAAAAGCCTGATGACGGGAATGACCTGACTCAGGCTGGCAGTGTCTGAACTGACTTCACGTGTGGCAAGTTCAAAAGGTTGCAGAACCTTGCACAACGTTGAAATCATTCTCCACTGCGCTTGAGACAGGTGCATTCCACCTCCTATATCGTGGTCAGATGTATAGGCTTGAATGGCCTTTTGCTGCTCCTCCATCCTCTGAAGCATATAGAGGGTTGAATTCCACCTCGTTTCCACTTCTTGCTTCAGATGATGGCAGGGCAGGTTCAGGCGTTTTTGGTGTTGCTCCAGTCTTCTGTACGTGGTGCCTGTACGCCGAAAGTGTCCCGCAATTCTTGTGGCCACCGACAGCATCTCTTGCACGCCCCTGTCGTTTTTTAAATAATTCTGCACCACCAAATTCAAGGTATGTGCAAAACATGGGACGTGCTGGAATTTGCCCAGATATAATGCACGCACAATATTGCTGGCGTTGTCCGATGCCACAAATCCACAGGAGAGTCCAATTGGGGTAAGCCATTCTGTGATGATCTTCCTCAGTTGCCGTAAGAGGTTTTCATCTGTGTGCGTATTCTGGAAAGCGGTGATACAAAGCGTAGCCTGCCTAGGAAAGAGTTGGCGTTTGCGAGATGCTGCTACTGGTGCCGCCGCTGCTGTTCTTGCGGCGGGAGTCAATACATCTACCCAGTGGGCTGTCACAGTCATATAGTCCTGAGTCTGCCCTGCTCCACTTGTCCACATGTCCGTGGTTAAGTGGACATTGGGTACAACTGCATTTTTTAGGACACTGGTGAGTCTTTTTCTGAGGTCTGTGTACATTTTCGGTATCGCCTGCCTAGAGAAATGGAACCTAGATAGTATTTGGTACCGGGGACACAGTACCTCAATCAAGTCTATAGTTGGCTCTGAAGTAATGATGGATACCGGAACCACGTTTCTCACTGCCCAGGATGCCAAGGCCTCAGTTATCCGCTTTGCAGCAGGATGACTGCTGTAATATTTCATCTTCCTCGCAAAGGACTGTTGGACAGTCAATTGCTTGGTGGAAGTAGTAAAAGTGGTCTTACGACTTCCCCTCTGGGATGACCATCGACTCCCAGCAGCAACAACAGCAGCGCCAGCAGCAGTAGGCGTTACACTCAAGGATGCATCGGAGGAATCCCAGGCAGGAGAGAACTCGTCAGAATTGCCAGTGACATGGCCTGCAGGACTATTGGCATTCCTGGGGAAGGAGGAAATTGACACTGAGGGAGTTGGTGGGGTGGTTTGCGTGAGCTTGGTTACAAGAGGAAGGGATTTACTGGTCAGTGGACTGCTTCCGCTGTCGCCCAAAGTTTTTGAACTTGTCACTGACTTATGATGAATGCGCTGCAGGTGACGTATAAGGGAGGATGTTCCGAGGTGGTTAACGTCCTTACCCCTACTTATTACAGCTTGACAAAGGCAACACACGGCTTGACACCTGTTGTCCGCATTTCTGTTGAAATACTTCCACACCGAAGAGCTGATTTTTTTGGTATTTTCACCAGGCATGTCAATGGCCATATTCCTCCCACGGACAACAGGTGTCTCGCCGGGTGCCTGACTTAAACAAACCACCTCACCATCAGAATCCTCCTTGTCAATTTCCTCCCCAGCGCCAGCAACACCCATATTCTCCTCATCCTGGTGTACTTCAACACTGACATCTTCAATCTGACTATCAGGAACTGGACTGCGGGTGCTCCTTCCAGCACTTGCAGGGGGCGTGCAAATGGTGGAAGGTGCATGCTCTTCACGTCCAGTGTTGGGAAGGTCAGGCATCGCAACCGACACAATTGGACTCTCCTTGTGGATTTGTGATTTTGAAGAATGCACAGTTCTTTGCTGTGCTTTTGCCAGCTTAAGTCTTTTCATTTTTCTAGCGAGAGGCTGAGTGCTTCCATCCTCATGTGAAGCTGAACCACTAGCCATGAAGATAGGCCAGGGCCTCAGCCGTTCCTTGCCACTCCGTGTGGTAAATGGCATATTGGCAAGTTTACGCTTCTCCTCCGACGATTTTTATTTAGATTTTTGAGTCATTTTTTTACTGATCTTTTGTGTTTTGGATTTTACATGCTCTGTACTATGACATTGGGCATCGGCCTTGGCAGACGACGTTGATGGAATTTCATTGTCTCGGCCATGACTAGTGGCAGCAGCTTCAGCACGAGGTGGAAGTGGATCTTGATCTTTCCCTATTTTTGGAACCTCAACATTTTTGTTCTCCATATTTTAATAGGCACAACTAAAAGGCACCTCAGGTAAACAATGGAGATGGATGGATACTAGTATACTTATGGATGACGAGTGACTGACGACACAGAGGTAGCTACAGCCGTGGACTACCGTACTGCGTCTGCTAGTATAGAGATGATAATTAATGATATAAAAAAAAATATATATATAACTACTGTAGGTATATATAATATAATGACGGACCTGGTGGACACTGTCAGCAGACTGCTAAACTACTAGTATGAAGAAGATAGAAAAAAACTTCCACCTCAGGTAGGTAGGTATACAATTATGGACGAGCACTGACGACACAGAGATAGCCACAGCCGTGGCCTACCGTACTGCGTCTGCTAGTATAGAGATGATAATTAATGATATAAAAAAAAATAGATATAACTACTGTAGGTATATATAATATAATGACGGACCTGGTGGACACTGTCAGCAGACTGCTAAACTACTAGTATGAAGAAGATAGAAAAAAAAACCACCACAGTTAGGTATACAATTATGGACGAGTGACGACACAGAGGTAGGTACAGCCGTGGACTACCGTACTGCGTCTGCTAGTATAGATAATATACTAAATATATTACTACTGTAGGTATATAATATAATGACGGACCTGGTGGACACTGTCAGCAGACTCCTAAACTACTAGTATGAAGAAGATAGAAAAAAAAACCCCACCACAGGTAGGTATACAATTATGGACGAGCACTGACGACACAGAGGTAGGTACAGCCGTGGACTACCGTACTGCATCTGCTAGTATAGATAATATAATAAATATATTACTACTGTAGGTATATAATATAATGACGGACCTGGTGGACACTGTCAGCAGACTGCTAAACTACTAGTATGAAGAAGATAAAAAAAAAACCCCACCACAGGTAGGTAGGTATACAATTATGGACGAGCACTGACGACACAGAGATAGCCACAGCCGTGGACTACCGTACTGCGTCTGCTAGTATAGATAATATAATAAATATATTACTACTGTAGGTATATAATATAATGATGGACCTGGTGGACACTGTCAGTAGACTCCTAAACTACTAGTATGAAGAAGATAGAAAAAAAAAAACCACCACAGGTAGGTAGGTATACAATTATGGACGAGCACTGACGACACAGAGATAGCCACAGCCGTGGACTACCGTACTGCGTCTGCTAATATAGAGATGATAAAGATGAAAAAAAATATATAACACTACTGCAGGTAAATATTTATATAATATATGTATGAGGGACCTGCTGGACACTGTCAGCAGAATGCATTTATAGAATAAAAAAAAAACACCACAGGAGTGTTTAACTTTTTCAGGCAGACAATATACTGGTGGTCACACTGGCAGCAAAAGTGTGCACTGTACTCCTGCTATAACTGCTCCCCAGTCTCCCCCACAATTAAGCTGTGTGAGCAGTGAGCACTCAGCACAGTCAGATATACATAGATGATATATCATGCAGCACACTGAGGCTGAGCACAGATATGGTATGTGTATCGTTTTTTTTCAGGCAGAGAACGGATTATAAATAATAAAACTGGTGGTCACTATCAGCAAAACTCTGCACTACTGAGTACTCCTGACAAGTTCAACTGCTCCCCAAATTAGTAGTAAATCAAATGTCACTCGTCTCTATCTTCTAATCTAAACGGAGAGGACGCCAGCCACGTCCTCTCCCTATCAATCTCAATGCACGTGTGAAAATGGCGGCGACGCGCGGCTCCTTATATAGAATCCAAGTCTCGTGAGAATCCGACAGCGGGATGATGACGTTCGGGCGCGCTCGGGTTAACCGAGCAAGGCGAGAGGATCCGAGTCTGCTCGGACCCGAGCAAAAAAGGGTGAAGTTCGGGCGGGTTCGGATTCCGAGGAACCGAACCCGCTCATCTCTTATGGCCACCCAGCATGACGCCTCCCTTCTTGACCATGCTGTAATTGCAGTCGCACTGCAGTTCAGCGTGATCATAAAAAATGGTGTAGCCTCCTGCTGGTGCAGACTGTATGTGCGCGCAGGAAGCCGCCACCATTTTTGTGATCACAGCGGCTGAATGTGATGTCATACAGCTGCTGTGACCACGCCCCCTGTGTCTCCTCCATTGCAGACCCCATTTTGAAGCCTTGCCCCCGCACCGCTCCATCCCTGACTTGGAAATGGAGTGTTGCTGACCCCCCTCTCCCCCCCTGCCCCGATTGACAGGCAGAGGCGATCGCATTCTCTGCGGGGTGCCGCAGAAAATGCAGGCACATGCGTATGCTCTTAGCAATTTTTGCAGTTGGATCACTTATTGTGATTGCAATCCAACCTGAATCAGGCCCTATTACCTATCACAATGCGCTGCGGGCAGTACAAAATTGGTTTAATATAGGAGAAAAACCCCCAGACCTGTGCTCCTTAACTGTACCTGGTGGCTAGTGGAGCGGCTGCCCAGTAATCAGTGTCCACGCCAGTGCGCACACGGTCCACCCCCTACGGCCACGCTCCCCTTCATCAGCGGCCTCGTGATCCGGAAGGGCGGTGTGTGTGTGACTGACCTTAGGAAGAAACCGGAGCCTCCGCTGCAGTGACCCAGCAACCAGGGCACGGGAGTATACAGCGCCGCTGGGAGTGATGAAGCTGCAGTAAAGATGTCTATTAGACCTAGCCTGCTGCAGCCCTTGTAGATTCTCATAAAACAAGTTCTTCTTTTCTTGTCAAAATGAATAGCTAAGAATTGGCTTCCTGAGGCAGGCCCCTGTTAAGTGGCCTGCTACTGAAGGCACCAACTACAAACTGAGCTCCCTGTTCATGGAAGCGGGGTTATAGAGGAGGATGCGCTGAGCATCTTGGGAACAGTCAAAAGCTTTGAGTCGGTTGGTGCCTCAGATCAAGATCCTACTCTACACCCCAATGTGAATCCTTGTGGAGTCCTGTGTACCCCACAGAAGAAATTAATGTGTCACACCCATTGGCAGCAACCTTAGAATAGCTGCTGATGGGCACAATTGAGAAAGGAAGGGGGGGGGACATTTGAATCCAGCACATAGATGCAATTCAAATATGTAATTTGTACCTTCCTATTTTAAAATATAATGGATGAACTTCACCCTGTGAGAACAATCTTCATGATCAAGAGATCTCATATGCAAAATAAGTATGAGTTGGGATAGGGCTGGGGAGGGTGGCTGCTCGGGCAGCCCCTCCCCCATCAAGTTAAGGAGATTCAACTGAGGAAGCACAAGGGAACTCTCGTCTGGGGACAACAACTGCAGGGAGACCACATCTTTTCAGATGAACATGGGAGGGCGGAAGGCTGCCTAATACTGAAGCACCATCAAATATCAAACCATATGCAACAACTAGTACAAGCATTCCTGGGGGAAGGTCTGCAGCAGACGGATTTGCATACGGTGATGTCATCCAAGCAGTGGGCCAAAGTTGGCTGGAACCCTCATCTGCATATGAAAAGAGAAAAGGGGCATGCAGGGCATGGCGGCCTTTTGCGGTGCTTGGATGACCCCTAGTTCGCATTAAACACCCCCACCCTCCTTTGGTGTGGGGCTCATGTTGGCTATGCCCCAGCCCCTGAAGCATTCAAGCTGATTTCTTGCAGCAGCTGGGCACTGTAACAGCTCCAGAGCTGCTCTGTAAGGCAACTAAAAGGGTGTGGGCCCTGCAGCACTACCTGTAGTTCGCATTGTGCGTTGGAAGGCACAAAGTAAGCAGACGGGAGAAGTCAGGATAGTGCGCAAGGGCATAGAAGGGAGTGGCTCCAGAAAAGAGAAGTGGAAACAGACAGCAAACTAGGCTGGAGAGAGACCTGAGACAAAGAGATCTGAAATATACGAGAGCCGACCAGGGGAAACACAAATTATGCAATCAAGTTTCCCACATTTGGGGAAATCACAGGAGCAGCACACCCAGAGTGCAATGGGTGAGCCTTGCCCTGGGAGAAGCACCTTCATGATCATAGTATCTCACCTGGCAGGTAAGTAGGAGTTGGGCTAGAGCTGGGGAGGGTCACTGCTCGGGCACCCCCCTGTCAAGTGAAGGAGATCCAACTGAGGCAGCACAAGGGAACTCTCGAAAGAAGAACAAGGCTAGAGGAATATATGAGACAAAGAAATCTGACTTTTACCAGAGCTGACCAGAGGAAAACACAAACACAGTCCCCCACTACCACAAAAAATGCAGGCGAGTTTCCCACATTTGGGGAAATCACAGGGGTCAGCATACCCAGAATGCAATGAATGAACCTCACCCTGGGTGAACAATCTTCATGACCATGGTGTCTCCTATGCAAAATAAGTATGATTTGGGATAGGGCTGGGAGGGCCGCTGCTCAGGCACATCTCTGTCAAGTAAAGGAGATTCAACTGAGGCAGCACAAGGGAACTCTCATCTGGGGACAACAACTGCAGGGAGAACACATATTTTCAGATGAACATGGGAGGGCAGAAGGCTGCCTAATACTGAAGCACCCCCAAACAACAAACCAAATGCAACAACTAGTGCAAGCATTCCTGGGGCAAGGCCTGCAGCAGATGGATTTGCATATGGTGATGTCATCCAAGCAGTGGGTCAAAGTTGGCTTCAACCCTCATCTGCATATGAAAAGAGAAAAGGGGCGTGCAGGGCATGGCGGCCTTTTGCGGTGCTTGGATTACCCCTAGTTCGCATTAAACACCCCCACCCACCTTTGGTGTGGGGCTCATGTTGGCCATGCCCCATCCCCTGAAGCATTCAAGCTGATTTCTTGCAGCAGCTGGGCACTGTAACAGCTCCAGAGCTGCTCTTTAAGGCAAGTAAAAGATTGTGTGGGCCCTGCAGCACTACCTGTAGTTTGCATTGTGCATTGGAAGGCACAAAGTAAGCAGACGGGAGGAGAAGTCAGGATAGTGCACAAGGGTATAGAAGGGAGGGGCTCAAGATAAAAGAAGTGGAAACAGACAGCAAACTAGGCTGGAGAAAGACCTGAGACAAAGAGATCTGAATTATACGAGAGCCGACCAGAGGAAACACAAATTATGCAGTCAAGTGTCCCACATTTGGGGAAATCGTAGGAGCAGCACACCCAGAGTGCAATGGGTGAGCCTTGCCCTGGGAGAAGCACCTTCCTGATCATAGTATCTCACCTGGCAGGTAAGTAGGAGTTGGGCTAGAGCTGGGGAGGGTCGCTGCTCGGGCACCCCCCTGTCAAGTGAAGGAGATCCACCTGAGGCAGCACAAGGGAACTCTCGAAAGAAGAACAAGGCTAGAGGAAAATCTGAGACAAAGAAATCTGAGTTTTAACAGAGCTGACCAGAGGAAAGCACAAACACAGTCCCCCACTACCACAAATAATGCAGTCGAGTTTCCCACATTTGGGTAAATCACAGGGGTCAGCATACCCAAAATGCAATGAATGAACCTCACCCTGGGAGAACAATCTTCATGACCATGGTATCTCCTATGCAAAATAAGTATGATTTGGGATAGGGCTGGGGAGGGCCGCTGCTCATGCACATCTCTGTCAAGTAAAGGAGATTCAACTGAGGCAGCACAAGGGAACTCTCATCTGGGGACAACAACTGCAGGGAGAACACATATTTTCAGATGAACATGGGAGGGCAGAAGGCTGCCTAATACTGAAGCACCCCCAAACAACAAACCAAATGCAACAACTAGTGCAAGCATTCCTGGGGGAAGTTCTGCAGAAGACGGATTTGCATACGGTGATGTCATCCAAGCAGTGGGCCAAAGTTGGCTGGAACCCTCATCTGCATATGAAAAGAGAAAAGGGGTATGCAGGGCATGGCGGCCTTTTGCGGCGCTTGGATGACCCTTAGTTCGCATTAAACACCCCCACCCTCCTTCGGTGTGGGGCTCATGTTGGCCATGCCCCATCCCCTGAAGCATTCAAGCTGATTTCTTGCAGCAGCTTGGCACTGTATCAGCTCCAGAGCTGCTCTGTAAGGCAAGTAAAAGGGTGTGGGCCCTGCAGCACTACCTGTAGTTTGCATTGTGCATTGGAAGGCACAAAGTAAGCAGACAGGAGGAGAAGTCAGGATAGTGCACAAGGGTATAAAAGCGAGTTTCCCACATTTGGGAAAATCACAGGGGTCAGCATACCCAGAATGCAATGAATGAACCTCACCCTGGGAGAACAATCTTCATGATCATGGTATCTCCTATGCAAAATAAGTATGATTTGGGATAGGGCTGGGGAGGGCCGCTGCTCAGGCACATCTCTGTCAAGTAAAGGAGATTCAACTGAGGCAGCACAAGGGAACTCTCATCTGGGGACAACAACTGCAGGGAGAACACATATTTTCAGATAAAAATCTTGGTCATGCTCTGGTTTCTCTTCAGAACGAACAAATCTTTCGCCTTTTATTAAAGATTTCCGTGGAGAGGAGCAAAACCGAGTTTTATCTCAATTTTTGCATGCCCCATCTTTTTGGGGTTTCTTTTATCGGTTTAAAGATAGAATGAGTGTGCTTTAATGTAAGCTCATTTGCATAGAAATGACAGTAAATGTTTGTTTCTTTTCAAACAGAACTTTCTTGACCATGCTACTTGCTTGAAAGATCTGGGAGCACATGGAATACAGTACAAACCATGCTTATAGCAAGGAGAAGCCAGGTGAGAAATCTGCTTACTTTCAAGTTGGGCGCTCACTTTGATCTGAATGAGGACTGCTGGCACAGCATTTAGGCGACAGGTGGAATCTTGGTCATGCTCTGGTTTCTTTTCAGAACGAACAAATCTTTCGCCTTTTATTAAAGATTTCTGTGGAGAGGAGCAAAACTGAGTTTTATCTCAATTTTTGCATGCCCCATATTATTGGGGTTTCTTTTATCAGTTTCTTGTTAGCTTTAATGTAAGTTTATTTGCATAACAATGACTATAAATGTCTGTTTCTTTTCAAGCAGAACTTTCTTGACCATTCTAATTGCTTGAAAGATCTGGGAGCACATGGAAAAGAGTACAAACCATGCTTATAGCAAGGGGAAGCCTGGTGAGAAATCTGCTTTCTTTCTTTCAAATTGGGTGCTCACTTTGCGCTGAATGAGGACTGCTGGCATGGCACTCAGGCGACAGGTGGAATCTTAGTCATACTCTGGTTTCTCTTCAAAACGAACAGATCTTTCGCCTTTTACTAAAGATTTCCGTGGAGAGGAGCAAAACTGAGTTTTATCTCAATTTTTGCATGCTCCGTCTTATTGGGGTTTCTTTTATCGGTTTAAAGATAGAACGAGTGTGCTTTAATGTAAGCTCATTTGCATAGAAATGACAGTAAATGTTTGTTTCTTTTCAAACAGAACTTTCTTGACTATACTAAATGCTTGAAAGATCTGGGAGCACATGGAAAAGAGTACAAACCATGTTTATAGCAAGGGGAAGCCTGGTGAGAAATCTGCTTTCTTTCTTTCAAATTGGGTGCTCACTTTGAGCTGAATGAGGACTGCTGGCATGGCACTCAGGCGGCAGGTGGAATCTTGGTCATGTTCTGGTTTCTCTTCAGAACGAACAAATCTTTCGCCTTTTACTAAAGATTTCCGTGGAGAGGAGCAAAACTGAGTTTTATCTCAATTTTTGCATGCCCCATCTTATTGGGATTTTATTTTATCGGTTTAAAGATAGAACGAGTGTGCTTTAATGTAAGCTCATTTGCATAGAAATGACAGTAAATGTTTGTTTCTTTTCAAACAGAACTTTCTTGACCACACTAATTGCTTGAAAGATCTGGGAGCACATGGAAAAGAGTACAAACCATGTTTATAGCAAGGGGAAGCCTGGTGAGAAATCTGCTTTCTTTCTTTCAAATTGGGTGCTCACTTTGAGCTGAATGAGGATTGCTGGCATGGCACTCAGGCGACAGGTGGAATCTTGGTCATGCTCTGGTTTCTCTTCAAAACGAACAGATCTTTCGCCTTTTACTAAAGATTTCCGTGGAGAGGAGCAAAACTGAGTTTTATCTCAATTTTTGCATGCTCCGTCTTATTGGGGTTTCTTTTATCGGTTTAAAGATAGAACGAGTGTGCTTTAATGTAAGCTCATTTGCATAGAAATGACAGTAAATGTTTGTTTCTTTTCAAACAGAACTTTCTTGACTATACTAATTGCTTGAAAGATCTGGGAGCACATGGAAAAGAGTACAAACCATGTTTATAGCAAGGGGAAGCCTGGTGAGAAATCTGCTTTCTTTCTTTCAAATTGGGTGCTCACTTTGAGCTGAATGAGGACTGCTGGCATGGCACTCAGGCGACAGGTGGAATCTTGGTCATGTTCTGGTTTCTCTTCAGAACGAACAAATCTTTCGCCTTTTACTAAAGATTTCCGTGGAGAGGAGCAAAACTGAGTTTTATCTCAATTTTTGCATGCCCCATCTTATTGGGGTTTTATTTTATCGGTTTAAAGATAGAACGAGTGTGCTTTAATGTAAGCTCATTTGCATAGAAATGACAGTAAATGTTTGTTTCTTTTCAAACAGAACTTTCTTGACCACACTAATTGCTTGAAAGATCTGGGAGCACATGGAAAAGAGTACAAACCATGTTTATAGCAAGGGGAAGCCTGGTGAGAAATCTGCTTTCTTTCATTCAAATTGGGTGCTCACTTTCAGCTGAATGAGAACTGCTGGCATGGCACTCAGGCGACAGGTGGAATCTTGGTCATGCTCTGGTTTCTCTTCAGAACTAACAAATATTTCGCCTTTTATTAAAGATTTCCGTGGAGAGGAGCAAAACTGAGTTTTATCTCAATTTTTGCATGCCCCATATTATTGGGGTTTCTTTTATCAGTTTAAAGACAGAACGAGTGTGCTTTCTTGTTAGCTTTAATGTAAGTTTATTTGCATAACAATGACAGTAAATGTTGTTTCTTTTCAAACAGAACTTTCTTGACCATGCTACTTGCTTAAAGGTCTGGGAGCACATGGAAAACAGTACAAACCATGCAGTATCACAAGAGCCTTTATTTGATCTTTCATGAAGATAGAGCAGAATTGAGGACACGTCAACAATTTCTGCCGAAGGTGGTTCATCTTTCCACATGGTGCCTTTGGCCACTGACACCTTCGTTGAGTCAAAGTCTCTGGCTGTGGTCAGAACTTTGAAAATGTATGTCACCAGAACGGTTCAGATTAGGAAAACAGAGGCTCTGTTTGTCCTGTATGCTCCCAACAGGATTTGGTGTCCTGCTTCCATACAGACCATTATGCGCTGGATCTGTGGTAAGATTCAGCATGCTCGTTCCACGGCAGGATTGCCGTTACTGAAGTAGGTGAAGACCCATTCTACTAGAAAGGTGGGTTCATCCTTGGCAGCTGGTCGGGGAGTCTCGGCATTGCAACTTTGCCGAGCAGCTATTTAGTAAACACTTTTGCTAAGTTTTACAAGTTTGATACCTTGGCTGATGATAACCTTAAGTTGGGTCATTCGGTGCTGCAGAGTCGTACGCACTCTCCCACCCGTTCAAGAGCTTTGGTATAACCCCATGGTTCTTAATGTGACCCCAGCATCCTCTAGGTCGTATGAGAAAATAGGATTTTAATACCTACCGGTAAATCCTTTTCTCTTAGTCTGTAGAGGATGCTGGGCACCCGTCCCAGTCCATACTGTGTCTGCAGTTATTACTTGTGGTTATACACATGTTGTGTTATGGTTCTGGTCAGCTTTTTGCTGCAATTGTTCATGCCGTTGGCTTGTGTTCTGTTGAATGCCACGTTCTGCGGCATGTTTAAGGTGTGAGCTGGTAAGATGCTCCCCTTAGTTTAACAATAAATCCTTTCCTCGAAATGTCCGTCTCCCTGGGCACAGTTCCTATAACTGGAGTCTGGAGGAGGGGCATAGAGGGAGGAGCCAGTTCACACCCTTTGAAAGTCTTAAAGTGCCCATGTCTCTTGCGGATCCCGTCTATACCCCATGGTTCTTAATGTGACCCCAGCATCCTCTACGGACTAAGAGAAAAGAATGCCCTTGCGCACTATCCTGACTTCTCCTCCCGTCTGCTTACTTTGTGCCTTCCAACGCACAATGCGAACTACAGGTGGTGCTGCAGGGCCCACACCCTTTTACTTGCCTTACAGAACAGCTCTGGAGCTGTTACAGTGCCCAGCTGCTGCAAGAAATCAGCTTGAATGCTTCAGGGGATGGGGCATGGCCAACATGAGCCCCACACCAAAGGAGGGTGGGGGTGTTTAATGTGAACTAGGGGTCATCCAAGCACTGCAAAAGGCCGCCATGCCCTGCATGCCCCTTTTCTCTTTTCATATGCAGATGAGGGTTCCAGTCAACTTTGGCCCACTGCTTGGATAACATCACCGTATGCAAATCCGTCTGCTGCAGACCTTCCCCCAGGAATGCTTGTACTAGTTGTTGCATATGGTGCTTCAGTATTAGGCAGCCTTCCGCCCTCCCATGTTCATCTGAAAAGATGTGGTCTCCCTGCAGTTGTTGTCCCCAGACGAGAGTTCCCTTGTGCTTCCTCAGTTGAATCTCCTTAACTTGACGGGGGAGGTGCTGCCCGAGCAGCCCTCCCCAGCCCTATCCCAACTCATATTTATTTTGCATATGAGATCTCTTGATCATGAAGATTGTTCTCACAGGGTGAGGTTCATCCATTATATTTTAAAATAGGAAGGTACGAATTACATATTTGAATTGCATCTATGTGCTGGATTCAAATGTCCCCCCCCCCCCTTCCTTTCTCAATTGTGCCCGTCAGCAGCTATTCTAAGGTTGCTGCCAATGGGTGTGACACATTAATTTCTTCTGTGGGGTACACTGGACTCCACAAGGATTCACATTGGGGTGTAGAGTAGGATCTTGATCTGAGGCACCAACCGGCTCAAAGCTTTTGACTGTTCCCAAGAAGCTCAGTGCATTCTCCTCTATAACCCCGCTTCCATGAACAGGGAGCTCAGTTTGTAGTTGGTGCCTTCAGTAGCAGGCCAATTAACAGGGGCCTGCCTCAGGCAGCCTATTCTTAGCTATTAATTTTGACAAGAAAAGAAGAACTTGTTTTATGAGAATCTACAAGGGCTGCAGCAGGCTAGGTCTAATAGACATCTTTACTGCAGCTTCATCACTCCCAGCGGCGCTGTATACTCCCGTGCCCTGGTTGCTGGGTCACTGCAGCGGAGGCTCCGGTTTCATCCTAAGGTCAGTCACACACACACCACCCTTCCGGATCACGAGGCCGCTGCTGAAGGGGAGCGAGGCCGTAGGGGGTGGGCCGTGTGCGCACTGCGGTGGACACTGATTACTGGGCAGCCGCTCCACTAGCCACCAGGTACAGTTAAGGAGCACAGGTCTGGGGGTTTTTCTCCTATATTAACCCAATTTTGTACTGCCCGCAGCGCATTGTGATAGGTAATAGGGCCTGATTCAGGTTGGATTGCAATCACAATAAGCGATCCAACTGCAAAAATTGCTAAGAGCATACGCATGTGCCTGCATTTTCTGCGGCACCCCGCAGAGAATGTGATCGCCTCTGCCTGTCAATCGGGGCGGGGAAGGGGGGGAGAGGTGGGTCAGCAACACTCCATTTCCAAGTCAGGGATGGAGCGGTGCGGGGGCAAGGCTTCAAAATGGGGTCTGCAACGGAGGAGACACAGGGGGCGTGGTCACAGCGACTGTATGACATCACATTCAGCCGCTGTGATCACAAAAATGGTGGCGGCTTCCTGCGCGCACATACAGTCTGCACCAGCAGGAGCCTACACCATTTTTTATGATCACGCTGAACTGCAGTGCGACTGCAATTACAGCATGGTCAAGAAGGGAGGCGTCATGCTGGGTGGCCATGCCCTGTCACTTTGCAGGAGCCAGCACCGCTCACACACTAGTCCCCGGGTGCAGCCCCCAACCCCCGGGACACCCGGAGCAACAAAATGTAGATTCAGGCCACCAGGCCACGCCCCTACCTATGAAACCATGCCTCCTTTTTACCATTGCACTGCTTATCTGCGCGCACTGCATTACAATCTCCCTCGCCACCTCTCTGGGTGTCACCAGTGATAGTGACACCTCTGCCATGCTTGTAGCAGCTGGTCCTAAGATCTACGCCTCAAACCCTGAGTGTTTGCCCTTGTGACTTGTTGATCATCATAGCGAAGCAGATGCTTACAGAAAACTGCAGGGGCTTAGATTGAAAATAAAAAAATTGATAGGGTATAAGGTAGAGAGGAGCGGGTTCGGTTCTCCGAGAACCGAATTCCCCACGAACTCCACGTGGTTTACACTGGTCCGAGGCAGGCTCGGTTGTTCCCGCCTGACTCGGAAAACCTGAACAAGGGAAAATGTCATCATCCCGCTGTCGGATTCTCGCGAGATTCGGATTCCATATAAAGAGCTGCGCGTTGCTGCCATTTTTACTCGTGCATTGAAGAGAGAGCGGAGAGGACGTGGCTATGTTCTCTCAGTGGAAATCTCAATATCAGTGCTCAGTATCAGTGGTTACTTATTGCTGCTCAGTAATACTAGTAGTGTGTCTCTCCTGCTCAGTGTCAGTTCTCAGTAGTATCCTCATCAGTGCTCAGTATCACTGTTCATTGTCTTGTGCTGCATTGTGTTGCTCAGCATAATACAGTACATTACTAATAGTCCAGTGCTGCATCTTGCTGCTCAGTGTCAGTTCTAGTATCCTCATCAGTGCTCACTATCACTGCTCATTGCATTGTGGTGTTCTGTATACTACAATAACATAGTAATATAGTAACATAGTTTTTGAGGTTGAATAGAGGCAAATTGCCCATCGTGTTCAACCTGTTTTAAGTTGTGATGATTCTACATACTTGCTGAATAATGTTTTATGACTAGTTAGCTACTATAACTCATGTTACCCCCGGATTAACCATGTTGATATTTTAAGTATTATAACCTTGGATAGCTTTTTCATTCAGAAATGTATCCATTCCTTTTTTAAATCCAATTACAGAGTCCGCCATTACCACCTTCCCTGGCAGGGAATTCCACATCCTGATTGCCCTAACAGTGAAGAAACCTTTCCTCCATTGCGTTCTGAACTTTCCTCCAGTCGCAGCGAGTGACCACGTGTTCTTTTAATAAATAATTCCTCTGATAACTCTTTGTTATGTATCTTTACATATTTGAAGATATTAATAATATCTCCTCTTAGGCACCTCTTTTCTAGTGTATAAATATTCAGCCTAGTAAGTCTTTCCTTATAGTCCAGTACTTTAAGGCCTTTAATCAATTTAGTCTTCAGGATCTCTGACACTTCCATGAGCAGCAGAGTAGTGCAATGGAAGCATGCTGGGCCCATAACCCAGAGGTCGATTGATCGAAACTATCCTCTGCTATGTGCATTTTTTTTTTTATAATTAAAGTAATCAAAAACTGGGATTGATATTTTGGCACTTTTATTTTTACTTAAAGTACAATAACTTTTATCATTTTAATTTGTTTTAATAGTATATTGACAGCATTGTTTTCTTTAAAAAATCCACTTAATTTTCTTTACCCTATTACTGAAATGGTAATTGACAAAAACAAACTACATTGTCACCAGAAGAGCAATGCAAAATGTACAAGTGATATATGAAAATCATCTTCCATCTTGAATTTCAATGATGCATTGGGACAACAATTTGTGAGAAACATCTTCACCCATAAAGAAAGATTTTCTTAATTCCTTACCTGTGTGCTGATTAGATATCACCTTGTTTTCACATTAAACAGACTTCCCCATGAGGAAGCAGCAAGGATGCAGTGACGTTTCCTGGTGTCAACCTGTATTATTTCAGTAGACATTGAAATGAGGATGCATCTTTGATGCCTTTCCAATGAAGCAAGTTTAATTCAGTAATAGGTGAAAAACCATTCCTACAAAGGTGTTAATCAGAGACTTGGCTTTGTGGACACTTTTCAGAGAGCAAATTTGTTAGCATAAACATAAAATCAGAAAATGAAGAGCTGTTTAATCACTCAATTGGACTTTTCTGCCAGCATAATTTTTTTTCTCTGCAACTCACTGCTAAATTGTGCTTCCTAGCTGTTTTTTTATAAAATCACTTAATCAAATCTAACTCTGATTACATCAGAGAAGGCCAGGTACCCTACACCATAAGGGGGGTTTTTGAAATTTTGACTTGTCTACTTAAAGATCACCAAAATCTGATTACAAGTTCAATTACATCCCTGGGTGGGATTGAACCACCAACCTTTTGGTTAATAGCCAAACATGCTAACCGATTGCGCCACAGAGACACCTTGCGAAAGTCAATACTGACAAAGGCTAATAAGCATTCATCTAGAACGTTTCCTAGAAAAACTTTAAAAAGTCAATAATCTGGAGAATTTTTGTAAGAAACACATTGGTACTTTCCCATGATGAGTGAGTGCTTCAGGATTTCTTGCACTTACATGGGCTATTAACCAAAAGGTTGGTGGTTCAATCCCACCCAGGGATGTAATTGACCTTGTCATCAGATTTTGGTGATCTTTAAGTAGACAAGTCAAAATTTCAAACCCCCTCTTATGGTGTAGGGTACCTGGCCTTCTCTGACGTAATCAGAGTTAGATTTAATTAAGTGATTTTATAAAAAACAGCTAGGAAGCACAATTTAGCAGTGGGTTGCAGAGAAAAAAATAACATTTTAAACCTACCGGTAATTTTTTTTTCTCGTAGTCCGTAGAGGATGATGGGGACTCCGTAAGGACCATGGGGGATAGACGGGCTCCGCAGCAGACATGGGCACTTTAAGAAAGACTTTAGATCTGGGTGTGCACTGGCTCCTCCCTCTATGCCCCTCCTCCATACCTCAGTTAGAGAAACTGTGCCCAGAGGAGACGGACAGTACGAGGAAAGGATTTTTGTTAATCCAAGGTCAAGATTCATACCAGCCACACCAATCACACCGTATAACTTGTGATATACTACCCAGTTAACAGTATGAAAACAACATAGCATCAGTCCAAGACCGATGAAAACTAACATATAACCCTTATGTAAGCAATAACTATATACAAGTCTTGCAGAAGTAGACCGCACTTGGGACGGGCACCCAGCATCCTCTACGGACTACGAGAAAAAGATTTACCGGTAGGTTTAAAATCTTATTTTCTCTTACGTCCTAGAGGATGCTGGGGACTCCGTAAGGACCATGGGGATTATACCAAAGCTCCCAAACGGGCAGGAGAGTGCGGATGACTTTGCAGCACCGATTGAGCAAACAGGAGGTCCTCCTCAGCCAGGGTATCAAACTTATAGAACTTTGCAAAGGTGTTTGAACCAATTTTGACCCACTGCTTGGATGACATCACCATATGCAAATCCATCTGCGGCAGGCCTTCCCCCAGGAATGCTTGCACTAGTTGTTGCATTTGGTTTGTTGTTTGGGGGTGCTTCAGTATTAGGCAGCCTTCTGCCCTCCCATGTTCATCTGAAAATATGTGTTCTCCCTGCAGTTGTTGTCCCCAGATGAGAGTTCCCTTGTGCTGCCTCAGTTGAATCTCCTTTACTTGACAGAGATGTGCCTGAGCAGCGGCCCTCCCCAGCCCTATCCCAAATCATACTTATTTTGCATAGGAGATACCATGGTCATGAAGATTGTTCTCCCAGGGTTAGGTTAATTCATTGCATTCTGGGTATGCTGACCCCTGTGATTTCCCCAAATGTGGGAAACTCAACTGCATTATTTGTGGTAGTGGGGGACTGTGTTTGTGCTTTCCTCTGGTCAGGTCTGGTAAAAGTCAGATTTCTTTGTCTCAGATCTTCCTCTAGCCTTGTTCTTCTTTCGAGAGTTCCCTTGTGCTGCCTCAGTTGGATCTCCTTCACTTGACAGGGGGGTGCCCGAGCAGCGACCCTCCCCAGCTCTAGCCCAACTCCTACTTACCTGCCAGGTGAGATACTATGATCATGAAGATGCTTCTCCCAGGGCAAGGCTCACCCATTGCACTCTGGGTGTGCTGCCCCTGCGATTTCCCCAAATGTGGGAAACTTGACTGCATAATTTGTGTTTCCCCTGGTCGGCTCTCATATAATTCAGATCTCTTTGTCTCAGGTCTCTCTCCAGCCTAGTTTGCTGTCTGTTTCCACTTCTTTTTTCTTGAGCCCCTCCCTTCTATACCCTTGTGCACTATCCTGACTTCTCCCGTCTGCTTACTTTGTGCCTTCCAACGCACAATACAAACTACAGGTAGTGCTGCAGGGCCCACACCCTTTTACTTGCTTTACAGAGCAGCTCTGGAGCTGTTACAGTGCCCAGCTGCTGCAAGAAATCAGCTTGAATGCTTCAGGGGCTGGGGCATAGCCAACATGAGCCCCACACCGAAGGAGGGTGGAGGTGTTTAATGCGAACTAGGGGTCATCCAAGCGCCGCAAAAGGCCGCCATGCCCTGCACACCCCTTTATTCTTTTCATATGCAGACGAGGGTTGAAGCCAACTTTGACCCACTGCTTGGATGACATCACCATATTCAAATCCATCTGCTGCAGGCCTTCCCCCAGGAATGCTTGCACTAGTTGTTGCATTTGGTTTGTTGTTTGGGGGTGCTTCAGTATTAGGCAGCCTTCTGCCCTCCCATGTTCATCTGAAAATATGTGTTCTCCCTGCAGTTGTTGTCCCCAGATGAGAGTTCCCTTGTGCTGCCTCAGTTGAATCTCCTTTACTTGACAGAGATGTGCCTGAGCAGCGGCCCTCCCCAGCCCTATCCCAAATCATACTTATTTTGCATAGGAGATACCATGGTCATGAAGATTGTTCTCCCAGGGTTAGGTTCATTCATTGCATTCTGGGTATGCTGACCCCTGTGATTTCCCCAAATGTGGGAAACTCAACTGCATTATTTGTGGTAGTGGGGGACTGTGTTTGTGCTTTCCTCTGGTCAGCTCTGGTAAAAGTCAGATTTCTTTGTCTCAGATCTTCCTCTAGCCTTGTTCTTCTTTCGAGAGTTCCCTTTTGCTGCCTCAGTTGGATCTCCTTCACTTGACAGGGGGGTGCCCGAGCAGCGACCCTCGCCAGCTCTAGCCCAACTCCTACTTACCTGCCAGGTGAGATACTATGATCATGAAGATGCTTCTCCCAGGGCAAGGCTCACCCATTGCACTCTGGCTGTGCTGCCCCTGCGATTTCCCCAAATGTGGGAAACTTGACTGCATAATTTGTGTTTCCCCTGGTCGGCTCTCATATAATTCAGATCTCTTTGTCTCAGGTCTCTCTCCAGCCTAGTTTGCTGTCTGTTTCCACTTCTTTTTTCTTGAGCCCCTCCCTTCTATACCCTTGTGCACTATCCTGACTTCTCCCATCTGCTTACTTTGTGCCTTCCAACGCACAATGCAAACTACAGGTAGTGCTGCAGGGCCCACACCCTTTTACTTGCTTTACAGAGCAGCTCTGGAGCTGTTACAGTGCCCAGCTGCTGCAAGAAATCAGCTTGAATGCTTCAGGGGCTGGGGCATAGCCAACATGAGCCCCACACCGAAGGAGGGTGGAGGTGTTTAATGCGAACTAGGGGTCATCCAAGCGCCGCAAAAGGCCGCCATGCCCTGCACACCCCTTTTTTCTTTTCATATGCAGACGAGGGTTGAAGCCAACTTTGACCCACTGCTTGGATGACATCACCATATGCAAATCCATCTGCTGCAGGCCTTCCCCCAGGAATGCTTGCACTAGTAGTTGCATTTGGTTCGTTGTTTGGGGGTGCTTCAGTTTTAGGCAGCCTTCTGCCCTCCCATGTTCATCTGAAAATATGTGTTCTCCCTGCAGTTGTTGTCCCCAGATGAGAGTTCCCTTGTGCTGCCTCAGTTGAATCTCCTTTACTTGACAGAGATGTGCCTGAGCAGCGGCCCTCCCCAGCCCTATCCCAAATCATACTTATTTTGCATAGGAGATACCTTGGTCATGAAGATTGTTCTCCCAGGGTGAGGTTCATTCATTGCATTCTGGGTATGCTGACCCCTGTGATTTCCCCAAATGTGGGAAACTCGACTGCATTATTTGTGGTAGTGGGGGACTGTGTTTGTGCTTTCCTCTGGTCAGCTCTGGTAAAAGTCAGATTTCTTTGTCTCAGATCTTCCTCTAGCCTTGTTCTTCTTTCGAGAGTTCCCTTGTGCTGCCTCAGTTGGATCTCCTTCACTTGACAGGGGGTGCCCAAGCAGCAATCCTCCACAGCTCTAGCCCAACTCCTACTTACCTGCCAGGTGAGATACTATGATCTTCACTGTTAGGGCAATCAGGATGTGGAATTCCCTGCCAGGGAAGGTGGTAATGGCGGACTCTGTAATTGGATTTAAAAAAGGAATGGATACATTTCTGAATGAAAAAGCTATCCAAGGTTATAATACTTAAAATATCAACATGGTTAATCCGGGGGTAACATGAGTTGTAGTAGTTAACTAGTCATAAAACATTATTCAGCAAGTATGTAGAATCATCACAACTTAAAACAGGTTGAACACGATGGGCAATTTGCCTCTTTTCAACCTCAAAAACTATATTACTATATGTTACTATATTACTATGTTACTGTAGTATACAGAACACCACAATGTAATGAGCAGTGATAGTGAGCACTGATGAGGATACTAGAACTGACACTGAGCAGCAAGATGCAGCACTGGACTATTAGTAATGTACTGTAGTATGCTGAGCACCACAATGCAGCACAAGACAATGAGCAGTGATACTGAGCACTGATGAGGATACTACTGAGAACTGACACTGAGCAGGAGAGACACACTACTAGTATTACTGAGCAGCAATAAGTAACCACTGATACTGAGCACTGATATTGAGATTTCCACTGAGAGAACATAGCCACGTCCTCTCCGCTCCCTCTTCAATGCACGAGTAAAAATGGCGGCAACGCGCAGCTCTTTATATGAAATCCGAATCTCGCGAGAATCCGACAGCGGGATGATGACATTTTCCCTTGTTCAGGTTTTCCGAGTCAGGCGGGAACAACCGAGCCTGCCTCGGACCAGTGTAAACCACGTGGAGTTCGTGGGGAATTCGGTTCTCGGAGAACCGAACCCGCTCCTCTCTACCTTATACCCATATATTTTTTTATTTTCAATCTAAGCCCCTGCAGTTTTCTGTAAGCATCTGCTTCGCTATGATGATCAACAAGTCACAAGGGCAAACACTCAGGGCTTGAGGCGTAGATCTTAGGACCAGCTGCTACAAGCATGGCAGAGGTGTCACTATCACTGGTGACACCCAGAGAGGTGGCGAAGGAGATTGTAATGCAGTGCGCGCAGATAAGCAGCGCAATGGTAAAAAGGAGGCATGGTTTCATAGGTAGGGGCGTGGCCTGGTGGCCTGAATCTACATTTTGTTGCTCCGGGTGTCCCGGGGGTTGGGGGCTGCACCCGGGGACTAGTGTGTGAGCGGTGCTGGCTCCTGCACAGTGACAGGACATGGCCACCCAGCATGACGCCTCCCTTCTTGACCAATCTGTAATTGCAGTCGCACTGCAGTTCAGCGTGATCATAAAAAATGGTGTAGCCTCCTGCTGGTGCAGACTGTATGTACGCGCAGGAAGCCGCCACCATTTTTGTGATCACAGCGGCTGAATGTGATGTCATACAGCCGCTGTGACCACGCCCCCTGTGTCTACTCCGTTGCAGACCCCATTTTGAAGCCTTGCCCCCGCACCGCTCCATCCCTGACTTGGAAATGGAGTGTTGCTGACCCCCCTCTCCCCCCCTGCCCCGATTGACAGGCAGAGGCGATCGCATTCTCTGCGGGGTGCCGCAGAAAATGCAGGCACATGCGTATGCTCTTAGCAATTTTTGCAGTTGGATCGCTTACTGTGATTGCAATCCAACCTGAATCAGGCCCTATTACCTATCACAATGCGCTGCGGGCAGTACAAAATTGGTTTAATATGGGAGAAAAAACCCCAGACCTGTGCTCCTTAACTGTACCTGGTGGCTCGTGGAGCGGCTGCCCAGTAATCAGTGTCCACGCCAGTGCGCACACGGTCCACCCCCTACGGCCACGCTCCCCTTCATCAGCGGCCTCGTGATCCGGAAGGGCGGTGCGTGTGTGACTGACCTTAGGAAGAAACCGGAGCCTCCGCTGCAGTGACCCAGCAACCAGGGCACGGGAGTATACAGCGCCGCTGGGAGTGATGAAGCTGCAGTAAAGATGTCTATTAGACCTAGCCTGCTGCAGCCCTTGTAGATTCTCATAAAAAAAGTTCTTATTTTCTTGTCAAAATTAATAGCTAAGAATAGGCTGCCTGAGGCAGGCCCCTGTTAAGTGGCCTGCTACTGAAGGCACCAACTACAAACTGAGCTCCCTGTTCATGGAAGCGGGGTTATAGAGGAGAATGCGCTGAGCATCTTGGGAACAGTCAAAAGCTTTGAGCCGGTTGGTGCCTCAGATCAAGATCCTACTCTACACCCCAATGTGAATCCTTGTGGAGTCCAGTGTACCCCACAGAAGAAATTAATGTGTCACACCCATTGGCAGCAACCTTAGAATAGCTGCTGACGGGCACAATTGAGAAAGGAAGGGGGGGGGGCATTTGAATCCAGCACATAGATGCAATTCAAATATGTAATTTGAACCTTCCTATTTTAAAATATAATGGATGAACTTCACCCTGTGATAACAATCTTCATGATATAGAGATCTCATATGCAAAATAAGTATGAGTTGGGATAGGGCTGGGGAGGGTGGCTGCTCGGGCAAGCCCCTCCCCCGTCAAGTTAAGGAGATTCAACTGAGGAAGCACAAGGGAACTCTCGTCTGGGGACAACAACTGCAGGGAGACCACATTTTTTCAGATGAACATGGGAGGGCGGAAGGCTGCCTAATACTGAAGCACCATCAAATATCAAACCATATGCAATAACTAGTACAAGCATTCCTGGGGGAAGGTCTGCAGGAGACGAATTTGCATACGGTGATGTCATCCAAGCAGTGGGCCAAAGTTGGCTGGAACCCTCATCTGCATATGAAAAGAGAAAAGGGTTATGCAGGGCATGGCAGCCTTTTGCGGCGCTTGGATGACCCCTAGTTCGCATTAAACACCTCCACCCTCCTTCGGTGTGGGGCTCATGTTGGCTATGCCCCAGCCCCTGAAGCATTCAAGCTGATTTCTTGCAGCAGCTGGGCACTGTAACAGCTCCAGAGCTGCTCTGTAAGGCAAATAAAAGGGTGTGGGCCCTGCAGCACTACCTGTAGTTCGCATTGTGCGTTGGAAGGCACAAAGTAAGCAGACGGGAGAAGTCAGGATAGTGCGCAAGGGCATAGAAGGGAGCGGCTCAAGAAAAGAGAAGTGGAAACAGACAGCAAACTAGGCTGGAGAGAGACCTGAGACAAAGAGATCTGAATTATACGAGAGCCGACCAGGGGAAACACAAATTATGCAGTCAAGTTTCCCATATTTGGGGAAATCGCAGGGGCAGCACACCCAGAGTGCAATGGTTGAGCCTTGCCCTGGGAGAAGCACCTTCAAGATCATAGTATCTCACCTGGCAGGTAAGTAGGAGTTGGGCTAGAGCTGGGGAGGGTCGCTGCTCGGGCACCCCCCTGTCAAGTGAAGGAGATCCAACTGAGGCAGCACAATGGAACTCTCGAAAGAAGAACAAGGCTAGAGGAAGATCTGAGACAAAGAAATCTGACTTTTACCAGAGCTGACCAGCGGAAAACACAAACACAGTCCCCAACTACCACAAATAATGCAGGCGAGTTTCGCACATTTGGGTAAATCACAGGGGTCAGCATACCCAGAATGCAATGAATGAACCTCACCCTGGGTGAACAATTTTCATGACCATGGTGTCTCCTATGCAAAATAAGTATGATTTGGGATAGGGCTGGGGAGGGCCGCTGCTCAGGCACATCTCTGTCAAGTAAAGGAGATTCAACTGAGGCAGCACAAGGGAACTCTCATATGGGGACAACAACTGCAGGGAGAACACATATTTTCAGATGAACATGGGAGGGCAGAAGGCTGCCTAATACTGAAGCACCCCCAAACAACAAACCAAATGCAACAACTAGTGCAAGCATTCCTGGGGGAAGGCCTGCAGCAGATGGATTTGCATATGGTGATGTTATCCAAGCAGTGGGTCAAAGTTGGCTTCAACCCTCATCTGCATATGAAAAGAGAAAAGGGGCGTGCAGGGCATGGCGGCCTTTTGCGGTGCTTGGATGACCCCTAGATCGCATTAAACACCCCCACCCTCCTTTGGTGTGGGGCTCATGTTGGCCATGCCCCATCCCATGAAGCATTCAAGCTGATTTCTTGCAGCAGCTGGGCACTGTAACAGCTCCAGAGCTGCTCTGTAAGGCAAGTAAAAGGGTGTGGGCCCTGCAGCACTACCTGTAGTTTGCATTGTGCATTGGAAGGCACAAAGTAAGCAGACGGGAGGAGAAGTCAGGATAGTGCACAAGGGTATAGAAGGGAGGGGCTCAAGAAAAAAGAAGTGGAAACAGAGAGCAAACTAGGCTGGAGAGAGACCTGAGACAAAGAGATCTGAATTATACGAGAGCCGACCAGAGGAAACACAAATTATGCAGTCAAGTGTCCCACATTTGGGGAAATCGTAGGAGCAGCACACCCAGTGTGCAATGGGTGAGCCTTGCCCTGGGAGAAGCACCTTCCTGATTATAGTATCTCACCTGGGTGTGCTGCCCCTGCGATTTCCCCAAATGTGGGAAACTTGACTGCATAATTTATGTTTCCCCTGGTCGGCTCTCATATAATTCAGATCTCTTTGTCTCAGGTCTCTCTCCAGCCTAGTTTGCTGTCTGTTTCCACTTCTTTTTTCTTGAGCCCCTCCCTTCTATACCCTTGTGGACTATCCTGACTTCTCCTCCTGTCTGCTTACTTTGTGCCTTCCAATGCACAATGCAAACTACAGGTAGTGCTGCAGGGCCCACACCCTTTTACTTGCCTTACAGAGCAGCTCTGGAGCTGTTACAGTGCCAAGCTGCTGCAAGAAATCAGCTTGAATGCTTCAGGGGCTGGGGCATGGCCAACATGAGCCCCACACCGAAGGAGGGTGGGGGTGTTTAATGCGAACTAAGGGTCATCCAAGCGCCGCAAAAGGCCGCCATGCCCTGCATACCCCTTTTCTCTTTTCATATGCAGATGAGGGTTCCAGCCAACTTTGGCCCACTGCTTGGATGACATCACTATATGCATATCCGTCTTCTGCAGACCTTCCCCCAGGAATGCTTGTACTAGTTGTTGCATTTGGTTTGTTGTTTGGGGGTGCTTCAGTATTAGGCAGCCTTCTGCCCTCCCATGTTCATCTGAAAATATGTGTTCTCACTGCAGTTGTTGTCCCCAGATGAGAGTTCCCTTGTGCTGCCTCAGTTGAATCTCCTTTACTCTAAAACTTGTAAAACTTAGCAAAAGTGTTTACTAAATAGCTGCTCGGCAAAGTTGCAATGCCGAGACTCCCCGACCAGCTGCCCAGGATGAACCCACCTTTCTAGTAGAATGGGTCTTCACCTAATTCAGTAACGGCAATCCTGCCGTGGAATGAGCATGCTGAATCTTACCACAGATCCAGCGCATAATTGTCTACATGGAAGCAGGACACCCAATCCTGTTGGGAGCATACAGGACAAACAGAGCCTCTGTTTTCCTAATCTGAACCGTTCTGGTGACATAAATTTTCAAAGTTCTGACCACAGCCAGAGACTTTGACTCAACGAAGGTGTCAGTGGCCAAAGGCACCATGTGGAAAGATGAACCACCTTCGGCAGAAATAGTTGACGTGTCCTCAATTCTGCTCTATCTTCATGAAATATCAAATAAAGGCTCTTGTGATACTGCATGGTTTGTACTGTTTTCCATGTGCTCCCAGATCTTTCAAGCAAGAAGCATGGTCAAGAAAGTTCTGTTTGAAAAGAAACAACATTTACTGTCATTGTTATAGAATTTGGGAGAAAAAACAAGAAGAAATCTGCACTGTTGACGCACTGGACAGAATGAATGAATCATAAAATATAACCTTTATTAAGTATGTATTAAAATTGGATAAATATTAATATTATTATCCCAAACTGCAGTGAAACATAAAGGTTAAAATCACAGAACTAACATACATGTGCATAAGAAGAATAAAGAGATGTGAAAAAAAGGTTTAAAAAGCGTGTCCGTGTGTGATTATTTTTGAAGGCACAACCCTGGCGGGGTTGTTTATATAGATATATATGTTGCTAATAATCACTTTCTAGCGTAATGTTATTAAATAGCTGTTAGTATCTATGTCGTCAGGTACCACTGGGTCGTATCCTATATACTCCTGTGGGAAACTTGACTGCATAATTTGTGTTTCCCCTGGTCGGCTCTCGTATAATTCAGATCTCTTTGTCTCAGGTCTCTCTCCAGCCTAGTTTGCTGTCTGTTTCCACTTCTCTTTTCTTGAGCCGCTGCCTTCTATGCCCTTGTGCACTCTCCAGACTTCTCCTGTCTGCTTACTTTGTGCCTTCCAACGCACAATGCAAACTACAGGTAGTGCTGCAGGGCCCACACCCTTTTACTTGCCTTACAGAGCAGCTCTGGAGCTGTTACAGTGCCCAGCTGCAGCAAGAAATCAGCTTGAATGCTTCAGGGGCTGGGGCATAGCCAACATGAGCCCCACACCGACGGAGGGTGGAGGTGTTTAATGCAAACTAGGGGTCAGCCAAGCGCCGCAAAAGGCCGCCATGCCCTGCATGCCCCTTTTCTCTTTTCATATGCAGACGAGGGTTGAAGCCAACTTTGACCCACTGCTTGGATGACATCACCATATGCAAATCCATCTGCGGCAGGCCTTCCCCCAGGAATGCTTGCACTAGTTGTTGCATTTGGTTTGTTGTTTGGGGGTGCTTCAGTATTAGGCAGCCTTCTGCCCTCCCATGTTCATCTGAAAATATGTGTTCTCCCTGCAGTTGTTGTCCCCAGATGAGAGTTCCCTTGTGCTGCCTCAGTTGAATCTCCTTTACTTGACAGAGATGTGCCTGAGCAGCGGCCCTCCCCAGCCCTATCCCAAATCATACTTATTTTGCATAGGAGATACCATGGTCATGAAGATTGTTCTCCCAGGGTTAGGTTCATTCATTGCGTTCTGGGTATGCTGACCTCTGTGATTTCCCCAAATGTGGGAAACTCAACTGCATTATTTGTGGTAGTGGGGGACTGTGTTTGTGCTTTCCTCTGGTCAGCTCTGGTAAAAGTCAGATTTCTTTGTCTCAGATCTTCCTCTAGCCTTGTTCTTCTTTCAAGAGTTCCCTTGTGCTGCCTCAGTTGGATCTCCTTCACTTGACAGGGGGGTGCCCGAGCAGCGACCCTCCCCAGCTCTAGCCCAACTCCTACTTACCTGCCAGGTGAGATACTATGATCATGAAGTTGCTTCTCCCAGGGCAAGGCTCACCCATTGCACTCTGGGTGTGCTGCCCCTGCGATTTCCCCAAATATGGGAAACTTGATTGCATAATTTGTGTTTCCCCTAGTCGGCTCTCATATAATTCAGATCTCTTTGTCTCAGGTCTCTCTCCAGCCTAGTTTGCTGTCTGTTTCCACTTCTTTTTTCTTGAGCCCCTCCCTTCTATACCCTTGTGCACTATCCTGACTTCTCCTCCTGTCTGCTTACTTTGTGCCTTCCGATGCACAATGCAAACTACAGGTAGTGCTGCAGGGCCCACACCCTTTTACTTGCCTTACAGAGCAGCTCTGGAGCTGTTACAGTGCCCAGCTGCTGCAAGAAATCAGCTTGAATGCTTCAGGGGCTGGGGCATAGCCAACATGAGCCCCACACCGACGGAGGGTGGAGGTGTTTAATGCGAACTAAGGGTCATCCAAGCGCCGCAAAAGGCCGCCATGCCCTGCATACCCCTTTTCTCTTTTCATATGCAGATGAGGGTTCCAGCCAACTTTGGCCCACTGCTTGGATGACATCACTGTATGCAAATCCGTCTTCTGCAGACCTTCCCCCAGGAATGCTTGTACTAGTTGTTGCATTTGGTTTGTTGTTTGGGGGTGCTTCAGTATTAGGCAGCCTTCCACCCTCCCATGTTCATCTGAACAGATGTGGTCTCCCTGCAGTTGTTGTCCCCAGACGAGAGTTCCCTTGTGCGTCCTCAGTTGAATCTCCTTAACTTGACGGGGGAGGGGCTGCCCGAGCAGCCACCCTCCCCAGCCCTATCCCAACTCATACTTATTTTGCATATGAGATCTCTTGATCATGAAGATTGTTCTCACAGGGTGAGGTTCATCCATTATATTTTAAAATAGGAAGGTACAAATTACATATTTGAATTGCATCTATGTGCTGGATTCAAATGTCCCCCCCCCCCTTCCTTTCTCAATTGTGCCCGTCAGCAGCTATTCTAAGGTTGCTGCCAATGGGTGTGACACATTAATTTCTTCTGTGGGGTACACTGGACTCCACAAGGATTCACATTGGGGTGTAGAGTAGGATCTTGATCTGAGGCACCAACCGGCTCAAAGCTTTTGACTGTTCCCAAGATGCTCAGCGCATCCTCCTCTATAACCCCGCTTCCATGAACAGGGAGCTCAGTTTGTAGTTGGTGCCTTCAGTAGCAGGCCACTTAACAGGGGCCTGCCTCAGGCAGCCTATTCTTAGCTATTAATTTTGACAAGAAAAGAAGAACTTGTTTTATGAGAATCTACAAGGGCTGCAGCAGGCTAGGTCTAATAGACATCTTTACTGCAGCTTCATCACTCCCAGCGGCGCTGTATACTCCCGTGCCCTGGTTGCTGGGTCACTGCAGCGGAGGCTCCAGTTTCTTCCTAAGGTCAGTCACACACACACCGCCCTTCCGGATCACGAGGCCGCTGATGAAGGGGAGCGTGGCCGTAGGGGGTGGACCGTGTGCGCACTGGCGTGGACACTGATTACTGGGCAGCCGCTCCACTAGCCACCAGGTACAGTTAAGGAGCACAGGTCTGGGAGTTTTACTCCTATATTAACCCAATTTTGTACTGCCCGCAGCGCATTGTGATAGGTAATAGGGCCTGATTCAGGTTGGAATGCAATCACAATAAGCGATCCAACTGCAAAAACAATACAGCTTTTCCTTGCCGATATCTCTCTTTTGCAAAGAGCTAGGCATTGGAAAATTCAGGGCTATAACGTGTAGATGAAGCACTAACAGTAGGCTTTAAAATTTTCATTCTAGTGTCTTTAGTTTGGGAGAAAAATGCAAAGGTACAATACAGCTTTTCCTTGCCGATATCTCTCTTTTGCAAAGAGATAGGCATTGGAAAATTCAGGGCTATAACGTGTAGATGAAGCACTAACAGGAGGCTTTAAAATTTTCATTCTAGTGTCTTTCGTTTGGGAGAAAAATGCAAAGGTACAATACAGCTTTTCCTTGCCAATATCTCTCTTTTGCAAAGAGCTAGGCATTGGAAAATTCAGGGCTATAACGTGTAGATGAAGCACTAACAGGAGGCTTTAAAATTTTCATTCTAGTGTCCTTCGTTTGGGAGAAAAATGCAAAAGTACAATGCAGCTTTTCCTTGCCGATATCTCTCTTTTGCAAAGAGATAGGCATTGGAAAATGCAGGGCTATAACGTGTAGATGAAGCACTAACAGTAGGCTTTAAAATTTTCATTCTAGTGTCTTTAGTTTGGGAGAAAAATGCAAAGGTACAATACAGCTTTTCCTTGCCGATATCTCTCTTTTGCAAAGAGATAGGCATTGGAAAATTCAGGGCTATAACGTGTAGATGAAGCACTAACAGGAGGCTTTAAAATTTTCATTCTAGTGTCTTTCGTTTGGGAGAAAAATGCAAAGGTACAATACAGCTTTTCCTTGCCGATATCTCTCTTTTGCAAAGAGATAGGCATTGGAAAATTCAGGGCTATAACGTGTAGATGAAGCACTAACAGGAGGCTTAAAAATTTTCATTCTAGTGTCCTTCGTTTGGGAGAAAAATGCAAAGGTACAATACAGCTTTTCCTTGCCAATATCTCTCTTTTGCAAAGAGATAGGCATTGGAAAATTCAGGGCTATAACGTGTAGATGAAGCACTAACAGGAGGCTTTAAAATTTTCATTCTAGTGTCTTTCGTTTGGGAGAAAAATGCAAAGGTACAATACAGCTTTTCCTTGCCGATATCTCTCTTTTGCAAAGAGATAGGCATTGGAAAATTCAGGGCTATAACGTGTAGATGAAGCACTAACAGGAGGCTTAAAAATTTTCATTCTAGTGTCCTTCGTTTGGGAGAAAAATGCAAAGGTACAATACAGCTTTTCCTTGCCGATATCTCTCTTTTGCAAAGAGATAGGCATTGGAAAATTCAGGGCTATAACGTGTAGATGAAGCACTAACAGGAGGCTTTAAAATTTTCATTCTAGTGTCCTTCGTTTGGGAGAAAACTGCAAAGGTACAATACAGCTTTTCCTTGCCGATATCTCTCTTTTGCAAAGAGATAGGCATTGGTAAATTCAGGGCTATAACGTGTAGATGAAGCACTAATAGGAGGCTTTAAAATTTTCATTCTAGTGTCCTTCGTTTGGGAGAAAAATGCAAAGGTACAATACAGCTTTTCCTTGCCGATATCTCTCTTTTGCAAAGAGATAGGCATTGGAAAATTCAGGGCTATAACGTGTAGATGAAGCACTAACAGGAGGCTTTAAAATTTTCATTCTAGTGTATTTCGTTTGGGAGAAAAATGCAAAGGTACAATACCGCTTTTCCTTGCCGATATCTCTCTTTTGCAAAGAGCTAGGCATTGGAAAATTCAGGGCTATAACGTGTAGATGAAGCACTAATAGGAGGCTTTAAAATGTTCAATCTAGTGTCCTTCGTTTGGGAGAAAAATGCAAAGGTACAATACAGCTTTTCCTTGCCAATATCTCTCTTTTGCAAAGAGCTAGGCATTGGAAAATTCAGGGCTATAACGTGTAGATGAAGCACTAACAGGAGGCTTTAAAATTTTCATTCTAGTGTCTTTCGTTTGGGAGAAAAATGCAAAAGTACAATGCTGCTTTTCCTTGCCAATATCTCTCTTTTGCAAAGAGATAAGCATTGGAAAATTCAGGGCTATAACGTGTAGATGAAGCACTAACAGGAGGCTTTAAAATTTTCATTCTAGTGTCCTTCGTTTGGGAGAAAAATGCAAAGGTACAATACAGCTTTTCCTTGCCAATATCTCTCTTTTGCAAAGAGATAGGCATTGGAAAATTCAGGGCTATAACGTGTAGATGAAGCACTAATAGGAGGCTTTAAAATTTTCATTCTAGTGTCTTTCGTTTGGGAGAAAAATGCAAAGGTACAATACAGCTTTTCCTTGCCGATATCTCTCTTTTGCAAAGAGATAGGCATTGGAAAATTCAGGGCTATAACGTGTAGATGAAGCACTAACAGGAGGCTTAAAAATTTTCATTCTAGTGTCCTTCGTTTGGGAGAAAAATGCAAAGGTACAATACAGCTTTTCCTTGCCGATATCTCTCTTTTGCAAAGAGATAGGCATTGGAAAATTCAGGGCTATAACGTGTAGATGAAGCACTAACAGGAGGCTTTAAAATTTTCATTCTAGTGTCCTTCGTTTGGGAGAAAACTGCAAAGGTACAATACAGCTTTTCCTTGCCGATATCTCTCTTTTGCAAAGAGATAGGCATTGGTAAATTCAGGGCTATAACGTGTAGATGAAGCACTAATAGGAGGCTTTAAAATTTTCATTCTAGTGTCCTTCGTTTGGGAGAAAAATGCAAAGGTACAATACAGCTTTTCCTTGCCGATATCTCTCTTTTGCAAAGAGATAGGCATTGGAAAATTCTGGGCTATAACGTGTAGATGAAGCACTAACAGGAGGCTTTAAAATTTTCATTCTAGTGTCTTTCGTTTGGGAGAAAAATGCAAAGGTACAATACAGCTTTTCCTTGCCGATATCTCTCTTTTGCAAAGAGCTAGGCATTGGAAAATTCAGGGCTATAACGTGTAGATGAAGCACTAATAGGAGGCTTTAAAATGTTCAATCTAGTGTCCTTCGTTTGGGAGAAAAATGCAAAGGTACAATACAGCTTTTCCTTGCCGATATCTCTCTTTTGCAAAGAGATAGGCATTGGAAAATTCAGGTCTATTACGTGTAGATGAAGCACTAAAAGGAGGCTTTAAAATTTTCATTCTAGTGTCTTTCGTTTGGGAGAAAAATGCAAAAGTACAATGCAGCTTTTCCTTGCCGATATCTCTCTTTTGCAAAGAGATAGGCATTGGAAAATTCAGGGCTATAACGTGTAGTTGAAGCACTAACAGGAGGCTTTAAAATTTTCATTCTAGTGTCTTTCGTTTGGGAGAAAAATGCAAAGGTACAATACAGTTTTTCCTTGCCGATATCTCTCTTTTGCAAAGAGATAGGCATTGGAAAATTCAGGGCTATAACGTGTAGATGAAGCACTAACAGGAGGCTTTAAAATTTTCATTCTAGTGTCTTTCGTTTGGGAGAAAAATGCAAAGGTACAATACAGCTTTTCCTTGCCAATATCTCTCTTTTGCAAAGAGCTAGGCATTGGAAAATTCAGGGCTATAACGTGTAGATGAAGCACTAACAGGAGGCTTTAAAATTTTCATTCTAATGTCTTTCGTTTGGGAGAAAAATGCAAAAGTACAATGAAGCTTTTCCTTGCCGATATCTCTCTTTTGCAAAGAGATAGGCATTGAAAAATGCAGGGCTATAACGTGTAGATGAAGCACTAACAGTAGGCTTTAAAATTTTCATTCTAGTGTCTTTCGTTTGGGAGAAAAATGCAAAGGTACAATACAGCATTTCCTTGCCGATATCTCTCTTTTGCAAAGAGATAGGCATAGGAAAATTCAGGGCTATTACGTGTAGATGAAGCACTAAAAGGAGGCTTTAAAATTTTCATTCTAGTGTCTTTCATTTGGGAGAAAAATGCAAAAGTACAATGCAGCTTTTCCTTGCCGATATCTCTCTTTTGCAAAGAGATAGGCATTGGAAAATGCAGGGCTATAACGTGTAGATGAAGCACTAACAGGAGGATTTAACATTTTCATTCTAGTGTCTTTCGTTTGGGAGAAAAATGCAAAGGTACAATACAGCATTTCCTTGCCGATATCTCTCTTTTGCAAAGAGATAGGCATTGGAAAATTCAGGGCTATAACGTGTAGATGAAGCACTAACAGGAGGCTTTAAAATTTTCATTCTAGTGTCCTTCGTTTGGGAGAAAAATGCAATGGTACAAGACAGCTTTTCCTTACCAATATCTCTCTTTTGCAAAGTGCTGCGCATTTGAAAATTCAGGGCTATGTCGTGTAGATGATGGCCTAACAGGAGGCTTTCAAATTTTCTTTCTAGTGTCCTTCGTTTGGGAGAAAAATGCAAAGGTACAAGACAGCTTTTCCTTGCCAATATCTCTCTTTTGCAAAGAGCTAGGCATTGGAAAATTCAGGGCTATAACGTGTAGATGAAGCACTAACAGTAGGCTTTAAAATTTTCATTCTAGTGTCTTTAGTTTGGGAGAAAAATGCAAAGGTACAATACAGCTTTTCCTTGCCGATATCTCTCTTTTGCAAAGAGATAGGCATTGGAAAATTCAGGGCTATAACGTGTAGATGAAGCACTAACAGGAGGCTTTAAAATTTTCATTCTAGTGTCTTTCGTTTGGGAGAAAAATGCAAAGGTACAATACAGCTTTTCCTTGCCAATATCTCTCTTTTGCAAAGAGCTAGGCATTGGAAAATTCAGGGCTATAACGTGTAGATGAAGCACTAACAGGAGGCTTTAAAATTTTCATTCTAGTGTCTTTCGTTTGGGAGAAAAATGCAAAAGTACAATGCAGCTTTTCCTTGCCGATATCTCTCTTTTGCAAAGAGATAGGCATTGGAAAATGCAGGGCTATAACGTGTAGATGAAGCACTAACAGTAGGCTTTAAAATTTTCATTCTAGTGTCTTTAGTTTGGGAGAAAAATGCAAAGGTACAATACAGCTTTTCCTTGCCGATATCTCTCTTTTGCAAAGAGATAGGCATTGGAAAATTCAGGGCTATAACGTGTAGATGAAGCACTAACAGGAGGCTTTAAAATTTTCATTCTAGTGTCTTTCGTTTGGGAGAAAAATGCAAAGGTACAATACAGCTTTTCCTTGCCGATATCTCTCTTTTGCAAAGAGATAGGCATTGGAAAATTCAGGGCTATAACGTGTAGATGAAGCACTAACAGGAGGCTTAAAAATTTTCATTCTAGTGTCCTTCGTTTGGGAGAAAAATGCAAAGGTACAATACAGCTTTTCCTTGCCAATATCTCTCTTTTGCAAAGAGATAGGCATTGGAAAATTCAGGGCTATAACGTGTAGATGAAGCACTAACAGGAGGCTTTAAAATTTTCATTCTAGTGTCTTTCGTTTGGGAGAAAAATGCAAAGGTACAATACAGCTTTTCCTTGCCGATATCTCTCTTTTGCAAAGAGATAGGCATTGGAAAATTCAGGGCTATAACGTGTAGATGAAGCACTAACAGGAGGCTTAAAAATTTTCATTCTAGTGTCCTTCGTTTGGGAGAAAAATGCAAAGGTACAATACAGCTTTTCCTTGCCGATATCTCTCTTTTGCAAAGAGATAGGCATTGGAAAATTCAGGGCTATAACGTGTAGATGAAGCACTAACAGGAGGCTTTAAAATTTTCATTCTAGTGTCCTTCGTTTGGGAGAAAACTGCAAAGGTACAATACAGCTTTTCCTTGCCGATATCTCTCTTTTGCAAAGAGATAGGCATTAGTAAATTCAGGGCTATAACGTGTAGATGAAGCACTAATAGGAGGCTTTAAAATTTTCATTCTAGTGTCCTTCGTTTGGGAGAAAAATGCAAAGGTACAATACAGCTTTTCCTTGCCGATATCTCTCTTTTGCAAAGAGATAGGCATTGGAAAATTCAGGGCTATAACGTGTAGATGAAGCACTAACAGGAGGCTTTAAAATTTTCATTCTAGTGTATTTCGTTTGGGAGAAAAATGCAAAGGTACAATACCGCTTTTCCTTGCCGATATCTCTCTTTTGCAAAGAGCTAGGCATTGGAAAATTCAGGGCTATAACGTGTAGATGAAGCACTAATAGGAGGCTTTAAAATGTTCAATCTAGTGTCCTTCGTTTGGGAGAAAAATGCAAAGGTACAATACAGCTTTTCCTTGCCAATATCTCTCTTTTGCAAAGAGCTAGGCATTGGAAAATTCAGGGCTATAACGTGTAGATGAAGCACTAACAGGAGGCTTTAAAATTTTCATTCTAGTGTCTTTCGTTTGGGAGAAAAATGCAAAAGTACAATGCTGCTTTTCCTTGCCAATATCTCTCTTTTGCAAAGAGATAAGCATTGGAAAATTCAGGGCTATAACGTGTAGATGAAGCACTAACAGGAGGCTTTAAAATTTTCATTCTAGTGTCCTTCGTTTGGGAGAAAAATGCAAAGGTACAATACAGCTTTTCCTTGCCAATATCTCTCTTTTGCAAAGAGATAGGCATTGGAAAATTCAGGGCTATAACGTGTAGATGAAGCACTAACAGGAGGCTTTAAAATTTTCATTCTAGTGTCTTTCGTTTGGGAGAAAAATGCAAAGGTACAATACAGCTTTTCCTTGCCGATATCTCTCTTTTGCAAAGAGATAGGCATTGGAAAATTCAGGGCTATAACGTGTAGATGAAGCACTAACAGGAGGCTTAAAAATTTTCATTCTAGTGTCCTTCGTTTGGGAGAAAAATGCAAAGGTACAATTCAGCTTTTCCTTGCCGATATCTCTCTTTTGCAAAGAGATAGGCATTGGAAAATTCAGGGCTATAACGTGTAGATGAAGCACTAACAGGAGGCTTTAAAATTTTCATTCTAGTGTCCTTCGTTTGGGAGAAAACTGCAAAGGTACAATACAGCTTTTCCTTGCCGATATCTCTCTTTTGCAAAGAGATAGGCATTGGTAAATTCAGGGCTATAACGTGTAGATGAAGCACTAATAGGAGGCTTTAAAATTTTCATTCTAGTGTCCTTCGTTTGGGAGAAAAATGCAAAGGTACAATACAGCTTTTCCTTGCCGATATCTCTCTTTTGCAAAGAGATAGGCATTGGAAAATTCAGGGCTATAACGTGTAGATGAAGCACTAACAGGAGGCTTTAAAATTTTCATTCTAGTGTATTTCGTTTGGGAGAAAAATGCAAAGGTACAATACCGCTTTTCCTTGCCGATATCTCTCTTTTGCAAAGAGCTAGGCATTGGAAAATTCAGGGCTATAACGTGTAGATGAAGCACTAATAGGAGGCTTTAAAATGTTCAATCTAGTGTCCTTCGTTTGGGAGAAAAATGCAAAGGTACAATACAGCTTTTCCTTGCCAATATCTCTCTTTTGCAAAGAGCTAGGCATTGGAAAATTCAGGGCTATAACGTGTAGATGAAGCACTAACAGGAGGCTTTAAAATTTTCATTCTAGTGTCTTTCGTTTGGGAGAAAAATGCAAAAGTACAATGCTGCTTTTCCTTGCCAATATCTCTCTTTTGCAAAGAGATAAGCATTGGAAAATTCAGGGCTATAACGTGTAGATGAAGCACTAACAGGAGGCTTTAAAATTTTCATTCTAGTGTCCTTCGTTTGGGAGAAAAATGCAAAGGTACAATACAGCTTTTCCTTGCCAATATCTCTCTTTTGCAAAGAGATAGGCATTGGAAAATTCAGGGCTATAACGTGTAGATGAAGCACTAACAGGAGGCTTTAAAATTTTCATTCTAGTGTCTTTCGTTTGGGAGAAAAATGCAAAGGTACAATACAGCTTTTCCTTGCCGATATCTCTCTTTTGCAAAGAGATAGGCATTGGAAAATTCAGGGCTATAACGTGTAGATGAAGCACTAACAGGAGGCTTAAAAATTTTCATTCTAGTGTCCTTCGTTTGGGAGAAAAATGCAAAGGTACAATACAGCTTTTCCTTGCCGATATCTCTCTTTTGCAAAGAGATAGGCATTGGAAAATTCAGGGCTATAACGTGTAGATGAAGCACTAACAGGAGGCTTTAAAATTTTCATTCTAGTGTCCTTCGTTTGGGAGAAAACTGCAAAGGTACAATACAGCTTTTCCTTGCCGATATCTCTCTTTTGCAAAGAGATAGGCATTGGTAAATTCAGGGCTATAACGTGTAGATGAAGCACTAACAGGAGGCTTTAAAATTTTCATTCTAGTGTATTTCGTTTGGGAGAAAAATGCAAAGGTACAATACCGCTTTTCCTTGCCGATATCTCTCTTTTGCAAAGAGCTAGGCATTGGAAAATTCAGGGCTATAACGTGTAGATGAAGCACTAATAGGAGGCTTTAAAATGTTCAATCTAGTGTCCTTCGTTTGGGAGAAAAATGCAAAGGTACAATACAGCTTTTCCTTGCCAATATCTCTCTTTTGCAAAGAGCTAGGCATTGGAAAATTCAGGGCTATAACGTGTAGATGAAGCACTAACAGGAGGCTTAAAAATTTTCATTCTAGTGTCCTTCGTTTGGGAGAAAAATGCAAAGGTACAATACAGCTTTTCCTTGCCGATATCTCTCTTTTGCAAAGAGATAGGCATTGGAAAATTCAGGGCTATAACGTGTAGATGAAGCACTAACAGGAGGCTTTAAAATTTTCATTCTAGTGTCCTTCGTTTGGGAGAAAACTGCAAAGGTACAATACAGCTTTTCCTTGCCGATATCTCTCTTTTGCAAAGAGATAGGCATTGGTAAATTCAGGGCTATAACGTGTAGATGAAGCACTAATAGGAGGCTTTAAAATTTTCATTCTAGTGTCCTTCGTTTGGGAGAAAAATGCAAAGGTACAATACAGCTTTTCCTTGCCGATATCTCTCTTTTGCAAAGAGATAGGCATTGGAAAATTCAGGGCTATAACGTGTAGATGAAGCACTAACAGGAGGCTTTAAAATTTTCATTCTAGTGTATTTCGTTTGGGAGAAAAATGCAAAGGTACAATACCGCTTTTCCTTGCCGATATCTCTCTTTTGCAAAGAGCTAGGCATTGGAAAATTCAGGGCTATAACGTGTAGATGAAGCACTAATAGGAGGCTTTAAAATGTTCAATCTAGTGTCCTTAGTTTGGGAGAAAAATGCAAAGGTACAATACAGCTTTTCCTTGCCAATATCTCTCTTTTGCAAAGAGCTAGGCATTGGAAAATTCAGGGCTATAACGTGTAGATGAAGCACTAACAGGAGGCTTTAAAATTTTCATTCTAGTGTCTTTCGTTTGGGAGAAAAATGCAAAAGTACAATGCTGCTTTTCCTTGCCAATATCTCTCTTTTGCAAAGAGATAAGCATTGGAAAATTCAGGGCTATAACGTGTAGATGAAGCACTAACAGGAGGCTTTAAAATTTTCATTCTAGTGTCTTTCGTTTGGGAGAAAAATGCAAAGGTACAATACAGCTTTTCCTTGCCAATATCTCTCTTTTGCAAAGAGCTAGGCATTGGAAAATGCAGGGCTATAACGTGTAGATGAAGCACTAACAGGAGGCTTTACAATTTTCATTCTAGTGTCTTTCGTTTGGGAGAAAAATGCAAAGGTACAATGCTGCTTTTCCTTGCCGATATCTCTCTTTTGCAAAGAGATAGGCATTGGAAAATGCAGGGCTATAACGTGTAGATGAAGCACTAATAGGAGGCTTTAAAATTTTCATTCTAGTGTCTTTCGTTTGGGAGAAAAATGCAAAGGTACAATACAGCTTTTCCTTGCCGATATCTCTCTTTTGCAAAGAGATAGGCATTGGAAAATGCAGGGCTATAACGTGTAGATGAAGCACTAACAGGAGGCTTTAAAATTTTCATTCTAGTGTCTTTCGTTTGGGAGAAAAATGCAAAGGTACAATACAGCTTTTCCTTGCCGATATCTCTCTTTTGCAAAGAGATAGGCATTGGAAAATTCAGGGCTATAACGTGTAGATGAAGCACTAACAGGAGGCTTTAAAATTTTCATTCTAGTGTCTTTCGTTTGGGAGAAAAATGCAAAAGTACAATGCTGCTTTTCCTTGCCAATATCTCTCTTTTGCAAAGAGATAAGCATTGGAAAATTCAGGGCTATAACGTGTAGATGAAGCACTAACAGGAGGCTTTAAAATTTTCATTCTAGTGTCCTTCGTTTGGGAGAAAAATGCAAAGGTACAATACAGCTTTTCCTTGCCAATATCTCTCTTTTGCAAAGAGATAGGCATTGGAAAATTCAGGGCTATAACGTGTAGATGAAGCACTAACAGGAGGCTTTAAAATTTTCATTCTAGTGTCTTTCGTTTGGGAGAAAAATGCAAAGGTACAATACAGCTTTTCCTTGCCGATATCTCTCTTTTGCAAAGAGATAGGCATTGGAAAATTCAGGGCTATAACGTGTAGATGAAGCACTAACAGGAGGCTTAAAAATTTTCATTCTAGTGTCCTTCGTTTGGGAGAAAAATGCAAAGGTACAATACAGCTTTTCCTTGCCGATATCTCTCTTTTGCAAAGAGATAGGCATTGGAAAATTCAGGGCTATAACGTGTAGATGAAGCACTAACAGGAGGCTTTAAAATTTTCATTCTAGTGTCCTTCGTTTGGGAGAAAACTGCAAAGGTACAATACAGCTTTTCCTTGCCGATATCTCTCTTTTGCAAAGAGATAGGCATTGGTAAATTCAGGGCTATAACGTGTAGATGAAGCACTAATAGGAGGCTTTAAAATTTTCATTCTAGTGTCCTTCGTTTGGGAGAAAAATGCAAAGGTACAATACAGCTTTTCCTTGCCGATATCTATCTTTTGCAAAGAGATAGGCATTGGAAAATTCTGGGCTATAACGTGTAGATGAAGCACTAACAGGAGGCTTTAAAATTTTCATTCTAGTGTCTTTCGTTTGGGAGAAAAATGCAAAGGTACAATACAGCTTTTCCTTGCCGATATCTCTCTTTTGCAAAGAGCTAGGCATTGGAAAATTCAGGGCTATAACGTGTAGATGAAGCACTAATAGGAGGCTTTAAAATGTTCAATCTAGTGTCCTTCGTTTGGGAGAAAAATGCAAAGGTACAATACAGCTTTTCCTTGCCGATATCTCTCTTTTGCAAAGAGATAGGCATTGGAAAATTCAGGTCTATTACGTGTAGATGAAGCACTAAAAGGAGGCTTTAAAATTTTCATTCTAGTGTCTTTCGTTTGGGAGAAAAATGCAAAAGTACAATGCAGCTTTTCCTTGCCGATATCTCTCTTTTGCAAAGAGATAGGCATTGGAAAATTCAGGGCTATAACGTGTAGTTGAAGCACTAACAGGAGGCTTTAAAATTTTCATTCTAGTGTCTTTCGTTTGGGAGAAAAATGCAAAGGTACAATACAGTTTTTCCTTGCCGATATCTCTCTTTTGCAAAGAGATAGGCATTGGAAAATTCAGGGCTATAACGTGTAGATGAAGCACTAACAGGAGGCTTTAAAATTTTCATTCTAGTGTCTTTCGTTTGGGAGAAAAATGCAAAGGTACAATACAGCTTTTCCTTGCCAATATCTCTCTTTTGCAAAGAGCTAGGCATTGGAAAATTCAGGGCTATAACGTGTAGATGAAGCACTAACAGGAGGCTTTAAAATTTTCATTCTAATGTCTTTCGTTTGGGAGAAAAATGCAAAAGTACAATGAAGCTTTTCCTTGCCGATATCTCTCTTTTGCAAAGAGATAGGCATTGAAAAATGCAGGGCTATAACGTGTAGATGAAGCACTAACAGTAGGCTTTAAAATTTTCATTCTAGTGTCTTTCGTTTGGGAGAAAAATGCAAAGGTACAATACAGCATTTCCTTGCCGATATCTCTCTTTTGCAAAGAGATAGGCATAGGAAAATTCAGGGCTATTACGTGTAGATGAAGCACTAAAAGGAGGCTTTAAAATTTTCATTCTAGTGTCTTTCATTTGGGAGAAAAATGCAAAAGTACAATGCAGCTTTTCCTTGCCGATATCTCTCTTTTGCAAAGAGATAGGCATTGGAAAATGCAGGGCTATAACGTGTAGATGAAGCACTAACAGCAGGATTTAACATTTTCATTCTAGTGTCTTTCGTTTGGGAGAAAAATGCAAAGGTACAATACAGCATTTCCTTGCCGATATCTCTCTTTTGCAAAGAGATAGGCATTGGAAAATTCAGGGCTATAACGTGTAGATGAAGCACTAACAGGAGGCTTTAAAATTTTCATTCTAGTGTCCTTCGTTTGGGAGAAAAATGCAATGGTACAAGACAGCTTTTCCTTACCAATATCTCTCTTTTGCAAAGTGCTGCGCATTTGAAAATTCAGGGCTATGTCGTGTAGATGATGGCCTAACAGGAGGCTTTCAAATTTTCTTTCTAGTGTCCTTCGTTTGGGAGAAAAATGCAAAGGTACAAGACAGCTTTTCCTTGCCAATATCTCTCTTTTGCAAAGAGCTAGGCATTGGAAAATTCAGGGCTATAACGTGTAGATGAAGCACTAACAGTAGGCTTTAAAATTTTCATTCTAGTGTCTTTAGTTTGGGAGAAAAATGCAAAGGTACAATACAGCTTTTCCTTGCCGATATCTCTCTTTTGCAAAGAGATAGGCATTGGAAAATTCAGGGCTATAACGTGTAGATGAAGCACTAACAGGAGGCTTTAAAATTTTCCTTCTAGTGTCTTTCGTTTGGGAGAAAAATGCAAAGGTACAATACAGCTTTTCCTTGCCAATATCTCTCTTTTGCAAAGAGCTAGGCATTGGAAAATTCAGGGCTATAACGTGTAGATGAAGCACTAACAGGAGGCTTTAAAATTTTCATTCTAGTGTCTTTCGTTTGGGAGAAAAATGCAAAAGTACAATGCAGCTTTTCCTTGCCGATATCTCTCTTTTGCAAAGAGATAGGCATTGGAAAATGCAGGGCTATAACGTGTAGATGAAGCACTAACAGTAGGCTTTAAAATTTTCATTCTAGTGTCTTTAGTTTGGGAGAAAAATGCAAAGGTACAATACAGCTTTTCCTTGCCGATATCTCTCTTTTGCAAAGAGATAGGCATTGGAAAATTCAGGGCTATAACGTGTAGATGAAGCACTAACAGGAGGCTTTAAAATTTTCATTCTAGTGTCTTTCGTTTGGGAGAAAAATGCAAAGGTACAATACAGCTTTTCCTTGCCGATATCTCTCTTTTGCAAAGAGATAGGCATTGGAAAATTCAGGGCTATAACGTGTAGATGAAGCACTAACAGGAGGCTTAAAAATTTTCATTCTAGTGTCCTTCGTTTGGGAGAAAAATGCAAAGGTACAATACAGCTTTTCCTTGCCAATATCTCTCTTTTGCAAAGAGATAGGCATTGGAAAATTCAGGGCTATAACGTGTAGATGAAGCACTAACAGGAGGCTTTAAAATTTTCATTCTAGTGTCTTTCGTTTGGGAGAAAAATGCAAAGGTACAATACAGCTTTTCCTTGCCGATATCTCTCTTTTGCAAAGAGATAGGCATTGGAAAATTCAGGGCTATAACGTGTAGATGAAGCACTAACAGGAGGCTTAAAAAATTTCATTCTAGTGTCCTTCGTTTGGGAGAAAAATGCAAAGGTACAATACAGCTTTTCCTTGCCGATATCTCTCTTTTGCAAAGAGATAGGCATTGGAAAATTCAGGGCTATAACGTGTAGATGAAGCACTAACAGGAGGCTTTAAAATTTTCATTCTAGTGTCCTTCGTTTGGGAGAAAACTGCAAAGGTACAATACAGCTTTTCCTTGCCGATATCTCTCTTTTGCAAAGAGATAGGCATTGGTAAATTCAGGGCTATAACGTGTAGATGAAGCACTAATAGGAGGCTTTAAAATTTTCATTCTAGTGTCCTTCGTTTGGGAGAAAAATGCAAAGGTACAATACAGCTTTTCCTTGCCGATATCTCTCTTTTGCAAAGAGATAGGCATTGGAAAATTCAGGGCTATAACGTGTAGATGAAGCACTAACAGGAGGCTTTAAAATTTTCATTCTAGTGTATTTCGTTTGGGAGAAAAATGCAAAGGTACAATACCGCTTTTCCTTGCCGATATCTCTCTTTTGCAAAGAGCTAGGCATTGGAAAATTCAGGGCTATAACGTGTAGATGAAGCACTAATAGGAGGCTTTAAAATGTTCAATCTAGTGTCCTTCGTTTGGGAGAAAAATGCAAAGGTACAATACAGCTTTTCCTTGCCAATATCTCTCTTTTGCAAAGAGCTAGGCATTGGAAAATTCAGGGCTATAACGTGTAGATGAAGCACTAACAGGAGGCTTTAAAATTTTCATTCTAGTGTCTTTCGTTTGGGAGAAAAATGCAAAAGTACAATGCTGCTTTTCCTTGCCAATATCTCTCTTTTGCAAAGAGATAAGCATTGGAAAATTCAGGGCTATAACGTGTAGATGAAGCACTAACAGGAGGCTTTAAAATTTTCATTCTAGTGTCCTTCGTTTGGGAGAAAAATGCAAAGGTACAATACAGCTTTTCCTTGCCAATATCTCTCTTTTGCAAAGAGATAGGCATTGGAAAATTCAGGGCTATAACGTGTAGATGAAGCACTAACAGGAGGCTTTAAAATTTTCATTCTAGTGTCTTTCGTTTGGGAGAAAAATGCAAAGGTACAATACAGCTTTTCCTTGCCGATATCTCTCTTTTGCAAAGAGATAGGCATTGGAAAATTCAGGGCTATAACGTGTAGATGAAGCACTAACAGGAGGCTTAAAAATTTTCATTCTAGTGTCCTTCGTTTGGGAGAAAAATGCAAAGGTACAATACAGCTTTTCCTTGCCGATATCTCTCTTTTGCAAAGAGATAGGCATTGGAAAATTCAGGGCTATAACGTGTAGATGAAGCACTAACAGGAGGCTTTAAAATTTTCATTCTAGTGTCCTTCGTTTGGGAGAAAACTGCAAAGGTACAATACAGCTTTTCCTTGCCGATATCTCTCTTTTGCAAAGAGATAGGCATTGGTAAATTCAGGGCTATAACGTGTAGATGAAGCACTAATAGGAGGCTTTAAAATTTTCATTCTAGTGTCCTTCGTTTGGGAGAAAAATGCAAAGGTACAATACAGCTTTTCCTTGCCGATATCTCTCTTTTGCAAAGAGATAGGCATTGGAAAATTCAGGGCTATAACGTGTAGATGAAGCACTAACAGGAGGCTTTAAAATTTTCATTCTAGTGTCCTTCGTTTGGGAGAAAACTGCAAAGGTACAATACAGCTTTTCCTTGCCGATATCTCTCTTTTGCAAAGAGATAGGCATTGGTAAATTCAGGGCTATAACGTGTAGATGAAGCACTAATAGGAGGCTTTAAAATTTTCATTCTAGTGTCCTTCGTTTGGGAGAAAAATGCAAAGGTACAATACAGCTTTTCCTTGCCGATATCTCTCTTTTGCAAAGAGATAGGCATTGGAAAATTCAGGGCTATAACGTGTAGATGAAGCACTAACAGGAGGCTTTAAAATTTTCATTCTAGTGTATTTCGTTTGGGAGAAAAATGCAAAGGTACAATACCGCTTTTCCTTGCCGATATCTCTCTTTTGCAAAGAGCTAGGCATTGGAAAATTCAGGGCTATAACGTGTAGATGAAGCACTAATAGGAGGCTTTAAAATGTTCAATCTAGTGTCCTTCGTTTGGGAGAAAAATGCAAAGGTACAATACAGCTTTTCCTTGCCAATATCTCTCTTTTGCAAAGAGCTAGGCATTGGAAAATTCAGGGCTATAACGTGTAGATGAAGCACTAACAGGAGGCTTAAAAATTTTCATTCTAGTGTCCTTCGTTTGGGAGAAAAATGCAAAGGTACAATACAGCTTTTCCTTGCCGATATCTCTCTTTTGCAAAGAGATAGGCATTGGAAAATTCAGGGCTATAACGTGTAGATGAAGCACTAACAGGAGGCTTTAAAATTTTCATTCTAGTGTCCTTCGTTTGGGAGAAAACTGCAAAGGTACAATACAGCTTTTCCTTGCCGATATCTCTCTTTTGCAAAGAGATAGGCATTGGTAAATTCAGGGCTATAACGTGTAGATGAAGCACTAATAGGAGGCTTTAAAATTTTCATTCTAGTGTCCTTCGTTTGGGAGAAAAATGCAAAGGTACAATACAGCTTTTCCTTGCCGATATCTCTCTTTTGCAAAGAGATAGGCATTGGAAAATTCAGGGCTATAACGTGTAGATGAAGCACTAACAGGAGGCTTTAAAATTTTCATTCTAGTGTATTTCGTTTGGGAGAAAAATGCAAAGGTACAATACCGCTTTTCCTTGCCGATATCTCTCTTTTGCAAAGAGCTAGGCATTGGAAAATTCAGGGCTATAACGTGTAGATGAAGCACTAATAGGAGGCTTTAAAATGTTCAATCTAGTGTCCTTCGTTTGGGAGAAAAATGCAAAGGTACAATACAGCTTTTCCTTGCCAATATCTCTCTTTTGCAAAGAGCTAGGCATTGGAAAATTCAGGGCTATAACGTGTAGATGAAGCACTAACAGGAGGCTTTAAAATTTTCATTCTAGTGTCTTTCGTTTGGGAGAAAAATGCAAAAGTACAATGCTGCTTTTCCTTGCCAATATCTCTCTTTTGCAAAGAGATAAGCATTGGAAAATTCAGGGCTATAACGTGTAGATGAAGCACTAACAGGAGGCTTTAAAATTTTCATTCTAGTGTCTTTCGTTTGGGAGAAAAATGCAAAGGTACAATACAGCTTTTCCTTGCCAATATCTCTCTTTTGCAAAGAGATAGGCATTGGAAAATGCAGGGCTATAACGTGTAGATGAAGCACTAATAGGAGGCTTTAAAATTTTCATTCTAGTGTCTTTCGTTTGGGAGAAAAATGCAAAGGTACAATACAGCTTTTCCTTGCCGATATCTCTCTTTTGCAAAGAGATAGGCATTGGAAAATTCAGGGCTATAACGTGTAGATGAAGCACTAACAGGAGGCTTTAAAATTTTCATTCTAGTGTCTTTCGTTTGGGAGAAAAATGCAAAGGTACAATACATCTTTTCCTTGCCGATATCTCTCTTTTGCAAAGAGATAGGCATTGGAAAATTCAGGGCTATAACGTGTAGATGAAGCACTAACAGGGGGCTTTAAAATTTTCATTCTAGTGTCCTTCGTTTGGGAGAAAACTGCAAAGGTACAATACAGCTTTTCCTTGCCGATAGCTCTCTTTTGCAAAGAGATAGGCATTGGAAAATTCAGGGCTATAACGTGTAGATGAAGCACTAATAGGAGGCTTTAAAATTTTCATTCTAGTGTCCTTCGTTTGGGAGAAAAATGCAAAGGTACAATACAGCTTTTCCTTGCCGATATCTCTCTTTTGCAAAGAGATAGGCATTGGAAAATTCAGGGCTATAACGTGTAGATGAAGCACTAACAGGAGGCTTTAAAATTTTCATTCTATTGTATTTCGTTTGGGAGAAAAATGCAAAGGTACAATACCGCTTTTCCTTGCCGATATCTCTCTTTTGCAAAGAGCTAGGCATTGGAAAATTCAGGGCTATAACGTGTAGATGAAGCACTAATAGGAGGCTTAAAAATTTTCAATCTAGTGTCCTTCGTTTGGGAGAAAAATGCAAAGGTACAATACAGCTTTTCCTTGCCAATATCTCTCTTTTGCAAAGAGCTAGGCATTGGAAAATTCAGGGCTATAACGTGTAGATGAAGCACTAACAGGAGGCTTTAAAATTTTCATTCTAGTGTCCTTCGTTTGGGAGAAAAATGCAAAAGTACAATACAGCTTTTCCTTGCCAATATCTCTCTTTTGCAAAGAGCTAGGCATTGGAAAATTCAGGGCTATACCGTGTAGATGAAGCACTAACAGGAGGCTTTTAAATTTTCATTCTAGTGTCCTTCGTTTGGTAGAAAAATGCAAAGGTACAATACAGCTTTTCCTTGCCGATATCTCTCTTTTGCAAAGAGATAGGCATTGGAAAATTCAGGGCTATAACGTGTAGATGAAGCACTAACAGGAGGCTTTAAAATTTTCATTCTAGTGTCTTTCGTTTGGGAGAAAAATGCAAAGGTACAATACAGCTTTTCCTTGCCGATATCTCTCTTTTGCAAAGAGATAGGCATTGGAAAATTCTGGGCTATAACGTGTAGATGAAGCACTAACAGGAGGCTTTAAAATTTTCATTCTAGTGTCCTTCGTTTGGGAGAAAAATGCAAAGGTACAATACAGCTTTTCCTTGCCGATATCTCTCTTTTGCAAAGAAATAGGCATTGGAAAATTCAGGGCTATAACGTGTAGATGAAGCACTAATAGGAGGCTTTAAAATTTTCATTCTAGTGTCCTTCGTTTGGGAGAAAAATGCAAAGGTACAATAAAGCTTTTCCTTGCCGATATCTCTCTTTTGCAAAGAAATAGGCATTGGAAAATTCAGGGCTATAACGTGTAGATGAAGCACTAACAGGAGGCTTTAAAATTTTCATTCTAGTGTCTTTCGTTTGGGAGAAAAATGCAAAGGTACAATACAGCTTTTCCTTGCCGATATCTCTCTTTTGCAAAGAGCTAGGCATTGGAAAATTCAGGGCTATAACGTGTAGATGAAGCACTAACAGTAGGCTTTAAAATTTTCATTCTAGTGTCTTTAGTTTGGGAGAAAAATGCAAAGGTACAATACAGCTTTTCCTTGCCAATATCTCTCTTTTGCAAAGAGCTAGGCATTGGAAAATTCAGGGCTATAACGTGTAGATGAAGCACTAACAGGAGGCTTTAAAATTTTCATTCTAGTGTCTTTCGTTTGGGAGAAAAATGCAAAGGTACAATACAGTTTTTCCTTGCCGATATCTCTCTTTTGCAAAGAGATAGGCATTGGAAAATTCAGGGCTATAACGTGTAGATGAAGCACTAACAGGAGGCTTTAAAATTTTCATTCTAGTGTCCTTCGTTTGGGAGAAAAATGCAAAGGTACAATACAGCTTTTCCTTGCCAATATCTCTCTTTTGCAAAGAGCTAGGCATTGGAAAATTCAGGGCTATACCGTGTAGATGAAGCACTAAACAGGAGGCTTTTAAATTTTCATTCTAGTGTCCTTCGTTTGGGAGAAAAATGCAAAGGTACAATACAGCTTTTCCTTGCCGATATCTCTCTTTTGCAAAGAGATAGGCATTGGAAAATTCAGGGCTATAACGTGTAGATGAAGCACTAACAGGAGGCTTTAAAATTTTCATTCTAGTGTCTTTTGTTTGGGAGAAAAATGCAAAGGTACAATACAGTTTTTCCTTGCCGATATCTCTCTTTTGCAAAGAGATAGGCATTGGAAAATTCAGGGCTATAACGTGTAGATGAAGCACTAACAGGAGGCTTTAAAATTTTCATTCTAGTGTCTTTCGTTTGGGAGAAAACTGCAAAGGTACAATACAGCTTTTCCTTGCCGATATCTCTCTTTTGCAAAGAGCTAGGCATTGGAAAATTCAGGGCTATAACGTGTAGATGAAGCACTAATAGGAGGCTTTAAAATTTTCAATCTAGTGTCCTTCGTTTGGGAGAAAAATGCAAAGGTACAATACAGCTTTTCCTTGCCAATATCTTTCTTTTGCAAAGAGCTAGGCATTGGAAAATTCAGGGCTATAACGTGTAGATGAAGCACTAACAGGAGGCTTTAAAATTTTCATTCTAGTGTCTTTCGTTTGGGAGAAAAATGCAAAAGTACAATGCTGCTTTTCCTTGCCGATATCTCTCTTTTGCAAAGAGATAAGCATTGGAAAATTCAGGGCTATAACGTGTAGATGAAGCACTAACAGGAGGCTTTAAAATGTTCATTCTAGTGTCTTTCGTTTGGGAGAAAAATGCAAAGGTACAATACAGTTTTTCCTTGCCGATATCTCTCTTTTGCAAAGAGATAGGCATTGGAAAATTCAGGGCTATAACGTGTAGATGAAGCACTAACAGGAGGCTTTAAAATTTTCATTCTAGTGTCTTTCGTTTGGGAGAAAACTGCAAAGGTACAATACAGCTTTTCCTTGCCGATATCTCTCTTTTGCAAAGAGATAGGCATTGGAAAATTCAGGGCTATAACGTGTAGATGAAGCACTAATAGGAGGCTTTAAAATTTTCATTCTAGTGTCCTTCGTTTGGGAGAAAAATGCAAAGGTACAATACAGCTTTTCCTTGCCGATATCTCTCTTTTGCAAAGAAATAGGCATTGGAAAATTCAGGGCTATAACGTGTAGATGAAGCACTAATAGGAGGCTTTAAAATTTTTATTCTAGTGTCCTTCGTTTGGGAGAAAAATGCAAAGGTACAATACAGCTTTTCCTTGCCAATATCTCTCTTTTGCAAAGAGCTAGGCATTGGAAAATTCAGGGCTATAACGTGTAGATGAAGCACTAACAGGAGGCTTTAAAATTTTCATTCTAGTGTCTTTCGTTTGGGAAAAAAATGCAAAAGTACAATGCTGCTTTTCCTTGCCGATATCTCTCTTTTGCAAAGAGATAAGCATTGGAAAATTCAGGGCTATAACGTGTAGATGAAGCACTAACAGGAGGCTTTAAAATTTTCATTCTAGTGTCTTTCGTTTGGGAGAAAAATGCAAAGGTACAATACCGCTTTTCCTTGCCGATATCTCTCTTTTGCAAAGAGCTAGGCATTGGAAAATTCAGGGCTATAACGTGTAGATGAAGCACTAATAGGAGGCTTAAAAATTTTCAATCTAGTGTCCTTCGTTTGGGAGAAAAATGCAAAGGTACAATACAGCTTTTCCTTGCCAATATCTCTCTTTTGCAAAGAGCTAGGCATTGGAAAATTCAGGGCTATAACGTGTAGATGAAGCACTAACAGGAGGCTTTAAAATTTTCATTCTAGTGTCTTTCGTTTGGGAAAAAAATGCAAAAGTACAATGCTGCTTTTCCTTGCCGATATCTCTCTTTTGCAAAGAGATAAGCATTGGAAAATTCAGGGCTATAACGTGTAGATGAAGCACTAACAGGAGGCTTTAAAATTTTCATTCTAGTGTCTTTCGTTTGGGAGAAAAATGCAAAGGTACAATACAGCTTTTCCTTGCCAATATCTCTCTTTTGCAAAGAGCTAGGTATTGGAAAATGCAGGGCTATAACGTGTAGATGAAGCACTAACAGGAGGCTTTACAATTTTCATTCTAGTGTCTTTCGTTTGGGAGAAAAATGCAAAAGTACAATGCTGCTTTTCCTTGCCGATATCTCTCTTTTGCAAAGAGATAAGCATTGGAAAATTCAGGGCTATAACGTGTAGATGAAGCACTAACAGGAGGCTTTAAAATTTTCATTCTAGTGTCTTTCGTTTGGGAGAAAAATGCAAAGGTACAATACCGCTTTTCCTTGCCGATATCTCTCTTTTGCAAAGAGCTAGGCATTGGAAAATTCAGGGCTATAACGTGTAGATGAAGCACTAATAGGAGGCTTTAAAATTTTTATTCTAGTGTCCTTCGTTTGGGAGAAAAATGCAAAGGTACAATACAGCTTTTCCTTGCCAATATCTCTCTTTTGCAAAGAGCTAGGCATTGGAAAATTCAGGGCTATAACGTGTAGATGAAGCACTAACAGGAGGCTTTAAAATTTTCATTCTAGTGTCTTTCGTTTGGGAAAAAAATGCAAAAGTACAATGCTGCTTTTCCTTGCCGATATCTCTCTTTTGCAAAGAGATAAGCATTGGAAAATTCAGGGCTATAACGTGTAGATGAAGCACTAACAGGAGGCTTTAAAATTTTCATTCTAGTGTCTTTCGTTTGGGAGAAAAATGCAAAGGTACAATACCGCTTTTCCTTGCCGATATCTCTCTTTTGCAAAGAGCTAGGCATTGGAAAATTCAGGGCTATAACGTGTAGATGAAGCACTAATAGGAGGCTTAAAAATTTTCAATCTAGTGTCCTTCGTTTGGGAGAAAAATGCAAAGGTACAATACAGCTTTTCCTTGCCAATATCTCTCTTTTGCAAAGAGCTAGGCATTGGAAAATTCAGGGCTATAACGTGTAGATGAAGCACTAACAGGAGGCTTTAAAATTTTCATTCTAGTGTCTTTCGTTTGGGAGAAAAATGCAAAAGTACAATGCTGCTTTTCCTTGCCAATATCTCTCTTTTGCAAAGAGATAAGCATTGGAAAATTCAGGGCTATAACGTGTAGATGAAGCACTAACAGGAGGCTTTAAAATTTTCATTCTAGTGTCTTTCGTTTGGGAGAAAAATGCAAAGGTACAATACAGCTTTTCCTTGCCAATATCTCTCTTTTGCAAAGAGATAGGCATTGGAAAATGCAGGGCTATAACGTGTAGATGAAGCACTAATAGGAGGCTTTAAAATTTTCATTCTAGTGTCTTTCGTTTGGGAGAAAAATGCAAAGGTACAATACAGCTTTTCCTTGCCGATATCTCTCTTTTGCAAAGAGATAGGCATTGGAAAATTCAGGGCTATAACGTGTAGATGAAGCACTAACAGGAGGCTTTAAAATTTTCATTCTAGTGTCTTTCGTTTGGGAGAAAAATGCAAAGGTACAATACATCTTTTCCTTGCCGATATCTCTCTTTTGCAAAGAGATAGGCATTGGAAAATTCAGGGCTATAACGTGTAGATGAAGCACTAACAGGGGGCTTTAAAATTTTCATTCTAGTGTCCTTCGTTTGGGAGAAAACTGCAAAGGTACAATACAGCTTTTCCTTGCCGATAGCTCTCTTTTGCAAAGAGATAGGCATTGGAAAATTCAGGGCTATAACGTGTAGATGAAGCACTAATAGGAGGCTTTAAAATTTTCATTCTAGTGTCCTTCGTTTGGGAGAAAAATGCAAAGGTACAATACAGCTTTTCCTTGCCGATATCTCTCTTTTGCAAAGAGATAGGCATTGGAAAATTCAGGGCTATAACGTGTAGATGAAGCACTAACAGGAGGCTTTAAAATTTTCATTCTATTGTATTTCGTTTGGGAGAAAAATGCAAAGGTACAATACCGCTTTTCCTTGCCGATATCTCTCTTTTGCAAAGAGCTAGGCATTGGAAAATTCAGGGCTATAACGTGTAGATGAAGCACTAATAGGAGGCTTAAAAATTTTCAATCTAGTGTCCTTCGTTTGGGAGAAAAATGCAAAGGTACAATACAGCTTTTCCTTGCCAATATCTCTCTTTTGCAAAGAGCTAGGCATTGGAAAATTCAGGGCTATAACGTGTAGATGAAGCACTAACAGGAGGCTTTAAAATTTTCATTCTAGTGTCCTTCGTTTGGGAGAAAAATGCAAAAGTACAATACAGCTTTTCCTTGCCAATATCTCTCTTTTGCAAAGAGCTAGGCATTGGAAAATTCAGGGCTATACCGTGTAGATGAAGCACTAACAGGAGGCTTTTAAATTTTCATTCTAGTGTCCTTCGTTTGGTAGAAAAATGCAAAGGTACAATACAGCTTTTCCTTGCCGATATCTCTCTTTTGCAAAGAGATAGGCATTGGAAAATTCAGGGCTATAACGTGTAGATGAAGCACTAACAGGAGGCTTTAAAATTTTCATTCTAGTGTCTTTCGTTTGGGAGAAAAATGCAAAGGTACAATACAGCTTTTCCTTGCCGATATCTCTCTTTTGCAAAGAGATAGGCATTGGAAAATTCTGGGCTATAACGTGTAGATGAAGCACTAACAGGAGGCTTTAAAATTTTCATTCTAGTGTCCTTCGTTTGGGAGAAAAATGCAAAGGTACAATACAGCTTTTCCTTGCCGATATCTCTCTTTTGCAAAGAAATAGGCATTGGAAAATTCAGGGCTATAACGTGTAGATGAAGCACTAATAGGAGGCTTTAAAATTTTCATTCTAGTGTCCTTCGTTTGGGAGAAAAATGCAAAGGTACAATAAAGCTTTTCCTTGCCGATATCTCTCTTTTGCAAAGAAATAGGCATTGGAAAATTCAGGGCTATAACGTGTAGATGAAGCACTAACAGGAGGCTTTAAAATTTTCATTCTAGTGTCTTTCGTTTGGGAGAAAAATGCAAAGGTACAATACAGCTTTTCCTTGCCGATATCTCTCTTTTGCAAAGAGCTAGGCATTGGAAAATTCAGGGCTATAACGTGTAGATGAAGCACTAACAGTAGGCTTTAAAATTTTCATTCTAGTGTCTTTAGTTTGGGAGAAAAATGCAAAGGTACAATACAGCTTTTCCTTGCCAATATCTCTCTTTTGCAAAGAGCTAGGCATTGGAAAATTCAGGGCTATAACGTGTAGATGAAGCACTAACAGGAGGCTTTAAAATTTTCATTCTAGTGTCTTTCGTTTGGGAGAAAAATGCAAAGGTACAATACAGTTTTTCCTTGCCGATATCTCTCTTTTGCAAAGAGATAGGCATTGGAAAATTCAGGGCTATAACGTGTAGATGAAGCACTAACAGGAGGCTTTAAAATTTTCATTCTAGTGTCCTTCGTTTGGGAGAAAAATGCAAAGGTACAATACAGCTTTTCCTTGCCAATATCTCTCTTTTGCAAAGAGCTAGGCATTGGAAAATTCAGGGCTATACCGTGTAGATGAAGCACTAAACAGGAGGCTTTTAAATTTTCATTCTAGTGTCCTTCGTTTGGGAGAAAAATGCAAAGGTACAATACAGCTTTTCCTTGCCGATATCTCTCTTTTGCAAAGAGATAGGCATTGGAAAATTCAGGGCTATAACGTGTAGATGAAGCACTAACAGGAGGCTTTAAAATTTTCATTCTAGTGTCTTTTGTTTGGGAGAAAAATGCAAAGGTACAATACAGTTTTTCCTTGCCGATATCTCTCTTTTGCAAAGAGATAGGCATTGGAAAATTCAGGGCTATAACGTGTAGATGAAGCACTAACAGGAGGCTTTAAAATTTTCATTCTAGTGTCTTTCGTTTGGGAGAAAACTGCAAAGGTACAATACAGCTTTTCCTTGCCGATATCTCTCTTTTGCAAAGAGCTAGGCATTGGAAAATTCAGGGCTATAACGTGTAGATGAAGCACTAATAGGAGGCTTTAAAATTTTCAATCTAGTGTCCTTCGTTTGGGAGAAAAATGCAAAGGTACAATACAGCTTTTCCTTGCCAATATCTTTCTTTTGCAAAGAGCTAGGCATTGGAAAATTCAGGGCTATAACGTGTAGATGAAGCACTAACAGGAGGCTTTAAAATTTTCATTCTAGTGTCTTTCGTTTGGGAGAAAAATGCAAAAGTACAATGCTGCTTTTCCTTGCCGATATCTCTCTTTTGCAAAGAGATAAGCATTGGAAAATTCAGGGCTATAACGTGTAGATGAAGCACTAACAGGAGGCTTTAAAATGTTCATTCTAGTGTCTTTCGTTTGGGAGAAAAATGCAAAGGTACAATACAGTTTTTCCTTGCCGATATCTCTCTTTTGCAAAGAGATAGGCATTGGAAAATTCAGGGCTATAACGTGTAGATGAAGCACTAACAGGAGGCTTTAAAATTTTCATTCTAGTGTCTTTCGTTTGGGAGAAAACTGCAAAGGTACAATACAGCTTTTCCTTGCCGATATCTCTCTTTTGCAAAGAGATAGGCATTGGAAAATTCAGGGCTATAACGTGTAGATGAAGCACTAATAGGAGGCTTTAAAATTTTCATTCTAGTGTCCTTCGTTTGGGAGAAAAATGCAAAGGTACAATACAGCTTTTCCTTGCCGATATCTCTCTTTTGCAAAGAAATAGGCATTGGAAAATTCAGGGCTATAACGTGTAGATGAAGCACTAATAGGAGGCTTTAAAATTTTTATTCTAGTGTCCTTCGTTTGGGAGAAAAATGCAAAGGTACAATACAGCTTTTCCTTGCCAATATCTCTCTTTTGCAAAGAGCTAGGCATTGGAAAATTCAGGGCTATAACGTGTAGATGAAGCACTAACAGGAGGCTTTAAAATTTTCATTCTAGTGTCTTTCGTTTGGGAAAAAAATGCAAAAGTACAATGCTGCTTTTCCTTGCCGATATCTCTCTTTTGCAAAGAGATAAGCATTGGAAAATTCAGGGCTATAACGTGTAGATGAAGCACTAACAGGAGGCTTTAAAATTTTCATTCTAGTGTCTTTCGTTTGGGAGAAAAATGCAAAGGTACAATACCGCTTTTCCTTGCCGATATCTCTCTTTTGCAAAGAGCTAGGCATTGGAAAATTCAGGGCTATAACGTGTAGATGAAGCACTAATAGGAGGCTTAAAAATTTTCAATCTAGTGTCCTTCGTTTGGGAGAAAAATGCAAAGGTACAATACAGCTTTTCCTTGCCAATATCTCTCTTTTGCAAAGAGCTAGGCATTGGAAAATTCAGGGCTATAACGTGTAGATGAAGCACTAACAGGAGGCTTTAAAATTTTCATTCTAGTGTCTTTCGTTTGGGAAAAAAATGCAAAAGTACAATGCTGCTTTTCCTTGCCGATATCTCTCTTTTGCAAAGAGATAAGCATTGGAAAATTCAGGGCTATAACGTGTAGATGAAGCACTAACAGGAGGCTTTAAAATTTTCATTCTAGTGTCTTTCGTTTGGGAGAAAAATGCAAAGGTACAATACAGCTTTTCCTTGCCAATATCTCTCTTTTGCAAAGAGCTAGGTATTGGAAAATGCAGGGCTATAACGTGTAGATGAAGCACTAACAGGAGGCTTTACAATTTTCATTCTAGTGTCTTTCGTTTGGGAGAAAAATGCAAAAGTACAATGCTGCTTTTCCTTGCCGATATCTCTCTTTTGCAAAGAGATAAGCATTGGAAAATTCAGGGCTATAACGTGTAGATGAAGCACTAACAGGAGGCTTTAAAATTTTCATTCTAGTGTCTTTCGTTTGGGAGAAAAATGCAAAGGTACAATACCGCTTTTCCTTGCCGATATCTCTCTTTTGCAAAGAGCTAGGCATTGGAAAATTCAGGGCTATAACGTGTAGATGAAGCACTAATAGGAGGCTTTAAAATTTTTATTCTAGTGTCCTTCGTTTGGGAGAAAAATGCAAAGGTACAATACAGCTTTTCCTTGCCAATATCTCTCTTTTGCAAAGAGCTAGGCATTGGAAAATTCAGGGCTATAACGTGTAGATGAAGCACTAACAGGAGGCTTTAAAATTTTCATTCTAGTGTCTTTCGTTTGGGAAAAAAATGCAAAAGTACAATGCTGCTTTTCCTTGCCGATATCTCTCTTTTGCAAAGAGATAAGCATTGGAAAATTCAGGGCTATAACGTGTAGATGAAGCACTAACAGGAGGCTTTAAAATTTTCATTCTAGTGTCTTTCGTTTGGGAGAAAAATGCAAAGGTACAATACCGCTTTTCCTTGCCGATATCTCTCTTTTGCAAAGAGCTAGGCATTGGAAAATTCAGGGCTATAACGTGTAGATGAAGCACTAATAGGAGGCTTAAAAATTTTCAATCTAGTGTCCTTCGTTTGGGAGAAAAATGCAAAGGTACAATACAGCTTTTCCTTGCCAATATCTCTCTTTTGCAAAGAGCTAGGCATTGGAAAATTCAGGGCTATAACGTGTAGATGAAGCACTAACAGGAGGCTTTAAAATTTTCATTCTAGTGTCTTTCGTTTGGGAAAAAAATGCAAAAGTACAATGCTGCTTTTCCTTGCCGATATCTCTCTTTTGCAAAGAGATAAGCATTGGAAAATTCAGGGCTATAACGTGTAGATGAAGCACTAACAGGAGGCTTTAAAATTTTCATTCTAGTGTCTTTCGTTTGGGAGAAAAATGCAAAGGTACAATACAGCTTTTCCTTGCCAATATCTCTCTTTTGCAAAGAGCTAGGTATTGGAAAATGCAGGGCTATAACGTGTAGATGAAGCACTAACAGGAGGCTTTACAATTTTCATTCTAGTGTCTTTCGTTTGGGAGAAAAATGCAAAGGTACAATGCTGCTTTTCCTTGCCGATATCTCTCTTTTGCAAAGAGATAGGCATTGGAAAATGCAGGGCTATAACGCGTAGATGAAGCACTAACAGGAGGCTTTAAAATTTTCATTCTAGTGTCCTTCGTTTGGGAGAAAAATGCAAAAGTACAATACAGCTTTTCCTTGCCAATATCTCTCTTTTGCAAAGAGCTAGGCATTGGAAAATTCAGGGCTATACCGTGTAGATGAAGCACTAACAGGAGGCTTTTAAATTTTCATTCTAGTGTCCTTCGTTTGGTAGAAAAATGCAAAGGTACAATACAGCTTTTCCTTGCCGATATCTCTCTTTTGCAAAGAGATAGGCATTGGAAAATTCAGGGCTATAACGTGTAGATGAAGCACTAACAGGAGGCTTTAAAATTTTCATTCTAGTGTCCTTCGTTTGGGAGAAAAATGCAAAGGTACAATAAAGCTTTTCCTTGCCGATATCTCTCTTTTGCAAAGAAATAGGCATTGGAAAATTCAGGGCTATAACGTGTAGATGAAGCACTAACAGGAGGCTTTAAAATTTTCATTCTAGTGTCTTTCGTTTGGGAGAAAAATGCAAAGGTACAATACAGCTTTTCCTTGCCGATATCTCTCTTTTGCAAAGAGCTAGGCATTGGAAAATTCAGGGCTATAACGTGTAGATGAAGCACTAACAGTAGGCTTTAAAATTTTCATTCTAGTGTCTTTAGTTTGGGAGAAAAATGCAAAGGTACAATACAGCTTTTCCTTGCCAATATCTCTCTTTTGCAAAGAGCTAGGCATTGGAAAATTCAGGGCTATAACGTGTAGATGAAGCACTAACAGGAGGCTTTAAAATTTTCATTCTAGTGTCTTTCGTTTGGGAGAAAAATGCAAAGGTACAATACAGTTTTTCCTTGCCGATATCTCTCTTTTGCAAAGAGATAGGCATTGGAAAATTCAGGGCTATAACGTGTAGATGAAGCACTAACAGGAGGCTTTAAAATTTTCATTCTAGTGTCCTTCGTTTGGGAGAAAAATGCAAAGGTACAATACAGCTTTTCCTTGCCAATATCTCTCTTTTGCAAAGAGCTAGGCATTGGAAAATTCAGGGCTATACCGTGTAGATGAAGCACTAAACAGGAGGCTTTTAAATTTTCATTCTAGTGTCCTTCGTTTGGGAGAAAAATGCAAAGGTACAATACAGCTTTTCCTTGCCGATATCTCTCTTTTGCAAAGAGATAGGCATTGGAAAATTCAGGGCTATAACGTGTAGATGAAGCACTAACAGGAGGCTTTAAAATTTTCATTCTAGTGTCTTTTGTTTGGGAGAAAAATGCAAAGGTACAATACAGTTTTTCCTTGCCGATATCTCTCTTTTGCAAAGAGATAGGCATTGGAAAATTCAGGGCTATAACGTGTAGATGAAGCACTAACAGGAGGCTTTAAAATTTTCATTCTAGTGTCTTTCGTTTGGGAGAAAACTGCAAAGGTACAATACAGCTTTTCCTTGCCGATATCTCTCTTTTGCAAAGAGCTAGGCATTGGAAAATTCAGGGCTATAACGTGTAGATGAAGCACTAATAGGAGGCTTTAAAATTTTCAATCTAGTGTCCTTCGTTTGGGAGAAAAATGCAAAGGTACAATACAGCTTTTCCTTGCCAATATCTTTCTTTTGCAAAGAGCTAGGCATTGGAAAATTCAGGGCTATAACGTGTAGATGAAGCACTAACAGGAGGCTTTAAAATTTTCATTCTAGTGTCTTTCGTTTGGGAGAAAAATGCAAAAGTACAATGCTGCTTTTCCTTGCCGATATCTCTCTTTTGCAAAGAGATAAGCATTGGAAAATTCAGGGCTATAACGTGTAGATGAAGCACTAACAGGAGGCTTTAAAATTTTCATTCTAGTGTCTTTCGTTTGGGAGAAAAATGCAAAGGTACAATACAGTTTTTCCTTGCCGATATCTCTCTTTTGCAAAGAGATAGGCATTGGAAAATTCAGGGCTATAACGTGTAGATGAAGCACTAACAGGAGGCTTTAAAATTTTCATTCTAGTGTCTTTCGTTTGGGAGAAAACTGCAAAGGTACAATACAGCTTTTCCTTGCCGATATCTCTCTTTTGCAAAGAGATAGGCATTGGAAAATTCAGGGCTATAACGTGTAGATGAAGCACTAATAGGAGGCTTTAAAATTTTCATTCTAGTGTCCTTCGTTTGGGAGAAAAATGCAAAGGTACAATACAGCTTTTCCTTGCCGATATCTCTCTTTTGCAAAGAAATAGGCATTGGAAAATTCAGGGCTATAACGTGTAGATGAAGCACTAATAGGAGGCTTTAAAATTTTCATTCTAGTGTCCTTCGTTTGGGAGAAAAATGCAAAGGTACAATACAGCTTTTCCTTGCCAATATCTCTCTTTTGCAAAGAGATAGGCATTGGAAAATTCAGGGCTATAACGTGTAGATGAAGCACTAACAGGAGGCTTTAAAATTTTCATTCTAGTGTCTTTCGTTTGGGAAAAAAATGCAAAAGTACAATGCTGCTTTTCCTTGCCGATATCTCTCTTTTGCAAAGAGATAAGCATTGGAAAATTCAGGGCTATAACGTGTAGATGAAGCACTAACAGGAGGCTTTAAAATTTTTATTCTAGTGTCTTTCGTTTGGGAGAAAAATGCAAAGGTACAATACAGCTTTTCCTTGCCAATATCTCTCTTTTGCAAAGAGCTAGGCATTGGAAAATGCAGGGCTATAACGTGTAGATGAAGCACTAACAGGAGGCTTACAATTTTCATTCTAGTGTCTTTCGTTTGGGAGAAAAATGCAAAGGTACTATGCTGCTTTTCCTTGCCGATATCTCTCTTTTGCAAAGAGATAGGCATTGGAAAATGCAGGGCTATAACGTGTAGATGAAGCACTAACAGGAGGCTTTAAAATTTTCATTCTAGTGTCCTTCGTTTGGGAGAAAAATGCAAAAGTACAATACAGCTTTTCCTTGCCAATATCTCTCTTTTGCAAAGAGCTAGGCATTGGAAAATTCAGGGCTATACCGTGTAGATGAAGCACTAACAGGAGGCTTTTAAATTTTCATTCTAGTGTCCTTCGTTTGGTAGAAAAATGCAAAGGTACAATACAGCTTTTCCTTGCCGATATCTCTCTTTTGCAAAGAGATAGGCATTGGAAAATTCAGGGCTATAACGTGTAGATGAAGCACTAACAGGAGGCTTTAAAATTTTCATTCTAGTGTCTTTCGTTTGGGAGAAAAATGCAAAGGTACAATACAGCTTTTCCTTGCCGATATCTCTCTTTTGCAAAGAGATAGGCATTGGAAAATTCTGGGCTATAACGTGTAGATGAAGCACTAACAGGAGGCTTTAAAATTTTCATTCTAGTGTCCTTCGTTTGGGAGAAAAATGCAAAGGTACAATACAGCTTTTCCTTGCCGATATCTCTCTTTTGCAAAGAAATAGGCATTGGAAAATTCAGGGCTATAACGTGTAGATGAAGCACTAATAGGAGGCTTTAAAATTTTCATTCTAGTGTCCTTCGTTTGGGAGAAAAATGCAAAGGTACAATAAAGCTTTTCCTTGCCGATATCTCTCTTTTGCAAAGAAATAGGCATTGGAAAATTCAGGGCTATAACGTGTAGATGAAGCACTAACAGGAGGCTTTAAAATTTTCATTCTAGTGTCTTTCGTTTGGGAGAAAAATGCAAAGGTACAATACAGCTTTTCCTTGCCGATATCTCTCTTTTGCAAAGAGCTAGGCATTGGAAAATTCAGGGCTATAACGTGTAGATGAAGCACTAACAGTAGGCTTTAAAATTTTCATTCTAGTGTCTTTAGTTTGGGAGAAAAATGCAAAGGTACAATACAGCTTTTCCTTGCCAATATCTCTCTTTTGCAAAGAGCTAGGCATTGGAAAATTCAGGGCTATAACGTGTAGATGAAGCACTAACAGGAGGCTTTAAAATTTTCATTCTAGTGTCTTTCGTTTGGGAGAAAAATGCAAAGGTACAATACAGTTTTTCCTTGCCGATATCTCTCTTTTGCAAAGAGATAGGCATTGGAAAATTCAGGGCTATAACGTGTAGATGAAGCACTAACAGGAGGCTTTAAAATTTTCATTCTAGTGTCCTTCGTTTGGGAGAAAAATGCAAAGGTACAATACAGCTTTTCCTTGCCGATATCTCTCTTTTGCAAAGAGCTAGGCATTGGAAAATTCAGGGCTATACCGTGTAGATGAAGCACTAAACAGGAGGCTTTTAAATTTTCATTCTAGTGTCCTTCGTTTGGGAGAAAAATGCAAAGGTACAATACAGCTTTTCCTTGCCGATATCTCTCTTATGCAAAGAGATAGGCATTGGAAAATTCAGGGCTATAACGTGTAGATGAAGCACTAACAGGAGGCTTTAAAATTTTTATTCTAGTGTCTTTCGTTTGGGAGAAAAATGCAAAGGTACAATACAGCTTTTCCTTGCCAATATCTCTCTTTTGCAAAGAGCTAGGCATTGGAAAATGCAGGGCTATAACGTGTAGATGAAGCACTAACAGGAGGCTTACAATTTTCATTCTAGTGTCTTTCGTTTGGGAGAAAAATGCAAAGGTACTATGCTGCTTTTCCTTGCCGATATCTCTCTTTTGCAAAGAGATAGGCATTGGAAAATGCAGGGCTATAACGTGTAGATGAAGCACTAACAGGAGGCTTTAAAATTTTCATTCTAGTGTCCTTCGTTTGGGAGAAAAATGCAAAAGTACAATACAGCTTTTCCTTGCCAATATCTCTCTTTTGCAAAGAGCTAGGCATTGGAAAATTCAGGGCTATACCGTGTAGATGAAGCACTAACAGGAGGCTTTTAAATTTTCATTCTAGTGTCCTTCGTTTGGTAGAAAAATGCAAAGGTACAATACAGCTTTTCCTTGCCGATATCTCTCTTTTGCAAAGAGATAGGCATTGGAAAATTCAGGGCTATAACGTGTAGATGAAGCACTAACAGGAGGCTTTAAAATTTTCATTCTAGTGTCTTTCGTTTGGGAGAAAAATGCAAAGGTACAATACAGCTTTTCCTTGCCGATATCTCTCTTTTGCAAAGAGATAGGCATTGGAAAATTCTGGGCTATAACGTGTAGATGAAGCACTAACAGGAGGCTTTAAAATTTTCATTCTAGTGTCCTTCGTTTGGGAGAAAAATGCAAAGGTACAATACAGCTTTTCCTTGCCGATATCTCTCTTTTGCAAAGAAATAGGCATTGGAAAATTCAGGGCTATAACGTGTAGATGAAGCACTAATAGGAGGCTTTAAAATTTTCATTCTAGTGTCCTTCGTTTGGGAGAAAAATGCAAAGGTACAATAAAGCTTTTCCTTGCCGATATCTCTCTTTTGCAAAGAAATAGGCATTGGAAAATTCAGGGCTATAACGTGTAGATGAAGCACTAACAGGAGGCTTTAAAATTTTCATTCTAGTGTCTTTCGTTTGGGAGAAAAATGCAAAGGTACAATACAGCTTTTCCTTGCCGATATCTCTCTTTTGCAAAGAGCTAGGCATTGGAAAATTCAGGGCTATAACGTGTAGATGAAGCACTAACAGTAGGCTTTAAAATTTTCATTCTAGTGTCTTTAGTTTGGGAGAAAAATGCAAAGGTACAATACAGCTTTTCCTTGCCAATATCTCTCTTTTGCAAAGAGCTAGGCATTGGAAAATTCAGGGCTATAACGTGTAGATGAAGCACTAACAGGAGGCTTTAAAATTTTCATTCTAGTGTCTTTCGTTTGGGAGAAAAATGCAAAGGTACAATACAGTTTTTCCTTGCCGATATCTCTCTTTTGCAAAGAGATAGGCATTGGAAAATTCAGGGCTATAACGTGTAGATGAAGCACTAACAGGAGGCTTTAAAATTTTCATTCTAGTGTCCTTCGTTTGGGAGAAAAATGCAAAGGTACAATACAGCTTTTCCTTGCCGATATCTCTCTTTTGCAAAGAGCTAGGCATTGGAAAATTCAGGGCTATACCGTGTAGATGAAGCACTAAACAGGAGGCTTTTAAATTTTCATTCTAGTGTCCTTCGTTTGGGAGAAAAATGCAAAGGTACAATACAGCTTTTCCTTGCCGATATCTCTCTTATGCAAAGAGATAGGCATTGGAAAATTCAGGGCTATAACGTGTAGATGAAGCACTAACAGGAGGCTTTAAAATTTTCATTCTAGTGTCTTTTGTTTGGGAGAAAAATGCAAAGGTACAATACAGTTTTTCCTTGCCGATATCTCTCTTTTGCAAAGAGATAGGCATTGGAAAATTCAGGGCTATAACGTGTAGATGAAGCACTAACAGGAGGCTTTAAAATTTTCATTCTAGTGTCTTTCGTTTGGGAGAAAACTGCAAAGGTACAATACAGCTTTTCCTTGCCGATATCTCTCTTTTGCAAAGAGCTAGGCATTGGAAAATTCAGGGCTATAACGTGTAGATGAAGCACTAATAGGAGGCTTTAAAATTTTCAATCTAGTGTCCTTCGTTTGGGAGAAAAATGCAAAGGTACAATACAGCTTTTCCTTGCCAATATCTTTCTTTTGCAAAGAGCTAGGCATTGGAAAATTCAGGGCTATAACGTGTAGATGAAGCACTAACAGGAGGCTTTAAAATTTTCATTCTAGTGTCTTTCGTTTGGGAGAAAAATGCAAAAGTACAATGCTGCTTTTCCTTGCCGATATCTCTCTTTTGCAAAGAGATAAGCATTGGAAAATTCAGGGCTATAACGTGTAGATGAAGCACTAACAGGAGGCTTTAAAATTTTCATTCTAGTGTCTTTCGTTTGGGAGAAAAATGCAAAGGTACAATACAGTTTTTCCTTGCCGATATCTCTCTTTTGCAAAGAGATAGGCATTGGAAAATTCAGGGCTATAACGTGTAGATGAAGCACTAACAGGAGGCTTTAAAATTTTCATTCTAGTGTCTTTCGTTTGGGAGAAAACTGCAAAGGTACAATACAGCTTTTCCTTGCCGATATCTCTCTTTTGCAAAGAGATAGGCATTGGAAAATTCAGGGCTATAACGTGTAGATGAAGCACTAATAGGAGGCTTTAAAATTTTCATTCTAGTGTCCTTCGTTTGGGAGAAAAATGCAAAGGTACAATACAGCTTTTCCTTGCCAATATCTCTCTTTTGCAAAGAGCTAGGCATTGGAAAATTCAGGGCTATAACGTGTAGATGAAGCACTAACAGGAGGCTTTAAAATTTTCATTCTAGTGTCTTTGGTTTGGGAGAAAAATGCAAAAGTACAATGCTGCTTTTCCTTGCCGATATCTCTCTTTTGCAAAGAGATAAGCATTGGAAAATTCAGGGCTATAACGTGTAGATGAAGCACTAACAGGAGGCTTTAAAATTTTCATTCTAGTGTCTTTCGTTTGGGAGAAAAATGCAAAGGTACAATACAGCTTTTCCTTGCCAATATCTCTCTTTTGCAAAGAGCTAGGCATTGGAAAATGCAGGGCTATAACGTGTAGATGAAGCACTAACAGGAGGCTTTACAATTTTCATTCTAGTGTCTTTCGTTTGGGAGAAAAATGCAAAGGTACAATGCTGCTTTTCCTTGCCGATATCTCTCTTTTGCAAAGAGATAGGCATTGGAAAATGCAGGGCTATAACGTGTAGATGAAGCACTAACAGGAGGCTTTAAAATTTTCATTCTAGTGTCCTTCGTTTGGGAGAAAAATGCAAAGGTACAATACAGCTTTTCCTTGCCAATATCTCTCTTTTGCAAAGAGCTAGGCATTGGAAAATTCAGGGCTATACCGTGTAGATGAAGCACTAACAGGAGGCTTTTAAATTTTCATTCTAGTGTCCTTCGTTTGGTAGAAAAATGCAAAGGTACAATACAGCTTTTCCTTGCCGATATCTCTCTTTTGCAAAGAGATAGGCATTGGAAAATTCAGGGCTATAACGTGTAGATGAAGCACTAACAAGAGGCTTTAAAATTTTCATTCTAGTGTCTTTCGTTTGGGAGAAAAATGCAAAGGTACAATACAGCTTTTCCTTGCCGATATCTCTCTTTTGCAAAGAGATAGGCATTGGAAAATTCTGGGCTATAACGTGTAGATGAAGCACTAACAGGAGGCTTTAAAATTTTCATTCTAGTGTCCTTCGTTTGGGAGAAAAATGCAAAGGTACAATACAGCTTTTCCTTGCCGATATCTCTCTTTTGCAAAGAAATAGGCATTGGAAAATTCAGGGCTATAACGTGTAGATGAAGCACTAATAGGAGGCTTTAAAATTTTCATTCTAGTGTCCTTCGTTTGGGAGAAAAATGCAAAGGTACAATAAAGCTTTTCCTTGCCGATATCTCTCTTTTGCAAAGAAATAGGCATTGGAAAATTCAGGGCTATAACGTGTAGATGAAGCACTAACAGGAGGCTTTAAAATTTTCATTCTAGTGTCTTTCGTTTGGGAGAAAAATGCAAAGGTACAATACAGCTTTTCCTTGCCGATATCTCTCTTTTGCAAAGAGCTAGGCATTGGAAAATTCAGGGCTATAACGTGTAGATGAAGCACTAACAGTAGGCTTTAAAATTTTCATTCTAGTGTCTTTAGTTTGGGAGAAAAATGCAAAGGTACAATACAGCTTTTCCTTGCCAATATCTCTCTTTTGCAAAGAGCTAGGCATTGGAAAATTCAGGGCTATAACGTGTAGATGAAGCACTAACAGGAGGCTTTAAAATTTTCATTCTAGTGTCTTTCGTTTGGGAGAAAAATGCAAAGGTACAATACAGTTTTTCCTTGCCGATATCTCTCTTTTGCAAAGAGATAGGCATTGGAAAATTCAGGGCTATAACGTGTAGATGAAGCACTAACAGGAGGCTTTAAAATTTTCATTCTAGTGTCCTTCGTTTGGGAGAAAAATGCAAAGGTACAATACAGCTTTTCCTTGCCAATATCTCTCTTTTGCAAAGAGCTAGGCATTGGAAAATTCAGGGCTATACCGTGTAGATGAAGCACTAAACAGGAGGCTTTTAAATTTTCATTCTAGTGTCCTTCGTTTGGGAGAAAAATGCAAAGGTACAATACAGCTTTTCCTTGCCGATATCTCTCTTTTGCAAAGAGATAGGCATTGGAAAATTCAGGGCTATAACGTGTAGATGAAGCACTAACAGGAGGCTTTAAAATTTTCATTCTAGTGTCTTTTGTTTGGGAGAAAAATGCAAAGGTACAATACAGTTTTTCCTTGCCGATATCTCTCTTTTGCAAAGAGATAGGCATTGGAAAATTCAGGGCTATAACGTGTAGATGAAGCACTAACAGGAGGCTTTAAAATTTTGTTGCTTGCACTAGTTGTTACATTTGGTTTGTTGTTTGGGGGTGCTTCAGTATTAGGCAGCCTTCTGCCCTCCCATGTTCATCTGAAAATATGTGTTCTCCCTGCAGTTGTTGTCCCCAGATGAGAGTTCCCTTGTGCTGCCTCAGTTGAATCTCCTTTACTTGACAGAGATGTGCCTGAGCAGCGGCCCTCCCCAGCCCTATCCCAAATCATACTTATTTTGCATAGGAGATACCATGGTCATGAAGATTGTTCTCCCAGGGTGAGGTTCATTCATTGCATTCTGGGTATGCTGACCCCTGTGATTTCCCCAAATTGGGAAACTCGACTGCATTATTTGTGGTAGTGGGGGACTGTGTTTGTGCTTTCCTCTGGTCAGCTCTGGTAAAATACAGATTTCTTTGTCTCAGATCTTCCTCTAGCCTTGTTCTTTTTTCGAGAGTTTCCTTGTGCTGCCTCTGTTGGATCTCCTTCACTTGACAGGGGGGTGCCCGAGCAGCGACCCTCCCCAGCTCTAGCCCAACTCCTACTTACCTGCCAGGTGAGATACTATGATCAGGAAGGTGCTTCTCCCAGGGCAAGGCTCACCCATTGCACTCTGGGTGTGCTGCTCCTACGATTTCCCCAAATGTGGGACACTTGACTGCATAATTTGTGTTTCCTCTAGTTGGCTACTCGTATAATTCAGATCTCTTTGTCTCAGGTCTCTCTCCAGCCTAGTTTGCTGTCTGTTTCCACTTCTCTTTTCTTGAGCCCCTGCCTTCTATGCCCTTGTGCACTCTCCTGACTTCTCCTGTCTGCTTACTTTGTGCCTTCCAACGCACAATGCGAACTACAGGTAGTGCTGCAGGGCCCACACCCTTTTACTTGCCTTACAGAGCAGCTCTGGAGCTGTTACAGTGCCCAGCTGCTGCAAGAAATCAGCTTGAATACTTCAGGGGCTGGGGCATAGCCAACATGAGCCCCACACCGAAGGAGAATGGAGGTGTTTAATGCGAACTAGGGGTCATCCAAGCACCGCAAAAGGCCGCCATGCCCTGCATAACCCTTTTCTCTTTTCATATGCAGATGAGGGTTCCAGCCAACTTTGGCCCACTGCTTGGATGACATCACCGTATGCAAATCCGTCTTCTGCAGACCTTCTCCCAGGAATGCTTTTACTAGTTGTTGCATTTGGTTTGTTGTTTGGGGGTGCTTCAGTATTAGGCAGCCTTCTGCCCTCCCATGTTCATCTGAAAATATGTGTTCTCCCTGCAGTTGTTGTCCCCAGATGAGAGTTCCCTTGTGCTGCCTCAGTTGAATCTCCTTTACTTGACAGAGATGTGCCTGAGCAGCGGCCCTCCCCAGCCCTATCCCAAATCATACTTATTTTGCATAGGAGATACCATGGTCATGAAGATTGTTCTCCCAGGGTGAGGTTCATTCATTGCATTCTGGGTATGCTGACCCCTGTGATTTCCCCAAATGTGGGAAACTCGACTGCATTATTTGTTGTAGTGGGGGACTGTGTTTGTGTTTTCCTCTGGTCAGCTCTGGTAAAAGTCAGATTTCTTTGTCTCAGATCTTCCTCTAGCCTTGTTCTTCTTTCGAGAGTTCCCTTGTGCTGCCTCAGTTGGATCTCCTTCACTTGACAGGGGGTGCCCGAGCAGCGACCCTCCCCAGCTCTAGCCCAACTCCTACTTACCTGCCAGGTGAGATACTATGATCATGAAGGTGCTTCTCCCAGGGCAAGGCTCACCCATTGTACTCTGGGTGTGCTGCCCCTGCGATTTCCCCAAATGTGGGAAACTTGACTGCAGAATTTGTGTTTCCCCTGGTCAGCTCTCGTATAATTCAGATCTCTTTGTCTCAGGTCTCTCTCCAGCCTAGTTTGCTGTCTGTTTCCACTTCTTTTTTCTTGAGCCCCTCCCTTTTATACCCTTGTGCACTATCCTGACTTCTCCTCCTGTCTGCTTACTTTGTGCCTTCCAATGCACAATGCAAACTACAGGTAGTGCTGCAGGGCCCACACCCTTTTACTTGCCTTACAGAGCAGCTCTGGAGCTGTTTCAGTGCCAAGCTGCTGTAAGAAATAAGCTTGAATGCTTCAGAGGCTGGGGCATTGTCAACATGAGCCCCACACCAAAGGAGGGTGGAGGTGTTTAATGCGAACTAGGGGTCATCCAAGCGCCGCAAAAGGCCGCCATGCCCTGCACGCCCCTTTTCTCTTTTCATATGCAGATGAGGATTGAAGCCAACTTTGACCCACTGCTTGGATGACATCACCATATGCAAATCCATCTGCTGCAGGCCTTCCCCCCGGAATGCTTGCACTAGTTGTTGCATTTGGTTTGTTGTTTGGGGGTGCTTCAGTATTAGGCAGCCTTCTGCCCTCCCATGTTCATCTGAAAATATGTGTTCTCCCTGCAGTTGTTGTCCCCAGATGAGAGTTCCCTTGTGCTGCCTCAGTTGAATCTCCTTTACTTGACAGAGATGTGCCTGAGCAGCGGCCCTCCCCAGCCCTATCCCAAATCATACTTATTTTGCATAGGAGATACCATGGTCATGAAGATTGTTCTCCCAGGGTGAGGTTCATTCATTGCATTTTGGGTATGCTGACCCCTGTGATTTCCCCAAATGTGGGTAACTCGACTGCATTATTTGTGGTAGTGGGGGACTGTGTTTGTGTTTTCCTCTGGTCAGCTCTGGTAAAAGTCAGATTTCTTTTTGTTTCAGATCTTCCTCTAGCCTTGTTCTTCTTTCGAGAGTTCCCTTGTGCTGTTCAGTTGGATCTCCTTCAGTTGACAGGGCGGTGCCCGAGCAGCGACCCTCCCCAGCTCAAGCCCAACTCCTACTTACCTGCCAGGTGAGATACTATGATCATGAAGGTGCTTCTTCCAGGGCAAGGCTCACCCATTGCACTCTGGGTGTGCTGCCCCTGCGATTTCCCCAAATGTGGGAAACTTGACTGCATAATTTGTGTTTCCCCTGGTCGGCTCTCATATAATTCACATCTCTTTGTCTCAGGTCTCTCTCCAGCCTAGTTTGCTGTCTGTTTCCACTTCTTTTTTCTTGAGCCCCTCCCTTTTATACCCTTGTGCACTATCCTGACTTCTCCTCCTGTCTGCTTACTTTGTGCCTTCCAATGCACAATGCAAACTACACACCCTTTTACTTGCCTTACAGAGCAGCTCTGGAGCTGTTACAGTGCCAAGCTGCTGTAAGAAATCAGCTTGAATGCTTCAGGGGCTGGGGCATTGTCAACATGAGCCCCACACCGAAGGAGGGTGGGGGTGTTTAATGCGAACTAAGGGTCATCCAAGCGCCGCAAAAGGCCGCCATGCCCTGCATGCCCCTTTTCTCTTTTCATATGCAGATGAGGGTTCCAGCCAACTTTGGCCCACTGCTTGGATGACATCACCGTATGCAAATCCGTCTTCTGCAGAACTTCCCCCAGGAATGCTTGTACTAGTTGTTGCATTTGGTTTGTTGTTTGGGGGTGCTTCAGTATTAGGCAGCCTTCTGCCCTCCCATGTTCATCTGAAAATATGTGTTCTCCCTGCAGTTGTTGTCCCCAGATGAGAGTTCCCTTGTGCTGCCTCAGTTGAATCTCCTATACTTGACAGAGATGTGCTTGAGCAGCGGCCCTCCCCAGCCCTATCCCAAATCATACTTATTTTGCATAGGCGATACCATGGTCATGAAGATTGTTCTCCCAGGGTGAGGTTCATTCATTGCATTCTGGGTATGCTGACCCCTGTGATTTCCAAAATGTGGGAAACTCGACTGCATTATTTGTGGTAGTGGGGGACTGTGTTTGTGCTTTCCTCTGGTCAGCTCTGGTAAAAGTCAGATTTCTTTGTCTCAGATCTTCCTCTAGCCTTGTTCTTCTTTCGAGAGTTCCCTTGTGCTGCCTCAGTTGGATCTCCTTCACTTCACAGGGGGTGCCCGAGCAGCAATCCTCCACAGCTCTGGCCCAACTCCTACTTACCTGCCAGGTTAGATACTATGATCTTCACTGTTAGGGCAATCAGGATGTGGAATTCCCTGCCAGGGAAGGTGGTAATGGCGGACTCTGTAATTGGATTTAAAAAAGGAATGGATACATTTCTGAATGAAAAAGCTATCCAAGTTTATAATACTTAAAATATCAACATGGTTAATCCGGGGGTAACATGAGTTGTAGTAGCTAACTAGTCATAATACATTATTAAGCAAGTATGTAGAATCATCACAACTTAAAACAGGTTGAACACGATGGGCAATTTGCCTCTATTCAACCTCAAAAACTATGTTACTATATGTTACTATATTACTATGTTACTGTAGTATACAGAACACCACAATGCAATGAGCAGTGATAGTGAGCACTGATGAGGATACTAGAACTGACACTGAGCAGCAAGATGCAGCACTGGACTATTAGTAATGTACTGTAGTATGCTGAGCACAACAATGCAGCACAAGACAATGAGCAGTGATACTGAGCACTGATGAGGATACTACTGAGAACTGACACTGAGCAGGAGAGACACACTACTAGTATTACTGAGCAGCAATAAGTATCCACTGATACTGAGCACTGATATTGAGATTTCCACTGAGAGAACATAGCCACGTCCTCTCCGCTCTCTCTTCAATGCACGAGTAAAAATGGCGGCAACGCGCAGCTCTTTATATGGAATCCGAATCTCGCGAGAATCCGACAGCGGGATGATGACATTTTCCCTTGTTCATAGAATTTGGGAGTCATTTTGATCCCAAAGTATTATTAACCTCAATAACCATAATTTCCACTCATTTTCAGTCTATTCTTAACACCTTACACCTCACAATATTATTTTTAGTCCTAAAATTTGCACCGAGGTCGCTGGATGACTAAGCTCAGCGACCCAAGTGGCCGACACAAACACCTGGCCCATCTAGGAGTGGCACTGCAGTGTCACGCAGGATAGCACTTCCAAAAAACACTCCCCAAACAGCACATGACGCAAAGAAAAAAAGAGGCGCAATGAGGTAGCTGTGTGACTAAGCTCAGCGACCCAAGTGGCCGACACAAACACCTGGCCCATCTAGGAGTGGCACTGCAGTGTCACGCAGGATGGCCCTTCCAAAAAACACTCCCCAAACAGCACATGACGCAAAGAAAAAAAGAGGCGCAATGAGGTAGCTGTGTGACTAAGCTCAGCGACCCAAGTGGCCGACACAAACACCTGGCCCATCTAGGAGTGGCACTGCAGTGTCACGCAGGATGGCCCTTCCAAAAACACTCCCCAAAGAGCACATGACGCAAAGAAAAAAAGAGGCGCAATGAGGTAGCTGTGTGACTAAGCTCAGCGACCCAAGTGGCCGACACAAACACCTGGCCCATCTAGGAGTGACACTGCAGTGTCACGCAGGATGGCCCTTCCAAAAAACACTCCCCAAACAGCACATGACGCAAAGAAAAAAAGAGGCGCAATGAGGTAGCTGTGTGACTAAGCTCAGCGACCCAAGTGGCCGACACAAACACCTGGCCCATCTAGGAGTGTCACTGCAGTGTCACGCAGGATGGCCCTTCCAAAAAACACTCCCCAAACAGCACATGACGCAAAGAAAAAAAGAGGCGCAATTAGGTAGCTGTGTGACTAAGCTCAGCGACCCAAGTGGCCGACACAAACACCTGGCCCATCTAGGAGTGGCACTGCAGTGTCACGCAGGATGGCCCTTCCAAAAAACACTCCCCAAACAGCACATGACGCAAAGAAAAATGAAAGAAAAAAGAGGTGCAAGATGGAATTGTCCTTGGGCACTCCCACCCACCCTTATGTTGTATAAACAGGACATGCACACTTTAACCAACCCATAATTTCAGTGACAGGGTCTGCCACACAACTGTGACTGAAATGACGGGTTGGTTTGGACCCCCACCAAAAAAGAAGCAATTAATCTCTCCTTGCACAAACTGGCTCTACAGAGGCAAGATGTCCACCTCATCATCATCCTCCGATTCATCACCGTGTACATCCCCCTCCTCACAGATTATCAATTCGTCCCCACTGGAATCTACCATCTCAGCTCCCTGTGTACTTTGTGGAGGCAATTGCTGCTGGTCATTGTCTCCACGGAGCAATTGATTATAATTCATTTTAATGAACATCATCTTCTCCACATTTTCTGGAAGTAACCTCGTACGCCGATTGCTGACAAGGTGAGCGGCGGCACTAAACACTCTTTCGGAGTACTACTTGTGGGAGGGCAACTTAGGTAGAATAAAGCCAGTTTGTGCAAGGGCCTCCAAATTGCCTCTTTTTCCTGCCAGTATACGTACGGACTGTCTGACGTGCCTACTTGGATGCGGTCACTCATATAATCCTCCACCATTCTTTCAATGGTGAGAGAATCATATGCAGTGACAGTAGACGTCATGTCGTAATCGTTGGCAGGTCCTTCAGTCCGGACCAGATGTCAGCATCAGCAGTCGCTCCAGACTGCCCTGCATCACCGCCAGCGGGTGGGCTCGGAATTCTGAGCCTTTTCCTCGCACCCCCAATTGCGGGAGAATGTGAAGGAGGAGCTGTTGACCGATCAAGTTCCACTTGACTTGATAATTTTCTCACCAGCAGGTCTTTGAACCCCTGCAGACGTGTGTCTGCCGGAAAGAGAGATACAACGTAGGTTTTAAATCTAGGATCGAGCACGGTGGCCAAAATGTAGTGCTCTGATTTCAACAGATTGACCACCCGTGAATCCTGGTTAAGCGAATGAAGGGCTCCATCCACAAGTCCCACATGCCTAGCGGAATCGCTCTGTCTTAGCTCCTCCTTCAATGTCTCCAGCTTCTTCTGCAAAAGCCTGATGACGGGAATGACCTGACTCAGGCTGGCAGTGTCTGAACTGACTTCACGTGTGGCAAGTGGATCTTGATCTTTCCCTAATTTTGGAACCTCAACATTTTTGTTCTCCATATTTTAATAGGCACAACTAAAAGGCACCTCAGGTAAACAATGGAGATGGATGGATTGGATACTAGTATACAATTATGGACGGGCTGCCGAGTGCCGACACAGAGGTAGCCACAGCCGTGAACTACCGCACTGTACTGTGTCTGCTGCTAATATATAGACTGGTTGATAAAGAGATAGTATACTCGTAACTAGTATGTATGTATAAAGAAAGAAAAAAAAACCACGGTTAGGTGGTATATACAATTATGGACGGGCTGCCGAGTGCCGACACAGAGGTAGCCACAGCCGTGAACTACCGCACTGTACTGTGTCTGCTGCTAATATATAGACTGGTTGATAAAGAGATAGTATACTCGTAACTAGTATGTATGTATAAAGAAAGAAAAAAAAACCACGGTTAGGTGGTATATACAATTATGGACGGGCTGCCGAGTGCCGACACAGAGGTAGCCACAGCCGTGAACTACCGCACTGTACTGTGTCTGCTGCTAATATAGACTGGTTGATAAAGAGATAGTATACTCGTAACTAGTATGTATGTATAAAGAAAGAAAAAAAAACCACGGTTAGGTGGTATATACAATTATGGACGGGCTGCCGAGTGCCGACACAGAGGTAGCCACAGCCGTGAACTACCGCACTGTACTGTGTCTGCTGCTAATATATAGACTGGTTGATAAAGAGATAGTATACTCGTAACTAGTATGTATGTATAAAGAAAGAAAAAAAAACCACGGTTAGGTGGTATATACAATTATGGACGGGCTGCCGAGTGCCGACACAGAGGTAGCCACAGCCGTGAACTACCGCACTGTACTGTGTCTGCTGCTAATATATAGACTGGTTGATAAAGATATAGTATACTTGTAACTAGTATGTATGTATAAAGAAAGAAAAAAAAACCACGGTTAGGTGGTATATACAATTATGGACGGGCTGCCGAGTGCCGACACAGAGGTAGCCACAGCCGTGAACTACCGCACTGTACTGTGTCTGCTGCTAATATAGACTGGTTGATAAAGAGATAGTATACTCGTAACTAGTATGTATGTATAAAGAAAGAAAAAAAAACCACGGTTAGGTGGTATATACAATTATGGACGGGCTGCCGAGTGCCGACACAGAGGTAGCCACAGCCGTGAACTGCCGCACTGTACTGTGTCTGCTGCTAATATAGACTGGTTGATAAAGAGATAGTATACTCGTAACTAGTATGACTATAAAGAAAGAAAAAAAAACCACGGTTAGGTGGTATATACAATTATGGACGGGCTGCCGAGTGCCGACACAGAGGTAGCCACAGCCGTGAACTGCCGCACTGTACTGTGTCTGCTGCTAATATAGACTGGTTGATAAAGAGATAGTATACTCGTAACTAGTATGACTATAAAGAAAGAAAAAAAAACCACGGTTAGGTGGTATATACAATTATGGACGGGCTGCCGAGTGCCGACACAGAGGTAGCCACAGCCGTGAACTACCGCACTGTACTGTGTCTGCTGCTAATATAGATTGGTTGATAAAGAGATAGTATACTACTAATATTATATATACTGGTGGTCAGGTCACTGGTCACTAGTCACACTGGCAGTGGCACTCCTGCAGCAAAAGTGTGCACTGTTTAATTTTAATATAATATTATGTACTCCTGGCTCCTGCTATAACCTATAACTGGCACTGCAGTGCTCCCCAGTCTCCCCCACAATTATAAGCTGTGTGAGCTGAGCACAGTCAGATATATATATATATACATTGATGCAGCACACTGGGCTGAGCAGTGCACACAGATATGGTATGTGACTGAGTCACTGTGTGTATCGTTTTTTTCAGGCAGAGAACGGATATATTAAATAAAACAAACAACTGCACTGTCTGGTGGTCACTGTGGTCGTCAGTCACTAAACTCTGCACTCTCTTCTACAGTATCACAGCCTCGGGTCAATCTCTCTCTCTCTCTCAACCCTAATCTAAATGGAGAGGACGCCAGCCACGTCCTCTCCCTATCAATCTCAATGCACGTGTGAAAATGGCGGCGACGCGCGGCTCCTTATATAGAATCCGAGTCTCGCGAGAATCCGACAGCGTCATGATGACGTTCGGGCGCGCTCGGGTTAACCGAGCAAGGCGGGAGGATCCGAGTCTGCTCGGACCCGTGAAAAAAACATGAAGTTCGTGCGGGTTCGGATTCAGAGAAACCGAACCCGCTCATCTCTAGTCCTTTCTACACTTTACCACTCTCCACCGGTATTATTATTTCTCCGCTCTCAAGTTCTACATTTCAGTTCATATTTCATCGCTCCCAAGTTCATTTATTATTTAACTGGTTCCAGCCAGTATCCACTACGTGCTAACAACAGTCAGGTTCCAGCCAGTATCCACAGCAGCTGTTTTATCTTCAGCAACCCAGCTTTTCCTGGAACACCAGCTGGCACAATCCTGGGTTATCTCCATTGCTACAGTCGGGCCTGGTAAGGACTTTCCATCTAGAAGATCATAAGAACTATCTCACACTACCAGTGCCCTGTGGCTCCTGCCATCCTGTAGTACCCAGGAACTGTATTTATTCTTTGCTGACTTTTACGTTTTCTTTTACTGCTGCTGTGTTGCGGAGTTGTCATAATAAACATCATTGACTTTTATCCAAGTTGTCGTGGTCACGCCTTCGGGCATTTATTATTTATGTTACTTACATGTCCAGGGGTCTGACACAACCTCCCAGGTTCCGGTACATCTCAGCCCCTACAACTGAGGCTGCCTCCCGTCAGCTCAGGCCCTCAGTTGTGACAGCTTCCCCTTGCTATAAACATGGTTTGTACTCTTTTCCATGTGTTCCCAGATCTTTCAAACAATTAGTGTGGTCAAGAAAGTTCTGTTTGAAAAGAAACAAACATTTACTGTCATTTCTATGCAAATGAGCTTACATTAAAGCACACTCGTTCTATCTTTAAACCGATAAAATAAAACCCCAATAAGATGGGGCATGCAAAAATTGAGATAAAACTCAGTTTTGCTCCTCTCCACGGAAATCTTTAGTAAAAGGCGAAAGATTTGTTCGTTCTGAAGAGAAACCACAGCATGACCAAGATTCTACCTGTCGCCTGAGTGCCATGCCAGCAGTCCTCATTCAGCTCAAAGTGAGCACCAACTTTGAAAGAAAGAAAGCAGATTTCTCACCAGGCTTCCCCTTGCTATAAACATGGTTTGTACTCTTTTCCATGTGCTCCCAGATCTTTCAAGCAATTAGTATAGTCAAGAAAGTTCTGTTTGAAAAGAAACAAACATTTACTGTCATTTCTATGCAAATGAGCTTACATTAAAGCACACTCGTTCTATCTTTAAACTGATAAAAGAAACCCCAATAAGACGGGGCATGCAAAAATTGAGATAAAACTCAGTTTTGCTCCTCTCCACGGAAATCTTTAGTAAAAGGCGAAAGATTTGTTCGTTCTGAAGAGAAACCAGAGCATGACCAAGATTCCACCTGTCGCCTGAGTGCCATGCCAGCAGTCCTCATTCAGCTCAAAGTGAGCACCCAATTTGAAAGAAAGAAAGCAGATTTCTCACCAGGCTTCCCCTTGCTATAAGCATGGTTTGTACTCTTTTCCATGTGCTCCCAGATCTTTCAAGCAATTAGTATGGTCAAGAAAGTTCTGCTTGAAAAGAAACAGGCATTTATTGTCATTGTTATGCAAATAAACTTACATTAAAGCTAACAAGAAAGCACACTCGTTCTGTCTTTAATCCGATAAAAGAAACCCCAATAATATGGGGCATGCAAAAATTGAGATAAAACTCAGTTTTGCTCCTCTCCACGGAAATCTTTAGTAAAAGGCGAAAGATTTGTTCGTTCTGAAGAGAAACCAGAGCATGACCAAGATTCCACCTGTCGCCTGAGTGCCGTGCCAGCAGTCCTCATTCAGATCAAAGTGAGCGCCCAATTTGAAAGAAAGCAGATTTCTCACCTGTCTTCTCCTTGCTATAAGCATGGTTTGTACTGTATTCCATGTGCTCCCAGATCTTTCAAGCAAGTAGCATGGTCAAGAAAGTTCTGTTTGAAAAGAAACAAACATTTACTGTCATTTCTATGCAAATGAGCTTACATTAAAGCACACTCATTCTATCTTTAAACCGATAAAAGAAACCCCAAAAAGATGGGGCATGCAAAAATTGAGATAAAACTCGGTTTTGCTCCTCTCCACGGAAATCTTTAGTAAAAGGCGAAAGATTTGTTCGTTCTGAAGAGAAACCAGAGCATGACCAAGATTTTTATCTGAAAATATGTGTTCTCCCTGCAGTTGTTGTCCCCAGATGAGAGTTCCCTTGTGCTGCCTCAGTTGAATCTCCTTTACTTGACAGGGGGATGCTCGAGCAGCGACCCTCCCCAGCTCTAGCCCAACTCCTACTTACCTGCCAGGTGAGATACTATGATCATGAAGGTGCTTCTCCCAGGGCAAGGCTCACCCATTGCACTCTGGGTGTGCTGCTTCTGCGTTTTCCCCAAATGTGGGAAACTTGACTGCATAATTTGTGTTTCCCCTGGTCGGCTCTCGTATAATTCAGATCTCTTTGTCTCAGGTCTCTCTCCAGCCTAGTTTGCTGTCTGTTTCCACTTCTCTTTTCTTGAGCCGCTCCCTTCTATGCCCTTGCGCACTATCCTGACTTCTCCCGTCTGCTTACTTCGTGCCTTCCAACGCACAATGCAAACTACAGGTAGTGCTGCAGGGCCCACACCCTTTTACTTGCCTTACAGAGCGTCTCTGGAGCAGTTACAGTGCCCAGCTGCTGCAAGAAATCAGCTTGAATGCTTCAGGGGCTGGGGCATAGCCAACATGAGCCCCACACCGAAGGAGGGTGGAGGTGTGTAATGCGAACTAGGGGTCATCCAAGCGCCGCAAAAGGCCGCCATGCCCTGCACGCCCCTTGTCTCTTTTCATATGCAGACGAGGGTTGAAGCCAACTTTGACCCACTGTTTGGATGACATCACCATATGCAAATCCATCTGCTGCAGGCCTTCCCCCAGGAATGCTTGCACTAGTTGTTGCATTTGGTTTGTTGTTTGGGGGTGCTTCAGTATTAGGCAGCCTTCTGCCCTCCCATGTTCATCTGAAAATATGTGTTCTCCCTGCAGTTGTTGTCCCCAGATGAGAGTTCCCTTGTGCTGCCTCAGTTGAATCTCCTTTACTTGACAGAGATGTGCCTGAGCAGCGGCCCTCCCCAGCCCTATCCCAAATCATACTTATTTTGCATAGGCGATACCATGGTCATGAAGATTGTTCTCCCAGGGTGAGGTTCATTCATTGCATTCTGGGTATGCTGACCCCTGTGATTTCCCCAAATGTGGGAAACTCGACTGCATTATTTGTGGTAGTGGGGGACTGTGTTTGTGCTTTCCTCTGGTCAGCTCTGGTAAAAATCAGATTTCTTTATATCAGATCTTCCTCTAGCCTTGTTCTTCTTTCGAGAGTTCCCTTGTGCTGCCTCAGTTGGATCTCTTTCACTTGAGAGGGGGGTGCCCGAGCAGCGACCCTCCCCAGCTCTAGCCCAACTCCTACTTACCTGCCAGGTGAGATACTATGATCATGAAGGTGCTTCTCCCAGGGCAAGGCTCACCCATTGCATTCTGGTTGTGCTGCCCCTGCGATTTCCCCAAATGTGGGAAACTTGACTGCATAATTTGTGTTTCCCTTGGTCATCTCTCGTATAATTCAGATCTCTTTGTCTCAGGTCTCTCTCCAGCCTAGTTTGCTGTCTGTTTCCACTTCTCTTTTCTTGAGCCGCTCCCTTCTATGCCCTTGCGCACTATCCTGACTTCTCCCGTCTGCTTACTTCGTGCCTTCCAATGCACAATGCAAACTACAGGTAGTGCTGCAGGGCCCACACCCTTTTACTTGCCTTACAGAGCAGCTCTGGAGCAGTTACAGTGCCCAGCTGCTGCAAGAAATCAGCTTGAATGCTTCAGGGGCTGGGGCATAGCCAACATGAGCCCCACACCGAAGGAGGGTGGAGGTGTGTAATGCGAACTAGGGGTCATCCAAGCGCCGCAATAGGGCGCCATGCCCTGCACGCCCCTTTTCTCTTTTCATATGCAGACGAGGGTTGAAGCCAACTTTGACCCACTGCTTGGATGGCATCACCATATGCAAATCCATCTGCTGCAGGCCTTCCCCCAGGAATGCTTGCACTAGTTGTTGCATTTGGTTTGTTGTTTGGGGGTGCTTCAGTATTAGGCAGCCTTCTCCCCTCCCATGTTCATCTGAAAATATGTGTTCTCCCTGCAGTTGTTGTCCCCAGATGAGAGTTCCCTTGTGCTGCCTCAGTTGAATCTCCTTTACTTGAAAGAGATGTGCCTGAGCAGCGGCCCTCCCCAGCCCTATCCCAAATCATACTTATTTTGCATAGGAGAGACCATGGTCTTGAAGATTGTTCTCCCAGGGTGAGGTTCATTCATTGCATTCTGGGTATGCTGACCCCTGTGATTTCCCCAAATGTGGGAAACTCAACTGCATTATTTGTGGTAGTGGGGGACTGTGTTTGTGCTTTCCTCTGGTCAGCTCTGGTAAAAGTCAGATTTCTTTGTTTCAGATCTTCCTCTAGCCTTGTTCTTCTTTCGAGAGTTCCCTTGTGCTGCCTCAGTTGGATCTCCTTCACTTGACAGGGGGGTGCCCGTGCAGCGACTCTCCCCAGCTCTAGCCCAACTTCTACTTACCTGCCAGGTGAGATACTATAATCATGAAGGTGCTTCTCCCAGGGCAAGGCTCACCCATTGCACTCTGGATGTGCTGCCCCTGCGATTTCCCCAAATGTGGGAAACTTGACTGCATAATTTGTGTTTCCCCTGGTCGGCTCTCGTATAATTCAGATCTCTTTGTCTCAGGTCTCTCTCCAGCCTAGTTTGCTGTCTGTTTCCACTTCTCTTTTCTTAAGTGCCTTCCAATGCACAATGCAAACTACAGGTAGTGCTGCAGGGCCCACACCCTTTTACTTGCCGTACAGAGCAGCTCTGGAGCTGTTACAGTGCCCAGCTGCTGCAAGAAATCAGCTTGAATGCTTCAGGGGCTGGGGCATAGCAAACATGAGCCCCACACCGAAGGAGGGTGGGGGTGTTTAATGCGAACTAAGGGTCATCCAAGCGCCGCAAAAGGCCGCCATGCCCTGCATACCCCTTTTCTTTTTTCATATGCAGATGAGGGTTCCAGCCAACTTTGGCCCACTGCTTGGATGACATCACCGTATGCAAATCCGTCTTCTGCAGAACTTCCCCCAGGAATGCTTGTACTAGTTGTTGCATTTGGTTTGTTGTTTGGGGGTGCTTCAGTATTAGGCAGCCTTCTGCCCTCCCATGTTCATCTGAAAATAGAGATATCGGCAAGGAAAAGCTGTATTGTACCTTTGCATTTTTCTCCCAAACGAAGGACACTAGAATGAAAATTTTAAAGCCTCCTATTAGTGCTTCATCTACACGTTATAGCCCTTAATTTTCCAATGCCTATCTCTTTGCAAAAGAGAGATATCGGCAAGGAAAAGCTGTATTGTACCTTTGCAGTTTTCTCCCAAACGAAGGACACTAGAATGAAAATTTTAAAGCCTCCTGTTAGTGCTTCATCTACACGTTATAGCCCTGAATTTTCCAATGCCTATCTCTTTGCAAAAGAGAGATATCGGCAAGGAAAAGCTGTATTGTACCTTTGCATTTTTCTCCCAAACGAAAGACACTAGAATGAAAATTTTAAAGCCTCCTGTTAGTGCTTCATCTACACGTTATAGCCCTGAATTTTCCAATGCCTATCTCTTTGCAAAAGAGAGATATCGGCATGGAAAAGCTGTATTGTACCTTTGCATTTTTCTCCCAAACGAAGGACACTAGAATGAAAATTTAAAAGCCTCCTGTTAGTGCTTCATCTACACGGTATAGCCCTGAATTTTCCAATGCCTAGCTCTTTGCAAAAGAGAGATATTGGCAAGGAAAAGCTGTATTGTACCTTTGCTTTTTTCTCCCAAACGAAGGACACTAGAATGAAAATTGTAAAGCCTCCTCTTAGTGCTTCATCTACACGTTATAGCCCTGAATTTTCCAATGCCTATCTCTTTGCAAAAGAGAGATATCGGCAAGGAAAAGCTGTATTGTACCTTTGCATTTTTCTCCCAAACGAAGGACACTAGAATGAAAATTTTAAAGCCTCCTGTTAGTGCTTCATCTACACGTTATAGCCCTGAATTTTCCAATGCCTATCTCTTTGCAAAAGAGAGATATCGGCAAGGAAAAGCTGTATTGTACCTTTGCATTTTTCTCCCAAACGAAAGACACTAGAATTAAAATTTTAAAGCCTCCTGTTAGTGCTTCATCTACACGTTATAGCCCTGAATTTTCCAATGCCTATCTCTTTGCAAAAGAGAGATATCGGCAAGGAAATGCTGTATTGTACCTTTGCATTTTTCTCCCAAACGAAAGACACTAGAATGAAAATTTTAAAGCCTCCTGTTAGTGCTTCATCTACACGTTATAGCCCTGCATTTTCCAATGCCTATCTCTTTGCAAAAGAGAGATATCGGCAAGGAAAAGCTGCATTGTACTTTTGCATTTTTCTCCCAAACGAAGGACACTAGAATGAAAATTTTAAAGCCTCCTTTTAGTGCTTCATCTACACGTAATAGCCCTGAATTTTCCAATGCCTATCTCTTTGCAAAAGAGAGATATCGGCAAGGAAATGCTGTATTGTACCTTTGCATTTTTCTCCCAAACGAAAGACACTAGAATGAAAATTTTAAAGCCTCCTGTTAGTGCTTCATCTACACGTTATAGCCCTGCAATAGAAACACCTTGGCTGGCGAAAATACATCACATATAGCCCCCAGGGCTATATGGATGAATTTTAACCCCTGGCAGATTCCACAGAAAAACGGGAGAAAAGGCCGCCGAGAAGGGGGCGGAGCCTATCTCCTCAGCACACTGGCGCCATTTTCTCTCACAGCTCCGTTGGAGGGAAACTCCCTGGCTCTCCCCTGCAGTTACTACACTACAGAAAGGGGTTAAAAAAGAGAGGGGGGCACTAATTAGGTGTAGTATAACAATACAGCAGCTATAAGGGGAAAAACACTTATATAAGGTTATCCCTGTATATATATATATATATATAGCGCTCTGGTGTGTGCTGGCATACTCTCCCTCTGTCTCCCCAAAGGGCTAGTGGGGTCCTGTCCTCTATCAGAGCATTCCCTGTGTGTGTGTGTGTGTCGGTACGATTGTGTCGACATGTATGAGGAGGAAAATGGTGTGGAGGCGGAGCAATTGCCTGTAATGGAGTTGTCACCCCCTAGGGAGTCGACACCTGAGTGGCTGAGCTTATGGAAGGAATTACGTGACAGTGTCAGCTCTTTACAAAAGATTGATGACATGAGACAGCCGGCTACTCAGCCTGTGCCTGTCCAGGTGTCTCAAAAGCCATCAGGGGCTCTAAAACGCCCGTTACCGCAGATGGCAGATACAGACGCCGACACGGATACTGATTCCAGTGTCGACGATTAAGAGACGAATGTGACTTCCAGTAGGGCCACACGTTACATGATTGAGGCTATGGAAAATGTTTTTACACATTTCTGATAATACCAGTACCACTAAAAAGGGTATTATGTTGGGTGAGAAAAAACTGCCTGTAGTTTTTCCTGCATCTGAGGAATTAAATGAAGTGTGTGATGATGCGTGGGTTTCCCCCGATAAAAACTGTTAATTCCTAAAAAGTTATTAGCATCATACCCCTTCCCGCCAGAGGATAGGGCACATTGGGAAACACCCCCTAGGGTGAATAAAGCCCTCACACGCTTGTCTAAACAGGTGGCACTACCGTCCCCGGATACGGCCGCCCTTAAGGAACCTGCTGACAGAAAGCAGTAAAATATCCTAAAATGTATATACACTCACACGGGTGTGATACTGCGACCAGCAATCGCCTCAGCCTGGATGTGCAGTGCTGGGGTGGCTTGGTCGGATTCCCTGACTGACAATATTGATACCCTAGATAGGGACAGTATATTACTGACTATAGAGCATTTAAAAGATGCTTTCTATATATGCGTGATGCACAGAGGGATATTTGCCGACTGGCATCAAGAGTAAGTGCGCTGTCCATTTCTGCCAGAAGAGGGTTATGGACAAGACAGTGGTCATGTGATGCTGATTCCAAAAGGCATATGGAAGTATCGCCTTATAAAAGGGAGGAGTTATTTGGGGTAGGTCTAACAGACCTGGTGGCCACGGCAACGGCTGGGAAATCCACATTTTTACCCCAGGTAGCCTCTCAACATAAGAAGACGCCGTATTATCAGGCGCAGTCCTTTGGGCCCCATAAGGGCAAGCGGGCAAAAGGCTCCTCATTTCTGCCCCGTGGCAGAGGGAGAGGAAAAAGGCTGCAGCAAACAGCCAGTTCCCAGGAACAGAAACGGTGGGGGCCCGTCTCATAAATTTCAGCGTGCAGTGGGCTCACTCACAGGTGGACCCCTGGATCCTTCAGGTGGTATCTCAGGGGTACAAATTGGAATTCGAGACGTCTCCCCTTCGCCGTTTTCCTAAAGTCTGCTTTACCGACGTCTCCCTCCGACAGGGAGGCGGTATGGGAAGCCATTCACAAGCTGTATTCCCAGCAGGTGATAATCAAGGTACCCCTCCTACAACAGGGAAAGGGGTATTATTCCACGCTGTTTGTGGTACCGAAGCCGGACGGCTCGGTGAGACCTAATTTAAATCTGAAATCCTTGAACACTTACATACAAAGGTTCAAATTCAAGATGGAGTCACTCAGAGCGGTGATGGCAAACCGGGAAGAAGGGGATTATATGGTGTCTCTGGACATCAAGGATGCTTATCTCCATGTCCCAAATTACCCTTCTCACCAAGGGTACCTCAGGTTTGTGGTACAGAACTGTCACTATCAGTTTCAGACGCTGCCGTTTGGTTTGTCCACGGCACCCCGGGTCTTTACCAAAGTAATGGCCGAAATGATGATACTCCTTCGAAGGAAGGGAGTTTTAATTATCCCTTACTTGGACGATCTCCGGATAAGGGCAAGATCCAGGGAACAGTTGGTAGTCGGGGTAGCACTATCTCAAGTAGTGTTGCGGCAGCACGGTTGGATTCTTAATATTCCAAAATCGCAGCTGATTCCGACGACACGTCTTCTATTCCTAAGGATGATCCTGGACACAGTCCAGAAAATAAGAATTTACTTACCGATAATTCTATTTCTCATAGTCCGTAGTGGATGCTGGGGACTCCGAAAGGACCATGGGGAATAGCGGCTCCGCAGGAGACTGGGCACAAAGTAAAAGCTTTAGGACTAGCTGGTGTGCACTGGCTCCTCCCCCTATGACCCTCCTCCAAGCCTCAGTTAGGATACTGTGCCCGGACGAGCGTACACAATAAGGAAGGATTTTGAATCCCGGGTAAGACTCATACCAGCCACACCAATCACACCGTACAACTTGTGATCTGAACCCAGTTAACAGCATGATAACAGAAGGAGCCTCTGAAAAGATGGCTCACAACAACAATAACCCGATTTTTGTAACAATAACTATGTACAAGTAATGCAGACAATCCGCACTTGGGATGGGCGCCCAGCATCCACTATGGACTATGAGAAATAGAATTATCGGTAAGTAAATTCTTATTTTCTCTAACGTCCTAGTGGATGCTGGGGACTCCGAAAGGACCATGGGGATTATACCAAAGCTCCCAACCGGGTGGGAGAGTGCGGATGACTCTGCAGCACCGAATGAGAGAACTCCAGGTCCTCCTCAGCCAGGGTATCAAATTTGTAGAATTTAGCAAACATGTTTTCCCCTGACCAAGTAGCTGCTCGGCAAAGTTGTAAAGCCGAGACCCCTCGGGCAGCCGCCCAAGATGAGCCCACTTTCCGTGTGGAATGGGCTTTTACAGATTTTGGCTGTGGCAGGCCTGCCACAGAATGTGCAAGCTGAATTGTACTACAAATCCAACGAGCAATCGTCTGCTTAGAAGCAGGAGCACCCAGCTTGCTGGGTGCATACAGGATAAACAGCGAATCAGATTTTCTGACTCCAGCCGTCCTGGAAACATATATTTTCAGGGCCCTGACTACGTCCAGCAACTTGGAATCCTCCAAGTCCCTAGTAGCCGCAGGCACCACATATGAAAAATTAGGTAAGGGCTTTTATAGGATAAAGCCGCCAATTCTGAGACACGATGTACAGAGAGCCAACGTAAAAAATAACAATGTTTATTAATAAAACATATAAAAAGATTAATTGTCAAATAACCGGTGAAAAATATATATAAATATATATAAGAACATTCTACCTTTGAGAAAGTCACGTGAACGTGACGAAACGCGTCAGGACCCGCCCCTATCCACACTCAGCTCAGGTGAAATCTTCCAGGTGTTCCTTGGTCCCCGCTGCACCCTCCTTCTACAGCATCCGACATCAGCGGCTTCAGCGCACACGCCGCCACGACCGGGTTGTGAGAGAGACGGTCCATTCCTTTCCGCTGCACAGCGTATATGGGCATTGCAGGACATTGAAGCCGAGGACGCTCGGCTCTTACCAGCCCATTTTGGAAAGGTATTGAATATCAATTTCAACTGAGGGACTTTTTTATTCATTAGGATCCTACCAACACACCTGGTATTTATCAACTATCTAACAAGTGAATCACTGAACTTTTCACCCCAATAAGCTGAGTCATTACAATATACCACTAGTTCACGTCTAGTGACTGTTCTTATATATATTTGTATATATTTTTCACCGGTTATTTGACAATTAATCTTTTTATATGTTTTATTAATAAACATTGTTATTTTTTACGTTGGCTCTCTGTACATCATGTTTCGTTCCTGATATTCAGCGCAGCCGTTTGTTCTTTTTCTATGCTATCACCACAATACTACACATAGTATTCCGGCAAGCGCAGACTATCAGGAACATAAAATTGTGATTATTTAATTCTATGAAACACGTATTGGTTTTCACTTTTTATTTTGATGATTAGGCGCTCGTTTGTTGCAGTTTTTTGTTTTGGTCAATTCTGAGACACGCCTGGCTGAAGCCAGGGCTAACAGCATTACCACTTTCCATGTGAGATATTTTAAGTCCACAGTGGTGAGTGGTTCAAACCAATGTGATTTTAGGAATCCCAAAACTACATTGAGATCCCAAGGTGCCACTGGAGGCACAAAAGGAGGCTGTATATGCAGTACTCCCTTGACAAACGTCTGAACTTCAGGAACAGAAGCCAGTTCTTTTTGGAAGAATATTGACAGGGCCGAAATTTGAACCTTAATGGACCCTAATTTGAGGCCCATAGACAGTCCTGTTTGCAGGAAATGCAGGAAACGACCCAGTTGAAATTCCTCTGTAGGGGCCTTCCTGGCCTCGCACCACGCAACATATTTACGCCAAATACGGTGATAATGTTGTATGGTTACATCCTTCCTGGCTTTGATCAGGGTAGGGATGACTTCATCCGGAATGCCTTTTTCCTTCAGGATCCGGCGTTCAACCGCCATGCCGTCAAACGCAGCCGCGGTAAGTCTTGGAACAGACATGGTCCCTGCTGGAGCAGGTCCTTTCTTAGAGGTAGAGGCCACGGGTCTTCCGTGAGCATCTCTTGAATTTCCGGGTACCAAGTCCTTCTTGGCCAATCCGGAGCCACGAGTATAGTCTTTACTCCTCTCCTTCTTATGATTCTCAGTACTTTTGGTATGAGAGGAAGAGGAGGGAACACATACACTGACTGGTACACCCACGGTGTTACCAGAGAGTCCACAGCTATTGCCTGAGGGTCCCTTGACCTGGCGCAATATCTGTCCAGCTTTTTGTTGAGGCGGGACGCCATCATGTCCACCCTTTGGTTTTTCCCAACGGTTCACAATCATGTGGAAGACTTCTGGGTGAAGTCCCCACTCCCCCGGGTGAAGATCGTGTCTGCTGAGGAAGTCTGCTTCCCAGTTGTCCACTCCCGGAATGAACACTGCTGACAGTGCTATCACATGATTCTCCGCCCAGCGAAGAATCCTTGCCACTTCCATCATTGCCCTCCTGCTTCTTGTGCCGCCCTGTCTGTTTACGTGGGCGACTGCCGTGATGTTGTCCGACTGGATCAACACCGGCTGACCCTGAAGCAGAGGTCTTGCCTGACTTAGGGCATTGTAAATGGCCCTTAGTTCCAGGATATTTATGTGAAGTGACGTTTCCATGCTTGACCACAAGCCCAGGAAATTTCTTCCCTGTGTGACTGCTCCCCAGCCTCTCAGGCTGGCATCCGTGGTCACCAGGACCCAATCCTGAATGCCGAATCTGCGGCCCTCTAGGAGATGAGCACTCTGTAACCACCACAGGAGAGACATCCTTGTCCTTGGAGACAGGGTTATCCGCTGATGCATTTGAAGATGCGATCCGGACCATTTGTCCAGCAGATCCCACTGAAAAGTTCTTGCATGGAATCTGCCGAATGGAATCGCTTCGTAAGAAGCCACCATCTTTCCCAGGACCATTGTGCATTGTACTGACACTTGGCCTGGTCTTAGGAGGTTCCTGACTATGTCGGATAACTCCTTGGCTTTCTCCTCCGGGAGAAACACCTTTTTCTGTACTGTGTCCAGAATCATCCCTAGGAACAGCAGACGTGTCGTCGGAATCAGCTGCGATTTTGGAATATTTAGAATCCATCCGTGCTGTCGTAGTACTACTTGAGATAGTGCTACTCCGACCTCTAACTGTTCTCTGGACCTTGCCTGCTTACTTTGTGCCTTCCAATGCACAATGCAAACTACAGGTAGTGCTGCAGGGCCCACACCCTTTTACTTGCCGTACAGAGTAGCTCTGGAGCTGTTACAGTGCCCAGCTGCTGCAAGAAATCAGCTTGAATGCTTCAGGGGCTGGGGCATAGCCAACATGAGCCCCACACCGAAGGAGGGTGGAGGTGTTTAATGCGAACTAGGGGTCATCCAAGCGCCGCAAAAGGCCGCCATGCCCTGCACGCCCCTTTTCTCTTTTCATATGCAGACGAGGGTTGAAGCCAACTTTGACCCACTGCTTGGATGACATCACCGTATGCAAATCCATCTGCTGCAGGCCTTCCCCCAGGAATGCTTGCACTAGTTGTTGCATTTGGTTTGTTGTTTGACCCACTGCTTGGATGACATCACCGTATGCAAATCCATCTGCTGCAGGCCTTCCCCCAGGAATGCTTGCACTAGTTGTTGCATTTGGTTTGTTGTTTGGGGGTGCTTCATTATTAGGCAGCCTTCTGCCCTCCCATGTTCATCTGAAAATTTGTGTTCTCCCTGCAGTTGTTGTCCCCAGATGAGAGTTCCCTTGTGCTGCCTCAGTTGAATCTCCTTTACTTGACAGAGATGTGCCTGAGCAGCGGCCCTCCCCAGCCCTATCCCAAATCATACTTATTTTGCATAGGAGATACCATGGTCATGAAGATTGTTCTCCCAGGGTGAGGTTCATTCATTGCATTCTGGGTATGCTGACCCCTGTGATTTCCCCAAATGTGGGAAACTCGACTGCATTATTTGTGGTAGTGGGGGACTGTGTTTGTGCTTTCCTCTGGTCAGCTCTGGTAAAAGTCAGATTTATTTGTCTCAGATCTTCCTCTAGCCTTGTTCTTCTTTCGAGAGTTCCCTTGTGCTGCCTCAGTTGGATCTCCTTCACTTGACAGGGGGGTACCCGAGCAGCGACCCTCCCCAGCTCTAGCCCAACTTCTACTTACCTGGCAGGTGAGATACTATGATCATGTAGGTGCTTCTCCCAGGGCAAGGCTCACCCATTGCACTCTGGGTGTGCTGCTCCTGCGATTTCCCCAAATGTGGGAAACTTGACTGCATAATTTGTGTTTCCCCTGGTCGGCTCTCATATAATTCAGATCTCTTTGTCTCAGGTCTCTCTCCAGCCTAGTTTGCTGTCTGTTTCAACTTCTCTTTTCTTGAGCCGCTCCCTTCTATGCCCTTGCGCACTATCCTGACTTCTCCCGTCTGCTTACTTTGTGCCTTCCAATGCACAATGCAAACTACAGGTAGTGCTGCAGGGCCCACACCCTTTTACTTGCCGTTCAGAGCAGCTCTGGAGCTGTTACAGTGCCCAGCTGCTGCAAGAAATCAGCTTGAATGCTTCAGGGGCTGGGGCATAGCCAACATGAGCCCCACACCGAAGGAGGGTGGAGGTGTTTAATGCGAACTAGGGGTCATCCAAGCGCCGCAAAAGGCCGCCATGCCCTGCACGCCCCTTTTCTCTTTTCATATGCAGACGAGGGTTGAAGCTAACTTTGACCCACTGCTTGGATGACATCACCGTATGCAAATCCATCTGCTGCAGGCCTTCCCCCAGGAATGCTTGTACTAGTTGTTGCATTTGGTTTGTTGTTTGGGGGTGCTTCAGTATTAGGCAGCCTTCTGCCCTCCCATGTTTATCTGGAAATATGTGTTCTCCCTGCAGTTGTTGTCCCCAGATGAGAGTTCCCTTGTGCTGCCTCAGTTGAATCTCCTTTACTTGACAGAGATGTGCCTGAGCAGCGGCCCTCCCCAGCCCTATCCAAAATCATACTTATTTTGCATAGGCGATACCATGGTCATGAAGATTGTTCTCCCAGGGTGAGGTTCATTCATTGCATTCTGGGTATGCTGACCCCTGTGATTTCCCCAAATGTGGGAAACTCGACTGCATTATTTGTGGTAGTGGGGGACTGTGTTTGTGCTTTCCTCTGGACAGCTCTGGTAAAAGTCAGATTTATTTGTCTCAGATCTTCCTCTAGCCTTGTTCTTCTTTCGAGAGTTCCCTTGTGCTGCCTCAGTTGGATCTCTTTCACTTGACAGGGGGGTGCCAGAGCAGCGACCCTCCTCAGCTCTAGCCCAACTCCTACTTACCTGCCAGGTGAGATACTTTGATCATGAAGGTGCTTCTCCCAGGGCAAGGCTCACCCATTGCACTCTGGGTGTGGTGCCCCTGCGATTTCCCCAAATGTGGGAAGCTTGACTGCATAATTTGTGTTTCCCCTGGTCAGCTCTCGTATAATTCAGATCTCTTTGTCTCAGGTCTCTCTCCAGCCTAGTTTGCTGTCTGTTTCCACTTCTTTTTTCATGAGCCCCTCCCTTTTATACCCTTGTGCACTATCCTGACTTCTCCTCCTGTCTGCTTACTTTGTGCCTTCCAATGCACAATGCAAACTACAGGTAGTGCTGCAGGGCCCACACCCTTTTACTTGCCGTACAGAGCAGCTCTGGAGCTGTTACAGTGCCCAGCTGCTGCAAGAAATCAGCTTGAATGCTTCAGGGGCTGGGGCATAGCCAACATGAGCCCCACACCGAAGGAGGGTGGAGGTGTTTAATGTGAACTAGGGGTCATCCAAGCGCCGCAAAAGGCCGCCATGCCCTGCACGCCCCTTTTCTCTTTTCATATGCAGACGAGGGTTGAAGCCAACTTTGACCCACTGCTTGGATGACATCACCGTATGCAAATCCATCTGCTGCAGGCCTTCCCCCAGGAATGCTTGCACTAGTTGTTGCATTTGGTTTGTTGTTTGTGGGTGCTTCAGTATTAAGCAGCCTTCTGCCCTCCCATGTTCATCTGAAAATATGTGTTCTCCCTGCAGTTGTTGTCCCCAGATGAGAGTTCCCTTGTGCTGCCTCAGTTGAATCTCCTTTACTTGACAGAGATGTGCCTGAGCAGCGGCCCTCCCCAGCCCTATCCCAAATCATACTTATTTTGCATAGGAGATACCATGGTCATGAAGATTGTTCTCCCAGGGTGAGGTTCATTCATTGTATTCTGGGTATGCTGACCCCTGTGATTTCCCCAAATGTGGGAAACTCGACTGCATTATTTGTGGTAGTGGGGGACTGTGTTTGTGCTTTCCTCTGGTCAGCTCTGGTAAAAGTCAGATTTATTTGTCTCAGATCTTCCTCTAGCCTTGTTCTTCTTTCGAGAGTTCCCTTGTGCTGCCTCAGTTGGATCTCTTTCACTTGACAGGGGGGTGCCCGAGCAGCGACCCTCCCCAGCTCTAGCCCAACTCCTACTTACCTGCCAGGTGAGATACTATGATCATGAAGGTGCTTCTCCCAGGGCAAGGCTCACCCATTGCACTCTGATTTCCCCAAATGTGGGAAGCTTGACTGCATAATTTGTGTTTCCCCTGGTCGGCTCTCGTATAATTCAGATCTCTTTGTCTCAGGTCTCTCTCCAGCCTAATTTGCTGTCTGTTTCCACTTCTTTTTTCATGAGCCCCTCCCTTTTATACCCTTGTGCAATATCCTGACTTCTCCTCCTGTCTGCTTTCTTTGTGCCTTCCAATGCACAATGCAAACTACAGGTAGTGCTGCAGGGCCCACACCCTTTTACTTGCCTTACAGAGCAGCTCTGGAGCTGTTACAGTGCCCAGCTGCTGCAAGAAATCAGCTTGAATGCTTCAGGGGCTGGGGCATAGCCAACATGAGCCCCACACCGAAGGAGGGTGGAGGTGTTTAATGCGAACTAGGGGTCATCCAAGCGTCGCAAAAGGCCGCCATGCCCTGCACGCCCCTTTTCTCTTTTCATATGCAGACGAGGGTTGAAGCCAACTTTGACCCACTGCTTGGATGACATCACCGTATGCAAATCCATCTGCTGCAGGCCTTCCCCCAGGAATGCTTGCACTAGTTGTTGCATTTGGTTTGTTGTTTGGGGGTGCTTCAGTATTAGGCAGCCTTCTGCCCTCCCATGTTCATCTGAAAATATGTGTTCTCCCTGCAGTTGTTGTCCCCAGATGAGAGTTCCCTTGTGCTGCCTCAGTTGAATCTCCTTTACTTGACAGAGATGTGCATGAGCAGCGGCCCTCCCCAGCCCTATCCCAAATCATACTTATTTTGCATAGGAGATACCATGGTCATGAAGATTACTCTCCCAGGGTGAGGTTCATTCATTGCATTCTGGGTATGCTGACCCCTGTGATTTCCCCAAATGTGGGAAACGCGACTGCTTTATTTGTTGGTAGTGGGGGGACTGTGTTTGTGCTTTCTTCTGGTCAGCTCTGGTAAAAGTCAGATTTCTTTGTCTCAGATCTTCCTCTAGCCTTGTTCTTCTTTCGAGAGTTCCCTTGTGCTGCCTCAGTTGGATCTCCTTCACTTAACAGGGGGGTGCCCGAGCAGCGACCCTCCCCAGCTCTAGCCCAACTCCTACTTACCTGCCAGGTGAGATACTATGATCATGAAGGTGCTTCTCCCAGGGCAAGGCTCACCCATTGCACTCTGGGTGTGCTGCCCCTGCGATTTCCCCAAATGTGGGAAACTTGACTGCATAATTTGTGTTTCCCCTGGTCGGCTCTCGTATAATTCACATCTCTTTGTCTCAGGTCTCTCTCCAGCCTAGTTTGCTGTCTGTTTCCACTTCTCTTTTCTTGAGCCGCTCCCTTCTATGCCCTTGCGCACTATCCTGACTTCTCCCGTCTGCTTACTTTGTGCCTTCCTACGCACAATGCGAACTACAGGTAGTGCTGCAGGGCCCACACCCTTTTAGTTGCCTTACAGAGCAGCTCTGGAGCTGTTACAGTGCCCAGCTGCTGCAAGAAATTAGCTTGAATGCTTCAGGGGCTGGGGCATAGCCAACATGAGCCCCACACCGAAGGAGGGTGGAGGTGTTTAATGCGAACTAGGGGTCATCCAAGCGCCGCAAAAGGCCGCCATGCCCTGCATAACCCTTTTCTCTTTTCATATGCAGATGAGGGTTCCAGCCAACTTTGGCCCACTGCTTGGATGACATCACCGTATGCAAATCCGTCTTCTGCAGACCTTCACCCAGGAACGCTTTTACTAGTTGTTGCATTTGGTTTGTTGTTTGGGGGTGCTTCAGTATTAGGCAGCCTTCTGTCCTCCCATGTTCATCTGAAAATATGTGTTCTCCCTGCAGTTGTTGTCCCCAGATGAGAGTTCCCTTGTGCTGCCTCAGTTGAATCTCCTTTACTTGACAGAGATGTGCCTGAGCAGCGGCCCTCCCCAGCCCTATCCCAAATCATACTTATTTTGCATAGGAGATACCATGGTCATGAAGATTGTTCTCCCAGGGTGAGGTTCATTCATTGCATTCTGGGTATGCTGACCCCTGTGAATTTCCCAAATTTGGGAAACTCGACTGCATTATTTGTGGTAGTGGGGGACTGTGTTTGTGCTTTCCTCTGGTCAGCTCTGGTAAAAGTCAGATTTCTTTGTCTCAGATCTTCCTCTAGCCTTGTTCTTCTTTCGAGAGTTTCCTTGTGCTGCCTCAGTTGGATCTCCTTCACTTGACAGGGGGGTGCCCGAGCAGCGACCCTCCCAAGCTCTAGCCCAACTCCTACTTACCTGCCAGGTGAGATACTATAATCAGGAAGGTGCTTCTCCCAGGGCAAGGCTCACCCATTGCACTCTGGGTGTGCTGCTCCTGCGATTTCCCCAAATGTGGGAAACTTGACTGCATAATTTGTGTTTCCCCTGGTCGGCTCTCGTATAATTCAGATCTCTTTGTCTCAGGTCTCTCTCCAGCCTAGTTTGCTGTCTGTTTCAACTTCTCTTTTCTTGAGCTGCTCCCTTCTATGCCCTTGCGCACTATCCTGACTTCTCCCGTCTGCTTACTTTGTGCCTTCCAATGCACAATGCAAACTACAGGTAGTGCTGCAGGGCCCACACCCTTTTACTTGCCGTTCAGAGCAGCTCTGGAGCTGTTACAGTGCCCAGCTGCTGCAATAAATCAGCTTGAATGCTTCAGGGGATGGGGCATGGCCAACATGAGCCCCACACCAAAGGAGGGTGGGGGTGTTTAATGCGAACTAGGGGTCATCCAAGCACCGCAAAAGGCCGCCATGCCCTGCACGCCCCTTTTCTCTTTTCATATGCAGATGAGGGTTGAAGCCAACTTTGACCCACTGCTTGGATGACATCACCGTATGCAAATCCGTCTTCTGCAGAACTTACCCCAGGAATGCTTGCACTAGTTGTTGCATTTGGTTTGTTGTTTGGGGGTGCTTCAGTATTAGGCAGCCTTCTGCCCTCCCATGTTCATCTGAAAATATGTGTTCTCCCTGCAGTTGTTGTCCCCAGATGAGAGTTCCCTTGTGCTGCCTCAGTTGAATCTCCTTTACTTGACAGAGATGTGCATGAGCAGCGGCCCTCCCCAGCCCTATCCCAAATCATACTTATTTTGCATAGGAGATACCATGGTCATGAAGATTACTCTCCCAGGGTGAGGTTCATTCATTGCATTCTGGGTATGCTGACCCCTGTGATTTCCCCAAATGTGGGAAACGCGACTGCTTTATTTGTTGGTAGTGGGGGACTGTGTTTGTGTTTTCCTCTGGTCAGCTCTGGTAAAAGTCAAATTTCTTTGTCTCAGATCTTCCTCTAGCCTTGTTCTTCTTTCGAGAGTTTCCTTGTGCTGCCTCAGTTGGATCTCCTTCACTTGACAGGGGGGTGCCCGAGCAGCGACCCTCCCCAGCTCTAGCCCAACTCCTACTTACCTGCCAGGTGAGATACTATGATCATGAAGGTGCTTCTCCCAGGGCAAGGCTCACCCATTGCACTCTGGGTGTGCTGCCCCTGCGATTTCCCCAAATGTGGGAAACTTGACTGCATAATTTGTGTTTCCCCTGGTCAGGTCTCGTATAATTCAGATCTCTTTGTCTCAGGTCTCTCTCCAGCCTAGTTTGCTGTCTTTTTCAACTTCTCTTTTCTTGAGCTGCTCCCTTTTATACCCTTGTGCACTATCCTGACTTCTCCTCCTGTCTGCTTACTTTGTGCCTTCCAATGCGCAATGCAAACTACAGGTAGTGCTGCAGGGCCCACACCCTTTTACTTGCCTAACAGAACAGCTCTGGAGCTGTTACAGTGCCAAGCTGCTGCAAGAAATCAGCTTGAATGCTTCAGGGGATGGGGCATGGCCAACATGAGCCCCACACCGAAGGAGGGTGGGGGTGTTTAATGCGAACTAAGGGTCATCCAAGCGCCGCAAAAGGCCGCCATGCCCTGCATACCCCTTTTCTCTTTTCATATGCAGATGAGGGTTCCAGCCAACTTTGGCCCACTGCTTGGATGACATCACCGTATGCAATTCCGTCTTCTGCAGAACTTCCCCCAGGAATGCTTGTACTAGTTGTTGCATTTGGTTTGTTGTTTGGGGGTGCTTCAGTATTAGGCAGCCTTCTGCCCTCCCATGTTCATCTGAAAATATGTGTTCTCCCTGCAGTTGTTGTCCCCAGATGAGAGTTTCCTTGTGCTGCCTCAGTTGAATCTCCTTTACTTGACAGAGATGTGCATGAGCAGCGGCCCTCCCCAGCCCTATCCCAAATCATACTTATTTTGCATAGGAGATACCATGGTCATGAAGATTGTTCTCCCAGGGTGAGGTTCATTCATTGCATTTTGGGTATGCTGACCCCTGTGATTTCCCCAAATGTGGGAAACTCGACTGCATTATTTGTGGTAGTGGGGGACTGTGTTTGTGCTTTCCTCTGGTCAGCTCTGGAAAAAGTCAGATTTCTTTGTCTCAGATCTTCCTCTAGCCTTGTTCTTCTTTCGAGAGTTCCCTTGTGCTGCCTCAGTTGGATCTCTTTCACTTGACAGGGGGGTGCCCGAACAGCGACTTTCCCCAGCTCTAGCCCAACTCCTACTTACCTGCCAGGTGAGATACTATGATCATGAAGGTGCTTCTCCCAGGGCAAGGCTCACCCATTGCACTCTGGGTGTGCTGCCCCTGCGATTTCCCCAAATGTGGGAAACTTGACTGCATAATTTGTGTTTCCCCTGGTCGGCTCTCGTATAATTCAGATCTCTTTGTCTCAGGTCTCTCTCCAGCCTAGTTTGCTGTCTGTTTCCACTTCTCTTTTCTTCAGCCGCTCCCTTCTATACCCTTGTGCACTATCCTGACTTCTCCTCCCATCTGCTTACTTTGTGCCTTCCAATGCACAATGCAAACTACAGGTAGTGCTGCAGGGCCCACACCCTTTTACTTGCCTTACAGAGCAGCTCTGGAGCTGTTACAGTGCCCAGCTGCTGCAAGAAATCAGCTTGAATGCTTCAGGGGATGGGCATGGCCAACATGAGCCCCACACCAAAGGAGGGTGGAGGTGTTTAATGCGAACTAGGGGTCATCCAAGCACCGCAAAAGGCCGCCATGCCCTGCACGCCCCTTTTCTCTTTTCATATGCAGATGAGGGTTGAAGCCAACTTTGACCCACTGCTTGGATGACATCACCGTATGCAAATCCGTCTTCTGCAGAACTTCCCCCAGGAATGCTTGGACTAGTTGTTGCATTTGGTTTGTTGTTTGGGGGTGCTTCAGTATTAGGCAGCCTTCTGCCCTCCCATGTTCATCTGAAAATATGTGTTCTCCCTGCAGTTGTTGTCCCCAGATGAAAGTTCCCTTGTGCTGCCTCAGTTGAATCTCCTTTACTTGACAGAGATGTGCATGAGCAGCGGCCCTCCCCAGCCCTATTCCAAATCATACTTATTTTGCATAGGAGATACCATGGTCATGAAGATTTTTCTCCCAGGGTGAGGTTCATTCATTGCATTTTGGGTATGCTGACCCCTGTGATTTCCCCAAATGTGGGAAACTTGACTGCATTATTTGTGGTAGTGGGAGACTGTGTTTGTGCTTTCCTCTGGTCAGCTCTGGTAAAAGTCAGATTTCTTTGTCTCAGATTTTCCTTTAGCCTTGTTCTTCTTTCGAGAGTTCCCTTGTGCTGCCTCAGTTGGATCTCCTTCACTTTACAGGGGGGTACCCGAGCAGCGACCCTCCCCAGCTCTAGCCCAACTCCTACTTACCTGCCAGGTGAGATACTATGATCATGAAGGTGCTTCTCCCAGGGCAAGGCTCACCCATTGTACTCTGGGTGTGCTGCTCCTGCGATTTCCCCAAATGTGGGAAACTTGACTGCATAATTTGTGTTTCCCCTGGTCGGCTCTCGTATAATTCAGATCTCTTTGTCACAGGTCTCTCTCCAGCCTAGTTTGCTGTCTGTTTCCACTTCTCTTTTCTTCAGCCGCTCCCTTCTATACCCTTGTGCACTATCCTGACTTCTCCTCCCGTCTGCTTACTTTGTGCCTTCCAATGCACAATGCAAACTACAGGTAGTGCTGCAGGGCCCACACCCTTTTACTTGCCTTACAGAGCAGCTCTGGAGCTGTTACAGTGCCCAGCTGCTGCAAGAAATCAGCTTGAATGCTTCAGGGGATGGGGCATGGCCAACATGAGCCCCACACCAAAGGAGGGTGGAGGTGTTTAATGCGAACTAGGGGTCATCCAAGCACCGCAAAAGGCCGCCATGCCCTGCACGCCCCTTTTCTCTTTTCATATGCAGATGAGGGTTGAAGCCAACTTTGACCCACTACTTGGATGACATCACCGTATGCAAATCCGTCTTCTGCAGAACTTCCCCCAGGAATGCTTGCACTAGTTGTTGCATTTGGTTTGTTGTTTGGGGGTGCTTCAGTATTAGGCAGCCTTCTGCCCTCCCATGTTCATCTGAAAATATGTGTTCTCCCTGCAGTTGTTGTCCCAAGATGAGAGTTCCCTTGTGCTGCCTCAGTTGAATCTCCTTTACTTGACAGAGATGTGCATGAGCAGCGGCCCTCCCCAGCCCTATTCCAAATCATACTTATTTTGCATAGGAGATACCATGGTCATGAAGATTTTTCTCCCAGGGTGAGGTTCATTCATTGCATTTTGGGTATGCTGACCCCTGTGATTTCCCCAAATGTGGGAAACTTGACTGCATTATTTGTGGTAGTGGGAGACTGTGTTTGTGCTTTCCTCTGGTCAGCTCTGGTAAAAGTCAGATTTCTTTGTCTCAGATTTTCCTTTAGCCTTGTTCTTCTTTCGAGAGTTCCCTTGTGCTGCCTCAGTTGGATCTCCTTCACTTTACAGGGGGGTACCCGAGCAGCGACCCTCCCCAGCTCTAGCCCAACTCCTACTTACCTGCCAGGTGAGATACTATGATCATGAAGGTGCTTCTCCCAGGGCAAGGCTCACCCATTGTACTCTGGGTGTGCTGCTCCTGCAATTTCCCCAAATGTGGGAAACTTGACTGCATAATTTGTGTTTCCCCTGGTCGGCTCTCGTATAATTCAGATCTCTTTGTCTCAGGTCTCTCTCCAGCCTAGTTTGCTGTCTGTTTCAACTTCTCTTTTCTTGAGCCGCTCCCTTCTATGCCCTTGCGCACTATCCTGACTTCTCCTCCCGTCTGCTTACTTTGTGCCTTCCAATGCACAATGCAAACTACAGGTAGTGCTGCAGGGCCCACACCCTTTTACTTGCCTTACAGAGCAGCTCTGGAGCTGTTACAGTGCCCAGCTGCTGCAAGAAATCAGCTTGAATGCTTCAGGGGCTGGGGCATAGCCAACATGAGCCCCACACCGAAGGAGGGTGGAGGTGTTTAATGCAAACTAGGGGTCAGACAAGCGCCGCAAAAGGCCACCATGCCCTGCACGCCCCTTTTCTGTTTTCATATGCAGACGAGGGTTGAAGCCAACTTTAACCCACTGCTTGGATGACATCACCATATGCAAATCCATCTGCGGCAGGCCTTCCCCCAGGAATGCTTGCACTAGTTGTTGCATTTGGTTTGTTGTTTGGGGGTGCTTCAGTATTAGGCAGCCTTCTGCCCTCCCATGTTCATCTGAAAATATGTGTTCTCCCTGCAGTTGTTGTCCCAAGATGAGAGTTCCCTTTTGCTGCCTCAGTTGAATCTCCTTTACTTGACAGAGATGTGCATGAGCAGCGGCCCTCCCCAGCCCTATTCCAAATCATACTTATTTTGCATAGGAGATACCATGGTCATGAAGATTTTTCTCCCAGGGTGAGGTTCATTCATTGCATTTTGGGTATGCTGACCCCTGTGATTTCCCCAAATGTGGGAAACTTGACTGCATTATTTGTGGTAGTGGGAGACTGTGTTTGTGCTTTCCTCTGGTCAGCTCTGGTAAAAGTCAGATTTCTTTGTCTCAGATTTTCCTTTAGCCTTGTTCTTCTTTCGAGAGTTCCCTTGTGCTGCCTCAGTTGGATCTCCTTCACTTTACAGGGGGGTACCCGAGCAGCGACCCTCCCCAGCTCTAGCCCAACTCCTACTTACCTGCCAGGTGAGATACTATGATCATGAAGGTGCTTCTCCCAGGGCAAGGCTCACCCATTGTACTCTGGGTGTGCTGCTCCTGCGATTTCCCCAAATGTGGGAAACTTGACTGCATAATTTGTGTTTCCCCTGGTCGGCTCTCGTATAATTCAGATCTCTCTGTCTCAGGTCTCTCTCCAGCCTAGTTTGCTGTCTGTTTCCACTTCTCTTTTCTTCAGCCGCTCCCTTCTATACCCTTGTGCACTATCCTTGCAATGGTACAAGACAGCTTTTCCTTGCCAATATCTCTCTTTTGCAAAGAGCTGCGCATTGGAAAATTCAGGGCTATGTCGTGTAGATTATGGCCTAACAGGAGGCTTTAAAATTTTCTTTCTAGTGACCTTCGTTTGGGAGAAAAATGCAAAGGTACAAGACAGCTTTTCCTTGCCAATATCTCTCTTTTGCAAAGAGCTGCGCATTGGAAAATTCAGGGCTATGTCGTGGATTTTTGAAAGAAAACAATACTGTCAATATACTATTAAAACAAATTAAAATGGTAAAAGTTATTGTACTTTAAGTAAAAATAAAAGCTAAAATATCAATCCCAGTTTTGGATTACTTTAATGAACAAAAAAAAATGCATATAGCAAAGGATAGTTTCAATCTGCCTACCTCTGGGTTATGGGCCCAGCATGCTTCCATTGCAGTACTCTGCTGCACATGTAAGTGCAAGAGATCCTGAAGCACTCACTCATCATGCGAAAGTACCAATGTGTTTCTTCATTGGTTGCTGGAAGAAACATCTTACAAACACTCTCCAGATTATTGACTTTTTAAAGTTTTTCTAGGAAACGTTCTAGATGAATGCTTATTAGTCTTTGTCAGTATATACTTTTTGCAAAGTGTCTCTGTGGCGCAATCGGTTAGTGTGTTCAGCTATTAATCAAAAGGTTGGTGGTTCAATCCCACCCAGGGACGTAATTGACCTTGTGATCAGATTTTGGTGATATTTAAGTAGACAAGTCAAAATTGCAAACCCCCTCTTATGGTGTAGGGTACCTGGCCTTCTCTGATGTAATCAGAGTTAGATTTGATTCAGTGATTTTATAAAAACAGCTAGGAAGCACAATTTAGCAGTGGGTTGCAGAGAAAAAGAAATATGCTGGCAGAAAAATCCAATTGAGTGATTAAACAGCTCTTCATTTTCTGGCTTTATTTTTATGCTAACTAATTTGTTCTCTGAAAAGTGTCCACAAAGCCAAGTATCTGATTAACATATTTGTAGTGATGGTTTTTCACCTATTACTAAATTAAACTTGCTTCATTGGAAAGGCAGCAAGATGCATCCTCATTTCAATATCTACTGAAATAATACAGGTTGACACCAGGAAACATTAACGCCACTGCATCCTTGCTGCTTTCTCATGTGGAAGTCTGTTTAATGTGAAAACAAGGTGATATCTAATTAGCACACAGGTAAGGAATTAAGAAAATCTTTATTTAAGGGTGAAGATGTTTCTCACAAAATCGTTGCCCCAATGCATCATTGAAATTCAAGCTGGAAAGATGATTTTAATATATCACTTGTACATTTTGTATTGCTCTTCTGGTGACAATGTAGTTTGTTTTTGTCAATTACCATTTTAATAATCGGGTAAAGAAAATTAATTGGATTTTTGAAAGAAAACAATACTGTCAATATACTATTAAAAAAAATTAAAATGGTAAAAGTTATTGTACTTTAAGTAAAAATAAAAGCTAAAATATCAATCCCAGTTTTGGATTACTTTAATGAACAAAAAAAAATGCATATAGCAAAGGATAGTTTCAATCTGCCTACCTCTGGGTTATGGGCCCAGCATGCTTCCAGTGCAGTACTCTGCTGCACATGTAAGTGCAAGAGATCCTGAAGCACTCACTCATCATGCGAAAGTACCAATGTGTTTCTTCATTGGTTGCTGGAAGAAACATCTTACAAAAACTCTCCAGATTATTGACTTTTTAAAGTTTTTCTAGGAAACGTTCTAGATGAATGCTTATTAGTCTTTGTCAGTATGTACTTTTTGCAAAGTGTCTCTGTGGCGCAATCGGTTAGTGTGTTCAGCTATTAATCAAAAGGTTGGTGGTTCAATCCCACCCAGGGACGTAATTGACCTTGTGATCAGATTTTGGTGATATTTAAGTAGACAAGTCAAAATTTCGAAAACCCCTGTTATGGTGTAGGGTACCTGGCCTTCTCTGATGTAATCAGAGTTAGATTTGATTCAGTGATTTTATAAAAACAGCTAGGAAGCACAATTTAGCAGTGGGTTGCAGAGAAAAAGAAATATGCTGGCAAAAAAATCCAATTGACTGATTAAACAGCTCTTCATTTTCTGGCTTTATTTTTATGCTAACAAATTTGTTCTCTGAAAAGTGTCCACAAAGCCAAGTATCTGATTAACATCTTTGTAGGGATGGTTTTTCACCTATTACTAAATTAAACTTGCTTCATTGGAAAGGCAGCAAGATGCATCCTCATTTCAATATCTACTGAAATAATACAGGTTGACACCAGGAAACATTAACGCCACTGCATCCTTGCTGCTTTCTCATGTGGAAGTCTGTTTAATGTGAAAACAAGGTGATATCTAATTAGCACACAGGTAAGGAATTAAGAAAATCTTTATTTAAGGGTGAAGATGTTTCTCACAAAATCGTTGCCCCAATGCATCATTGAAATTCAAGCTGGAAAGATGATTTTAATATATCACTTGTACATTTTGTATTGCTCTTCTGGTGACAATGTAGTTTGCTTTTGTCAATTACCATTTTAATAATCGGGTAAAGAAAATTAATTGGATTTTTGAAAGAAAACAATACTGTCAATATACTATTAAAACAAATTAAAATGGTAAAAGTTATTGTACTTTAAGTAAAAATAAAAGAGCAAAAATATCAATCCCAGTTTTGGAAAATTCAGGGCTATGTCGTGTAGATGATGGCCTAACAGGAGGCTTTAAAATTTTCTTTCTAGTGCCCTTCGTTTGGGAGAAAAATGCAAAGGTACAAGACAGCTTTTCCTTGCAAATATCTCTCTTTTGCAAAGAGCTGCGCATTAAAAAATTCAGGGCTATGTCGTGTAGATGATGGCCTAACAGGAGGCTTTAAAATTTTCTTTCTAGTGCCCTTCGTTTGGGAGAAAAATGCAATGGTACAAGACAGCTTTTCCTTGCCAATATCTCTCTTTTGCAAAGAGCTGCGCATTGGAAAATTCAGGGCTATGTCGTGTAGATGATGGCCTAACAGGAGGCTTTAAAAAAATTTTTCTAGTGTCCTTCGTTTGGGAGAAAAATGCAATGGTACAAGACAGCTTTTCCTTGCCAATATCTCTCTTTTGCAAAGAGCTGCGCATTGGAAAATTCAGGGCTATGTCGTGTAGATGATGGCCTAACAGGAGGCTTTAAAATTTTCTTTCTAGTGTCCTTCGTTTGGGAGAAAAATGCAAAGGTACAAGACAGCTTTTCCTTGCCAATATCTCTCTTTTGCAAAGAGCTGCGCATTGGAAAATTCAGGGCTATGTCGTGTAGATGATGGCCTAACAGGAGGCTTTAAAATGTTCTTTCTAGTGTCCTTCGTTTGGGAGAAAAATGCAATGGTACAAGACAGCTTTTCCTTGCCAATATCTCTCTTTTGCAAAGAGCTGCGCATTGGAAAATTTAGGGCTATGTCGTGTAGATGATGGCCTAACAGGAGGCTTTAAAATTTTCTTTCTAGTGTCCTTCGTTTGGGAGAAAAATGCAAAGGTACAAGACAGCTTTTCCTTGCCAATATCTCTCTTTTGCAAAGAGCTGCGCATTGGAAAATTCAGGGCTATGTCGTGTAGATGATGGCCTAACAGGAGGCTTTAAAATTTTCTTTCTAGTGTCCTTCGTTTGGGAGAAAAATGCAAAGGTACAAGACAGCTTTTCCTTGCCAATATCTCTCTTTTGCAAAGAGCTACGCATTGGAAAATTCAGGGCTATGTCGTGTAGATGATGGCCTAACAGGAGGCTTTAAAATTTTCTTTCTAGTGTCCTTCGTTTGGGAGAAAAATGCAAAGGTACAAGACAGCTTTTCCTTGCCAATATCTCTCTTTTGCAAAGAGCTACTCATTGGAAAATTCAGGGCTATGTCGTGTAGATGATGGCCTAACAGGAGGCTTTAAAATTTTCTTTCTAGTGCCCTTCGTTTGGGAGAAAAATGCAAAGGTACAAGACAGCTTTTCCTTGCCAATATCTCTCTTTTGCAAAGAGCTGCGCATTAAAAAATTCAGGGCTATGTCGTGTAGATGATGGCCTAACAGGAGGCTTTAAAATTTTCTTTCTAGTGCCCTTCGTTTGGGAGAAAAATGCAATGGTACAAGACAGCTTTTCCTTGCCAATATCTCTCTTTTGCAAAGAGCTGCGCATTGGAAAATTCAGGGCTATGTCGTGTAGATGATGGCCTAACAGGAGGCTTTAAAATTTTCTTTCTAGTGTCCTTCGTTTGGGAGAAAAATGCAATGGTACAAGACAGCTTTTCCTTGCCAATATCTCTCTTTTGCAAAGAGCTGCGCATTGGAAAATTCAGGGCTATGTCGTGTAGATGATGGCCTAACAGGAGGCTTTAAAATTTTCTTTCTAGTGTCCTTCGTTTGGGAGAAAAATGCAAAGGTACAAGACAGCTTTTCCTTGCCAATATCTCTCTTTTGCAAAGATCTGCGCATTGGAAAATTCAGGGCTATGTCGTGTAGATGATGGCCTAACAGGAGGCTTTAAAATGTTCTTTCTAGTGTCCTTCGTTTGGGAGAAAAATGCAATGGTACAAGACAGCTTTTCCTTGCCAATATCTCTCTTTTGCAAAGAGCTGCGCATTGGAAAATTTAGGGCTATGTCGTGTAGATGATGGCCTAACAGGAGGCTTTAAAATGTTCTTTCTAGTGTCCTTCGTTTGGGAGAAAAATGCAATGGTACAAGACAGCTTTTCCTTGCCAATATCTCTCTTTTGCAAAGAGCTGCGCATTGGAAAATTCAGGGCTATGTCGTGTAGATGATGGCCTAACAGGAGGCTTTAAAATGTTCTTTCTAGTGTCCTTCGTTTGGGAGAAAAATGCAAAGGTACAAGACAGCTTTTCCTTGCCAATATCTCTCTTTTGCAAAGATCTGCGCATTGGAAAATTCAGGGCTATGTCGTGTAGATGATGGCCTAACAGGAGGCTTTAAAATGTTCTTTCTAGTGTCCTTCGTTTGGGAGAAAAATGCAATGGTACAAGACAGCTTTTCCTTGCCAATATCTCTCTTTTGCAAAGAGCTGCGCATTGGAAAATTTAGGGCTATGTCGTGTAGATGATGGCCTAACAGGAGGCTTTAAAATGTTCTTTCTAGTGTCCTTCGTTTGGGAGAAAAATGCAATGGTACAAGACAGCTTTTCCTTGCCAATATCTCTCTTTTGCAAAGAGCTGCGCATTGGAAAATTCAGGGCTATGTCGTGTAGATGATGGCCTAACAGGAGGCTTTAAAATGTTCTTTCTAGTGTCCTTCGTTTGGGAGAAAAATGCAATGGTACAAGACAGCTTTTCCTTGCCAATATCTCTCTTTTGCAAAGAGCTGCGCATTGGAAAATTCAGGGCTATGTCGTGTAGATGATGGCCTAACAGGAGGCTTTAAAATTTTCTTTCTAGTGTCCTTCATTTGGGAGAAAAATGCAAAGGTACAAGACAGCTTTTCCTTGCCAATATCTCTCTTTTGCAAAGAGCTACGCATTGGAAAATTCAGGGCTATGTCGTGTAGATGATGGCCTAACAGGAGGCTTTAAAATTTTCTTTCTAGTGACCTTCGTTTGGGAGAAAAATGCAATGGTACAAGACAGCTTTTCCTTGCCAATATCTCTCTTTTGCAAAGAGCTGCGCATTGGAAAATTTAGGGCTATGTCGTGTAGATGATGGCCTAACAGGAGGCTTTAAAATTTTCTTTCTAGTGCCCTTCGTTTGGGAGAAAAATGCAATGGTACAAGACAGCTTTTCCTTGCCAATATCTCTCTTTTGCAAAGAGCTGCGCATTGGAAAATTCAGGGCTATGTCGTGTAGATGATGGCCTAACAGGAGGCTTTAAAATTTTCTTTCTAGTGTCCTTCGTTTGGGAGAAAAATGCAAAGGTACAAGACAGCTTTTCCTTGCCAATATCTCTCTTTTGCAAAGAGCTACGCATTGGAAAATTCAGGGCTATGTCGTGTAGATGATGGCCTAACAGGAGGCTTTAAAATTTTCTTTCTAGTGACCTTCGTTTGGGAGAAAAATGTAAAGGTACAAGACAGCTTTTCCTTGCCAATATCTCTCTTTTGCAAAGAGCTGCGCATTGGAAAATTCAGGGCTATGTCGTGTAGATGATGGCCTAACAGGAGGCTTTAAAATTTTCTTTCTAGTGACCTTCGTTTGGGAGAAAAATGCAAAGGTACAAGACAGCTTTTCCTTGCCAATATCTCTCTTTTGCAAAGAGATGCGCATTGGAAAATTCAGGGCTATGTCGTGTAGATGATGGCCTAACAGGAGGCTTTAAAATTTTCTTTCTAGTGACCTTCGTTTGGGAGAAAAATGCAAAGGTACAAGACAGCTTTTCCTTGCCAATATCTCTCTTTTGCAAAGAGCTGCGCATTGGAAAATTCAGGGCTATGTCGTGTAGATGATGGCCTAACAGGAGGCTTTAAAATTTTCTTTCTAGTGCCCTTCGTTTGGGAGAAAAATGCAATGGTACAAGACAGCTTTTCCTTGCCAATATCTCTCTTTTGCAAAGAGCTGCGCATTGGAAAATTCAGGGCTATGTCGTGTAGATGATGGCCTAAAAGGAGGCTTTAAAATTTTCTTTCTAGTGTCCTTCGTTTGGGAGAAAAATGCAAAGGTACAAGACAGCTTTTCCTTGCCAATATCTCTCTTTTGCAAAGAGCTACGCATTGGAAAATTCAGGGCTATGTCGTGTAGATGATGGCCTAACAGGAGGCTTTAAAATTTTCTTTCTAGTGTCCTTCGTTTGGGAGAAAAATGCAAAGGTACAAGACAGCTTTTCCTTGCCAATATCTCTCTTTTGCAAAGAGCTACGCATTGGAAAATTCAGGGCTATGTCGTGTAGATGATGGCCTAACAGGAGGCTTTAAAATTTTCTTTCTAGTGACCTTCGTTTGGGAGAAAAATGCAAAGGTACAAGACAGCTTTTCCTTGCCAATATCTCTCTTTTGCAAAGAGCTGCGCATTGGAAAATTCAGGGCTATGTCGTGTAGATGATGGCCTAACAGGAGGCTTTAAAATGTTCTTTCTAGTGTCCTTCGTTTGGGAGAAAAATGCAATGGTACAAGACAGCTTTTCCTTGCCAATATCTCTCTTTTGCAAAGAGCTGCGCATTGGAAAATTCAGGGCTATGTCGTGTAGATGATGGCCTAACAGGAGGCTTTAAAATTTTCTTTCTAGTGTCCTTCGTTTGGGAGAAAAATGCAAAGGTACAAGACAGCTTTTCCTTGCCAATATCTCTCTTTTGCAAAGAGCTACTCATTGGAATATTCAGGGCTATGTCGTGTAGATGATGGCCTAACAGGAGGCTTTAAAATTTTCTTTCTAGTGCCCTTCGTTTGGGAGAAAAATGCAAAGGTACAAGACAGCTTTTCCTTGCAAATATCTCTCTTTTGCAAAGAGCTGCGCATTAAAAAATTCAGGGCTATGTCGTGTAGATGATGGCCTAACAGGAGGCTTTAAAATTTTCTTTCTAGTGCCCTTCGTTTGGGAGAAAAATGCAATGGTACAAGACAGCTTTTCCTTGCCAATATCTCTCTTTTGCAAAGAGCTGCGCATTGGAAAATTCAGGGCTATGTCGTGTAGATGATGGCCTAACAGGAGGCTTTAAAAATTTTTTTCTAGTGTCCTTCGTTTGGGAGAAAAATGCAATGGTACAAGACAGCTTTTCCTTGCCAATATCTCTCTTTTGCAAAGAGCTGCGCATTGGAAAATTCAGGGCTATGTCGTGTAGATGATGGCCTAACAGGAGGCTTTAAAATTTTCTTTCTAGTGTCCTTCGTTTGGGAGAAAAATGCAAAGGTACAAGACAGCTTTTCCTTGCCAATATCTCTCTTTTGCAAAGAGCTGCGCATTGGAAAATTCAGGGCTATGTCGTGTAGATGATGGCCTAACAGGAGGCTTTAAAATGTTCTTTCTAGTGTCCTTCGTTTGGGAGAAAAATGCAATGGTACAAGACAGCTTTTCCTTGCCAATATCTCTCTTTTGCAAAGAGCTGCGCATTGGAAAATTTAGGGCTATGTCGTGTAGATGATGGCCTAACAGGAGGCTTTAAAATTTTCTTTCTAGTGTCCTTCGTTTGGGAGAAAAATGCAATGGTACAAGACAGCTTTTCCTTGCCAATATCTCTCTTTTGCAAAGAGCTGCGCATTGGAAAATTCAGGGCTATGTCGTGTAGATGATGGCCTAACAGGAGGCTTTAAAATTTTCTTTCTAGTGTCCTTCGTTTGGGAGAAAAATGCAAAGGTACAAGACAGCTTTTCCTTGCCAATATCTCTCTTTTGCAAAGAGCTACGCATTGGAAAATTCAGGGCTATGTCGTGTAGATGATGGCCTAACAGGAGGCTTTAAAATTTTCTTTCTAGTGTCCTTCGTTTGGGAGAAAAATGCAAAGGTACAAGACAGCTTTTCCTTGCCAATATCTCTCTTTTGCAAAGAGCTTCTCATTGGAAAATTCAGGGCTATGTCGTGTAGATGATGGCCTAACAGGAGGCTTTAAAATTTTCTTTCTAGTGCCCTTCGTTTGGGAGAAAAATGCAAAGGTACAAGACAGCTTTTCCTTGCCAATATCTCTCTTTTGCAAAGAGCTGCGCATTAAAAAATTCAGGGCTATGTCGTGTAGATGATGGCCTAACAGGAGGCTTTAAAATTTTCTTTCTAGTGCCCTTCGTTTGGGAGAAAAATGCAATGGTACAAGACAGCTTTTCCTTGCCAATATCTCTCTTTTGCAAAGAGCTGCGCATTGGAAAATTCAGGGCTATGTCGTGTAGATGATGGCCTAACAGGAGGCTTTAAAATTTTCTTTCTAGTGTCCTTCGTTTGGGAGAAAAATGCAATGGTACAAGACAGCTTTTCCTTGCCAATATCTCTCTTTTGCAAAGAGCTGCGCATTGGAAAATTCAGGGCTATGTCGTGTAGATGATGGCCTAACAGGAGGCTTTAAAATTTTCTTTCTAGTGTCCTTCGTTTGGGAGAAAAATGCAAAGGTACAAGACAGCTTTTCCTTGCCAATATCTCTCTTTTGCAAAGATCTGCGCATTGGAAAATTCAGGGCTATGTCGTGTAGATGATGGCCTAACAGGAGGCTTTAAAATGTTCTTTCTAGTGTCCTTCGTTTGGGAGAAAAATGCAATGGTACAAGACAGCTTTTCCTTGCCAATATCTCTCTTTTGCAAAGAGCTGCGCATTGGAAAATTTAGGGCTATGTCGTGTAGATGATGGCCTAACAGGAGGCTTTAAAATGTTCTTTCTAGTGTCCTTCGTTTGGGAGAAAAATGCAATGGTACAAGACAGCTTTTCCTTGCCAATATCTCTCTTTTGCAAAGAGCTGCGCATTGGAAAATTCAGGGCTATGTCGTGTAGATGATGGCCTAACAGGAGGCTTTAAAATTTTCTTTCTAGTGTCCTTCATTTGGGAGAAAAATGCAAAGGTACAAGACAGCTTTTCCTTGCCAATATCTCTCTTTTGCAAAGAGCTACGCATTGGAAAATTCAGGGCTATGTCGTGTAGATGATGGCCTAACAGGAGGCTTTAAAATTTTCTTTCTAGTGACCTTCGTTTGGGAGAAAAATGCAATGGTACAAGACAGCTTTTCCTTGCCAATATCTCTCTTTTGCAAAGAGCTGCGCATTGGAAAATCCAGGGCTATGTCGTGTAGATGATGGCCTAACAGGAGGCTTTAAAATTTTCTTTCTAGTGTCCTTCGTTTGGGAGAAAAATGCAAAGGTACAAGACAGCTTTTCCTTGCCAATATCTCTCTTTTGCAAAGAGCTACGCATTGGAAAATTCAGGGCTATGTCGTGTAGATGATGGCCTAACAGGAGGCTTTAAAATTTTCTTTCTAGTGACCTTCGTTTGGGAGAAAAATGCAAAGGTACAAGACAGCTTTTCCTTGCCAATATCTCTCTTTTGCAAAGAGCTGCGCATTGGAAAATTCAGGGCTATGTCGTGTAGATGATGGCCTAACAGGAGGCTTTAAAATGTTCTTTCTAGTGTCCTTCGTTTGGGAGAAAAATGCAATGGTACAAGACAGCTTTTCCTTGCCAATATCTCTCTTTTGCAAAGAGCTGCGCATTGGAAATGACAATGCTAAATTCCCTTGTCGTATAAACAACCCTTATGAAGCTAAGAACACTGTACGCTGTTTACTTAAGAAATACCGTAATGATACGCTATTTGCGTAACGATCGCTCAGCCGTAGGCGAGACGCTCAAGCGTCACGTTCGCTCACGGCCCAGTGATCACAGGACACGTTATTGGTTATGTCTAGGGGAAAGATTCGCTATGGCGTAGCATACGCTCGAGACCACGAGGAGGTCACCAGCGATGCAGACGCTCACAACACTATACCTTGATATTAAACCTTATACCGATGAAACACACAGAATACCTTAATGTGAGTACAGGGTGTAAATGCAACCTTGTGTAGCCTGACTACCTACAAAGCTGTTTGAGCGTCACCGACGCTCAAGTGAACACTTAACACTATAGTAAATACACTGATACTGGTTTAGGGTTCCAAAGCCTATTATCTGTATTATATCTAGTATACTTGTAAAAGAGTAACACAGTACAAATGATACACTACAATATAACAAAGACTTCCTAACCAAACACCTAACTAAGGGATAAACTACAATGCTATCCTGGTCTAACACAATACAATACCATACTATAATACTACGAAGTATTTAAGAGAAAAGAGGAGAGAGAGAGATAGAGAGAGAGAGAGAAAGAGAGATATTGGCTCGCAGAAAGACAATGATTACGGAGAGAACTTACGCACAAAGGGTATGATCGCCTGCGCCTCGATATCCAGCTCCCGATTATCAGCAGATAACCGTTGATGAGAGAGTGAGAGCTGGATGTGGTCGGCCTGCCTATTTATGCCCCACACACAATGCAATCTCCTGGTCCTACAATCCTACAGTTTATTGGACACAGGAATTCGGCCCTGTACTGTAACCAAAGGTCATAGGGTGATTCATACAGGTGGGCTGTGACGATTTCCAACAGCTCAGGTGGGTGGGGAACTGGGTTTCCCGCCGCATACCTGAGTATGTGCAAATCATAGAAATGGACATAAACTTCTTATGTCCATAACTATTCGCACGAGCGATTAATACGCTCCAAACCAACACCGGAATATTGCTAATTAAATACTCTTCCGATGGATACCAAACACTGCTGTATGACTCCTGTTAGACCCTTCGTGCAATACAAAGAGGGATTCCTCCGCTCAGGGACATTCTATCTAAACCAAACTTACAGAAACTATTGAGGGGAACATGATCTATAAACTACATTAATTGTGAACTTTTGTAACGAATGAGTCGCACGCTACGATCACATAAACTCTACCGTAAATGCGCATACTGCGCGTGCGAGTGCACGCTATTGCGGGTATGCGCTTCCACGGGAGAGCGTACGCATGCGCAGCACGGACCAGTGTGCGGTGCAAATATGGCAGTGTGCATTAAGACATTTTTCTGACTTCGACAGAAAATTCAGGGCTATGTCGTGTAGATGATGGCCTAACAGGAGGCTTTAAAATTTTCTTTCTAGTGACCTTCGTTTGGGAGAAAAATGCAAAGGTACAAGACAGCTTTTCCTTGCCAATATCTCTCTTTTGCAAAGAGCTGCGCATTGGAAAATTCAGGGCTATGTCGTGTAGATGATGGCCTAACAGGAGGCTTTAAAATTTTCTTTCTAGTGTCCTTCGTTTGGGAGAAAAATGCAAAGGTACAAGACAGCTTTTCCTTGCCAATATCTCTCTTTTGCAAAGAGCTGCGCATTGGAAAATTCAGGGCTATGTCGTGTAGATGATGGCCTAACAGGAGGCTTTAAAATTTTCTTTCTAGTGTCCTTCGTTTGGGAGAAAAATGCAATGGTACAAGACAGCTTTTCCTTGCCAATATCTCTCTTTTGCAAAGAGCTACGCATTGGAAAATTCAGGGCTATGTCGTGTAGATGATGGCCTAACAGGAGGCTTTAAAATTTTCTTTCTAGTGACCTTCGTTTGGGAGAAAAATGCAATGGTACAAGACAGCTTTTCCTTGCCAATATCTCTCTTTTGCAAAGAGCTGCGCATTGGAAAATCCAGGGCTATGTCGTGTAGATGATGGCCTAACAGGAGGCTTTAAAATTTTCTTTCTAGTGTCCTTCGTTTGGGAGAAAAATGCAAAGGTACAAGACAGCTTTTCCTTGCCAATATCTCTCTTTTGCAAAGAGCTACGCATTGGAAAATTCAGGGCTATGTCGTGTAGATGATGGCCTAACAGGAGGCTTTAAAATTTTCTTTCTAGTGACCTTCGTTTGGGAGAAAAATGCAAAGGTACAAGACAGCTTTTCCTTGCCAATATCTCTCTTTTGCAAAGAGCTGCGCATTGGAAAATTCAGGGCTATGTCGTGTAGATGATGGCCTAACAGGAGGCTTTAAAATGTTCTTTCTAGTGTCCTTCGTTTGGGAGAAAAATGCAATGGTACAAGACAGCTTTTCCTTGCCAATATCTCTCTTTTGCAAAGAGCTGCGCATTGGAAATGACAATGCTAAATTCCCTTGTCGTATAAACAACCCTTATGAAGCTAAGAACACTGTACGCTGTTTACTTAAGAAATACCGTAATGATACGCTATTTGCGTAACGATCGCTCAGCCGTAGGCGAGACGCTCAAGCGTCACGTTCGCTCACGGCCCAGTGATCACAGGACACGTTATTGGTTATGTCTAGGGGAAAGATTCGCTATGGCGTAGCATACGCTCGAGACCACGAGGAGGTCACCAGCGATGCAGACGCTCACAACACTATACCTTGATATTAAACCTTATACCGATGAAACACACAGAATACCTTAATGTGAGTACAGGGTGTAAATGCAACCTTGTGTAGCCTGACTACCTACAAAGCTGTTTGAGCGTCACCGACGCTCAAGTGAACACTTAACACTATAGTAAATACACTGATACTGGTTTAGGGTTCCAAAGCCTATTATCTGTATTATATCTAGTATACTTGTAAAAGAGTAACACAGTACAAATGATACACTACAATATAACAAAGACTTCCTAACCAAACACCTAACTAAGGGATAAACTACAATGCTATCCTGGTCTAACACAATACAATACCATACTATAATACTACGAAGTATTTAAGAGAAAAGAGGAGAGAGAGAGATAGAGAGAGAGAGAGAAAGAGAGATATTGGCTCGCAGAAAGACAATGATTACGGAGAGAACTTACGCACAAAGGGTATGATCGCCTGCGCCTCGATATCCAGCTCCCGATTATCAGCAGATAACCGTTGATGAGAGAGTGAGAGCTGGATGTGGTCGGCCTGCCTATTTATGCCCCACACACAATGCAATCTCCTGGTCCTACAATCCTACAGTTTATTGGACACAGGAATTCGGCCCTGTACTGTAACCAAAGGTCATAGGGTGATTCATACAGGTGGGCTGTGACGATTTCCAACAGCTCAGGTGGGTGGGGAACTGGGTTTCCCGCCGCATACCTGAGTATGTGCAAATCATAGAAATGGACATAAACTTCTTATGTCCATAACTATTCGCACGAGCGATTAATACGCTCCAAACCAACACCGGAATATTGCTAATTAAATACTCTTCCGATGGATACCAAACACTGCTGTATGACTCCTGTTAGACCCTTCGTGCAATACAAAGAGGGATTCCTCCGCTCAGGGACATTCTATCTAAACCAAACTTACAGAAACTATTGAGGGGAACATGATCTATAAACTACATTAATTGTGAACTTTTGTAACGAATGAGTCGCACGCTACGATCACATAAACTCTACCGTAAATGCGCATACTGCGCGTGCGAGTGCACGCTATTGCGGGTATGCGCTTCCACGGGAGAGCGTACGCATGCGCAGCACGGACCAGTGTGCGGTGCAAATATGGCAGTGTGCATTAAGACATTTTTCTGACTTCGACAGTCCACCCTTTGGCAGTCAATAATAACTGCCACAAAATATTTAAGGAGAAAAATGTAAGTCAGGGGTTAATTGATTTCCATGGTGGGGTAAGGAAGAAGAGAGGAGTAGGTGTGAAAAGGGTATGACCTAGTGAGAGAGTAGGAGCATGTGTGTATGAGTCCATGTTTGGAGGGTCATGTATCATCGTGCCGTACGTGTGGTAAATCAAGCTTCGAGGTATTGCGAAGTATACATTTGAATTCCTTCTTATCCTGTGGTACAGGTCTGTGGATGGGCTGTCAAACTCTACCGAGCTCATTTCGGCTGTGGTTGTAACACAATGGGGATGCACATTTTAGTTGATGATACATGAATTGGGGGGGGTATGTGGTTGCTGCTATCTGTGCCTGTATTCCCTATCGACTATGTGTGTTATTACCTGAGGGTTACAGAGATGAAGATAAAGAACACTTACGAAAAATGCAATGATATTCTATGTCAGGTTAATGTACGTCCGTCGATTGAGGTCTTGATTGGTGTCGGTTGATTGGAGTCTTCTTCTTTGTGCTTTTGCTCATAAATCGTGAGTAAAGCAAACAACGTCCATGGATTTACAAAAAATGTTGGGCTAGCGTGATTTTAAAGTTCCTAGGGAAACTGGGGTACCCATGGCATTGTCCATCAAAATCTTGTATATCAGGTCGTCTGCTCTTCTTCTTTCCATCTTTCCGTTGTCGGCCCCTTGGCTCATCAAATCCTTCGTCTACGTGGGTCTTTGTACCTCGGAGGAAAACATAGAAATGGGTGAAAGACGGACCGTATACTCATTATATCATTACGTCATGGTTTCTAGCATTGGGTCATAAATCAAATCCAGGTTAATTACAGTTTCCTCACTCCTTAAGCTCATCACTTTCGTACTTTGCTTGCACCTCATCAAAGCCTGCCCGCATCTAAATATCAATCCAATAGATATAACGACACCCAAAATACATAGGAGAAACTTTCCAACATCCATTATGACTCCTTGAGCCCAGTCTCCTAAACCGGAGAACCAATTTCGCGGGTTCAACCATGACACCCAACTAGTCAGCTCATTACCTACAGCAGCAAGGGTGAGATTGTGTTTTCGACGAAATTCCCACTTTAATTGCAGAATATCGTCCATCTTTTGGTCTATGACCTCTACCGGATCCTCGGTACTATTTGTGATATACGTGCAACACTTTATGCCGTACTGTGTTGCCAATGTAACACAATATCCGCCTGTTACTGCTGTAAGGTAATTAAGAATCATCCTATGCTGAACTAGTTCTGTTTTGTAAGCTTGAAGTTCTCTTCCAGTGTATCTAAACGTGTCATCATACATTTCAGTGATATTATCTAACAAATTGGCGAGTGCGGAAATGTATCTATAATTCATCACACCTCGAGCGGTGCGAGTGAAATCTAACGCTACCAGAACCTGAATCCCGGTGGATTCATGGATAAGATCAGAGGCCGGATGCTCTAACCTTTCTGACAGTTGTCTTTTAACTCGGTGTTCGTAGTGAGTGTGAGTATAAGGAGCTTGGGCACCACGGTGTATGTCCTTCATTTTGTCATGTGTAACAGTCATCACTTCAGGCAATACTTTTCCAATATAACACAATCCTTCAGAGTTTGGGGCAAGCCACTTGTACGCCTTTCTCCCGCATATGAAATATGCATCATCGGGGAGAACATAAGGGACGGAGAAGGACATGACCATGTTACAAACCTTCCAGGTGAAATCTCCTGACCCTAATTCTTCCATCTGTCTAATGCACGTATCGGTTTGTACGATATGTGCACAGTATCCTGGTGATACCTCTCCAACTTTAGTAATCCTATTTCCTAAGGTATATCGATACCGGAAAGATTTTCCTCTACTGGCTATGTGGCGTACGAGCTCTGTATCTGTAGGCATTCTATCTGCTCTGTGTGAAAAGGTCATGGTAAGGTTGCTCCATGACACTTCCCAATTTCCCGGTTTTCTGGGATTGGAGATGTTAAAACATAAGAGGGACCTATCCACATGGTATTGGTGGAGCTTCAAACTAGGAGGGCTGGAGATGTTAAACCTCCGGTCCACCGGTCTCCCACCACTTAGCTCAAGTACCTCCCCTAACGTTAAAGGAAATGGTACTAGCCCTGATTTGCTGTGACCCTGAGGTACTTGAGAGCATACCCAACAATCTGTTTGGTTTAACACGTTACCCACTAGAGAGTGATAGTCACTCAATGGATGCCGGTCCATATGGATATTAAAACTAGATTGGCATTTCTTTATGCATCCATCTTCAACCAGATTATCACAGAGCCTACAGATACAATTTTCTTCAGCTAACAATCCATCACAATTTCTTCTATCGGATCGTTTTCTGATACTCGCCTTTGCTTGTTGGCTTGGTTGATCTTGGAAAACTACGCCTCCATCATCATAATCGGAACCCATTCCAGAACCTCTTTCGACCTCTATGGTACTCTCGCCGGAACAGACTGCTCTGGTCAACATCATGGTTAACATCAAAATCCGGATCACAGTCTCTTGGGGCAAGTCCATCTTTGAGGAGGAAATAGAGAAGAATGAGAAGGGGGAAACAGAAATTTTAAGGGAGAGGGGATGGGAAGTGGAGAAAAACAATAAAAGGGAGAGGGGAGTCGACAACTGCTTCCGGTCTTCAAGGCTCAGGTGCCGCCTCAGTCCTCCTGGAACAGACACTCCAGTGATACAACCTCTACCGTCTGTTCCTTATCACGGGACTTCTCTGGATCAGCAACCTTCTTGCAGTGGGATGAATGGACCCAAGTCTCTCTCTCAGCAACCTTCAATGCTGTGGTGCTAGTCAATAAGACCTGGTATGGTCCTTCCCATCTATCAATAAGACAACCTGAGCGTAGAAAATTTCGTATCATTACATAATCCCCAGGTTCAATGTCATGACAATTACTATCTGGTAAATCAGGAATCACCAACTTCAGATTATCATTTTGATTCCTCAACTGCTTACTCATGTTAATCAAGTATTTGACAGTTACTTCATTGTTACATTTCAAATCATCCTGAGGGTTAATCATGACATGCGGTTGTCGACCAAACAGAATTTCAAAAGGAGACAGATTAAGAGGGGACCTGGGAGTGGTTCTGATGCTATACAAAACAATGGGTAAAGCTTCTGGCCACGTCAATCCTGTCTCTGCCATTACTTTACTCAATTTATTTTTAATAGTGCTGTTCACTCTTTCGACCTTCGCACTCGCCTGTGGACGGTACGGAGTGTGCAGCTTGCTATCAATTCCCATCAACTTACACATTCCTTGAAAGACATCACCTGTAAAATGGGTACCCCTATCACTTTCAATGATTCTAGGGATACCATATCTACATACAAATTCCTGCACAATTTTCTTAGCTGTAAACATAGCGGTATTTGTAGCTGCTGGAAAAGCCTCGACCCAATTCGAGAAAACATCTATGCAAACAAGTACATATTTCAAATTTCTACATGGGGGTAATTGAATGAAGTCAATTTGTATTACTTGGAAAGGGCCGCCGGCAGGTGGGATATGGGATGGTTCTGTTGGTATTGCTTTTCCAATATTCTTTCTCAGACAGGTAAGGCATGACATTGCTCTTTTACTCGCATGAGAGGAGAATCCTGGGGCGCACCAGTATGCTCTTACCAATTTGCACATCCCCTCCTTGCCTAGATGAGTCAGCCCGTGAGCTGCCTCAGCCAGACACGGAAGGTATGCCCTGGGGGCCACTGGTTTACCATGTCCATCCGTCCAGAGCCCTGAGGACTCCTGGCCATATCCCTTTGCCTTCCAGACTGCCTTCTCCTGAGTGGAACACAAATTCTGCATTTCACACAACTTTTGTGTGTTGATGGTATTAAATACCATCAGTTGTGTGGTGTCTGTCCGTATGGGGGTAGCAGCTGCAAGCTTTGCAGCTTCGTCTGCTCGGCTGTTACCAAGGGATACTGGGTCTTGACTATATGTATGTGCTTTACATTTGATAACAGCCACTCTGTCGGGTTCCTGTATCGCTGTTAGAAGCCTTTTTATATGAGTTGCATGCGCTATCGGTGTGCCAGCTGCCGTCATGAAGTTTCTGAGCCGCCATAGGGCTCCGAAATCATGGACTACCCCGAACGCGTATCTAGAATCGGTGTAGATATTGGCAGACTTACCCTTAGCCAATTCACATGCTCTGGTTAGGGCGACCAGTTCAGCAACCTGGGCTGAGTGAGGTGGGCCTAGCGGTTCCGCTTCTATGGTGTCTTGGTCATCTACGACTGCGTATCCAGTACACAAGTCTCCCGAGTCTGACTGTCTGTGACAACTACCGTCCGTGTAGAACGTGAGTTCTGCATCTTCTAGTGGATTGTCACTGATGTCAGGCCTTGCGGTAAAATTTTGGGTCAAATATTCCATACAATCATGTGTATCCTCCTTTGTATTAAATCCTCCTTCCCCATCACTCTCACCTCCCACCCTTTGTGCCTGTCCAGGCACACCTGGGAGAAATGTTGCAGGGTTTAATGCGCTGCATCTCCTTATGGTGATGTTTACTGGGGCCATTAATGCCAATTCCCATCTCGTAAACCTTGCTGATGAGACATGTCTGGTTTGGGCAGAATTTAATAAGGCCGATACCGCATGTGGTGTATGGATTGTGAGGTTGTGGCCTAGCACGACATCTTCGCTTTTCGTCACTAGCAATGCTATCGCCGCAATGCTACGCAAGCATGTGGGGAGGGATCGCGCTACCGTGTCTAGCTGAGCGCTGTAGTATGCAATTGGCCTGCTGGCATCACCGTGTTTTTGTGTTAGTACACCTGCTGCGCACCCAGCACTTTCTGTTCCATATAGTTCAAAGGGTTTCCCATAGTCTGGCATACCTAATGCTGGTGCCTGTGTTAGGCATTGCTTGAGTCTCTCAAATGCTGCTTCAGATTCGTCTGTATGCGAAATCCGATCAGGTTTGTTTGAGGAGACCATTTCCTGCAAAGGTAGCGCCAATATGGAAAACCCTGGGATCCAATTACGGCAATACCCACACATACCTAAAAACGTCCTGATCTGTTGCTGGGTTTGTGGCAGTGTCATGTCTCTAATGGCTTGGATTCTATCAGCGGTCAGGTGTCTCAGTCCTTGTGTTAGACAGTGTCCCAAGTATTTTACCTTAGCTTGGCATAATTGCAACTTGTCTTTGGAGACCTTGTGACCTGTGTCTGAAAGATGAAACAGGAGCTGTTTCGTATCCTTCAGGGATGCCTCCAATGAATCAGAACACAGTAGTAGATCATCCACGTACTGTATCAACACTGATCCACTTTCCGGTTGGAAAGACTGTAAACAATCATGCAAAGCCTGAGAAAATATACTTGGACTATCTATGAAACCTTGGGGTAACCGAGTCCACGTGTATTGGACTCCTCTGTATGTGAATGCAAACAAATATTGGCTGTCAGGGTGCAGAGGTACCGAAAAGAAAGCGGAGCAGAGGTCAATAACAGTGAAAAATTTAGCAGTGGGAGGAATTTGCATTAGGATGACAGCTGGATTAGGCACTACGGGGAACTGACTCTCGACTATTTTGTTAATCCCCCTTAGATCCTGCACTAGCCTGTAACCCCTCCCCCCACTCTTTTTAACAGGGAAGATGGGACTATTTGCTGTGCTGGACGTTCTTACTAGAATGCCCTGTTGTAGCAAGCGCTCTATTACCGGGAAAACTCCTAACTCCACCTCTGGCTTCAGAGGATACTGTGGGATTTTTGGAGTTATCCTACCATCTTTTACTTGTACTACTACTGGAGCTACATTTGCCATTAATCCAGTGTCCTGTCCATCTTTTGTCCAAAGCGACTCTGGTATCTGAGATGTCATCTCTTCTACTTGGGATGGATTCCTATTTGTCATAATGGAATGTGACATTAATTTTGATGGGGAGTCTAACATGTCTCGTACTTCCTGAGCGTGATTCTCAGGGATGTCCAAGAATACACCTTCAGGAGTACAATAAATGACGCAACCCATTTTACATAGTAAGTCTCTTCCCAGGAGATTGGTCGGTGCCGATGCAGCCAGCAAAAAGGAATGCTTGGTATGCAAAGGCCCTATTGTAATCTCGGCTGGTTTGCTAACAGGGTAGTGCTGGACTACTCCTGTTACTCCTATGGCTGGAACTGTCCTACCAGTGGTTCTCATGCCCACTGTCGAATTGATCACTGACTTGGCCGCCCCTGTGTCTACAAGAAAGTTTAAAGTTTTACCGGCTACATTGATTGCAATCTCTGGTTCGCTTCCAAGACTGGCAATCAATTTAACTGGTTGCTGATTACAGGTATGGCCACACCCCTATTGGGTATGCTGACCTCCCTGAATCCCATTGGCAGCAACTATTTGTGAGGGAGTTAGCTGGGAACTACCAGAGGCATGCCAATCTCTGTTTGGGGGATATCTTTTTGTTTCCCCTGTATGTGGCTCAAAACTCCGCCTCTGTGGACCCTGCTCCCAATGTCGTGTGTGGTGTTGTTGTCTAGGGGGTTGGAAAGATCTTTGTACATTTCTTACTCTACAGTCTCGTGCAAAATGTCCTGGTTTGTTACAAGAAAAACATGTTATCATACTTGCCTTACCCACAGGATTCGGTGGTACATACGCAGGCTGCCTTGTGGTCAGCGCTTGTATACTTACGGACATCAACTTATCACTTTGCGACTCCCTGTGTCTAGTGATGTTTTTGTCGTGATCAACCGCAGCCTCTCTCAAAGTGGACACTGACAGACCTCGCCAACATGGTTGTGTGGTCTGTACCCTAGCCTTTAATGTTTCTTTCAAACCATCCATCAGTACAGATACTGCTACTTCTCGATGGTTTGGGTTGGTCTTTATGTCTTCTATACCAGTGTATTTTGCCATTTCTGATAATGCCCGGTGGAAATATTCTGCTGCCGTTTCAGACTCCTTTTGTTTAATGGAGAATAGTTTATTCCATTTAGCAACGGCTGGGAAATATTCTTTTAGCTGCAAATTTATCCTTTTTACATTATCCTGATCGTACACATCTGTAAGTGGTACATCTTTATCTAATAGACAGTCAGCTAAGAATTTAACTGAGTCGACACTGGGCGGTAAGCAAGCTCTTAGCACTATCTGCCAATCCTTATTATTGGGCTCTAAAGTGTTTCCTAGATCCCTGATATATTTTTGGCTTGCCACTAAATCCTTTCTGGGGTCTGGGAATTCAGACACTATGGTCCTTAATTCCATTCTAGTTAACGGGCAATACATGGCAATGTTCCTGACGGGTGTGACTCCTGATGCATCTGTTTTCCCATTGGGAACTACTATCACCTTTACAGGAGCAATTCTAACAGCCTCTTCCTGTGTAGATTCTACAGCTTGTTGTGGTACAATTGTTTCAGTGTAGTGCATGGTGCCGTACTTACCCGTTGACACGACCTCACCTATCCCTCCGCTAGGGGCCTTCACTAATCTCGTGGGTGGTGCTGTGCCTACTGTGGTTTCTGATATGGTGGCCGCTAGAGAGAGCGCTGAAATTGTTGCCAAATCGTCTTCTTGTTCACACTCCTGGGGAAGGTTCAAAACAGGGTACAACTTGCACGGGTTAATACTTGCATGAGTTATTTGGTTAACATCATTAACATTTACAGTGTTACTAAGAGTTTGTGTTTTACAACCCAGTGCGTTTCTCTCCGCAATCAACTTCTCTCCTGCAATGTATGGTGGGGGAGGAGCTGTGGCAATCAACTTCCTGACTGCCCCAGATCCCGCCGCCAGAGCCAAACCTCTCTGTATCTCACCTTCCTGGTGCCATAACTGTAAATAATCATGATGCTGAATTCGTCTCTTTGCTGATTTTACGAGACATATCCTCCTCCTTAAATTTTGTAACACCTCTGGACTGAAGCTACCTATTCTTGGGAACTTGTCCCTGTCTTGTACAGTCATTCTCTCCCATTCATCACATAAAGATTCGGTGTGAATTCCATATTTTTCACACATTACATATCGTGCCGACCCAACTGGTCGGTTCACAGAATCAACCTGAACCAGGGTTGATCGCCCCCTACCTGAGCAACTGGCCCCCATAGTCTGTAGGTGTTGCTTAGTCCTCCTTGGATTTTCTGTATCAAGGTTTTCAGCAAGCCTTTACAGACAACCAAATTACTCCACAGTAGGCCGGCGGTGGCGGTTTACCGAGTACCCCACTCACTCGCCCACCTCGACCAATACGACCTGATCACACCGATATGGTGCTGGCGTACTCGATACAGGGCCCCTATGGAACCTTCAGTTTACTGGAACATATGAGGGATACCCGCAGGACACTTACTCTTTCCAGTAAAGGTGGGGTTGTTAGATAGTTCCTGAGTGACCAGCGAACTTCCCTTCCAAAAATAAAAAATTACACAAATCACGTCAGAATGTACAGATAGCGTTTGTGACCACTTTACTCTAATGGTATTTAGGTCAGATTACTAACTACTGCACACAATTACGTGCGGTCCAATCGTTCAGTATACGAGCACTACTTGTCATGTACTGAAAGATCAATGGAATCGATGTTTCCGGCTGCGATTCCTTCAACCAGAGCTTGTATGGCCTATATGGGTTCTGCACCAACACCCCAGGCGTTGTGCCACTGGACTTTTATAGCGGACCTTTTTACCTTATGACCTCCTGGTCTGTTCCTTATGACCTCCTGGTCTGTTCCTTATGACCTCCTGGTCTGTTACCTTTACCTTATGGTCCGCTATACTCTAATGCTCAAATATTATTTAACCAGAGATGCCTCCCTGGCCACCGTATATGTCACTTACACGTATGTTCCTTAACGAGTACCCGACTTTCCTTTTGGTTCCACCTTAAAGTTATATAAACTTTTGTATACAAAACACACTCACTCAACACATGTACACTTTGTTTCTATATCTATTTCTGCGCAGAAATTGTCTTCAGGCCAAGAGTGTTACCAATTAGGAGCAGGATCTGTTAAACTAAATTTCAGATTTTCCAAAAATAGATTTGCGTTATTTACCGCGTCGCGTTATCTACCGCTGTGCGTTAATTATCGCCTTTGCGTTACTTCACTTTATCACAACTTGAGCTACGTGGGCGTAACCAGACGCTACGTTGCGTCATGAACGCTGCGTGCGTCTGCCTTTTGGATTGCGTACGCTAGTCTTTGTTAGCGACACGTGTACGCAATGCAAAGGATCCACCGTAACACAATATATTTTTATCAATGTAAATGATCCCTGATCATCTACCGCAATCCACACTGACTGCCTTGTATCTCAGACAAACCGTGTGTTTGTTCTATACTTTAACTATTACCTCTACTTTTAAATAACAGCAAAATCTCTTTTTAGCACTTTCTATCAACTATAAAATTTGGCAAACAGGAATAGTGATATACGAAAAATGAAATAGAAATGCAGATATATGCGTACGTACGCAAGACAAAAGAAAAATAAACAGTTTTAAAAGACACAAGCGTTTTGTTCTTACTTCCGGTTACCGGATTCCTTCAGCACTCTTTACCTAAGCGAAGCAGACGCTTATCCCGCCAGCACTATGAGACAACCTCCCACCCTTTGCTGGAGGGATAATGTCTGCTGATCTACCTAGTGCAGATGTGAAAAGGACCGGACGAGCCCGCAATTGACAATGCTAAATTCCCTTGTCGTATAAACAACCCTTATGAAGCTAAGAACACTGTACGCTGTTTACTTAAGAAATACCGTAATGATACGCTATTTGCGTAACGATCGCTCAGCCGTAGGCGAGACGCTCAAGCGTCACGTTCGCTCACGGCCCAGTGATCACAGGACACGTTATTGGTTATGTCTAGGGGAAAGATTCGCTATGGCGTAGCATACGCTCGAGACCACGAGGAGGTCACCAGCGATGCAGACGCTCACAACACTATACCTTGATATTAAACCTTATACCGATGAAACACACAGAATACCTTAATGTGAGTACAGGGTGTAAATGCAACCTTGTGTAGCCTGACTACCTACAAAGCTGTTTGAGCGTCACCGACGCTCAAGTGAACACTTAACACTATAGTAAATACACTGATACTGGTTTAGGGTTCCAAAGCCTATTATCTGTATTATATCTAGTATACTTGTAAAAGAGTAACACAGTACAAATGATACACTACAATATAACAAAGACTTCCTAACCAAACACCTAACTAAGGGATAAACTACAATGCTATCCTGGTCTAACACAATACAATACCATACTATAATACTACGAAGTATTTAAGAGAAAAGAGGAGAGAGAGAGATAGAGAGAGAGAGAGAAAGAGAGATATTGGCTCGCAGAAAGACAATGATTACGGAGAGAACTTACGCACAAAGGGTATGATCGCCTGCGCCTCGATATCCAGCTCCCGATTATCAGCAGATAACCGTTGATGAGAGAGTGAGAGCTGGATGTGGTCGGCCTGCCTATTTATGCCCCACACACAATGCAATCTCCTGGTCCTACAATCCTACAGTTTATTGGACACAGGAATTCGGCCCTGTACTGTAACCAAAGGTCATAGGGTGATTCATACAGGTGGGCTGTGACGATTTCCAACAGCTCAGGTGGGTGGGGAACTGGGTTTCCCGCCGCATACCTGAGTATGTGCAAATCATAGAAATGGACATAAACTTCTTATGTCCATAACTATTCGCACGAGCGATTAATACGCTCCAAACCAACACCGGAATATTGCTAATTAAATACTCTTCCGATGGATACCAAACACTGCTGTATGACTCCTGTTAGACCCTTCGTGCAATACAAAGAGGGATTCCTCCGCTCAGGGACATTCTATCTAAACCAAACTTACAGAAACTATTGAGGGGAACATGATCTATAAACTACATTAATTGTGAACTTTTGTAACGAATGAGTCGCACGCTACGATCACATAAACTCTACCGTAAATGCGCATACTGCGCGTGCGAGTGCACGCTATTGCGGGTATGCGCTTCCACGGGAGAGCGTACGCATGCGCAGCACGGACCAGTGTGCGGTGCAAATATGGCAGTGTGCATTAAGACATTTTTCTGACTTCGACAGAAAATTCAGGGCTATGTCGTGTAGATGATGGCCTAACAGGAGGCTTTAAAATTTTCTTTCTAGTGACCTTCGTTTGGGAGAAAAATGCAAAGGTACAAGACAGCTTTTCCTTGCCAATATCTCTCTTTTGCAAAGAGCTGCGCATTGGAAAATTCAGGGCTATGTCGTGTAGATGATGGCCTAACAGGAGGCTTTAAAATTTTCTTTCTAGTGTCCTTCGTTTGGGAGAAAAATGCAAAGGTACAAGACAGCTTTTCCTTGCCAATATCTCTCTTTTGCAAAGAGCTGCGCATTGGAAAATTCAGGGCTATGTCGTGTAGATGATGGCCTAACAGGAGGCTTTAAAATTTTCTTTCTAGTGTCCTTCGTTTGGGAGAAAAATGCAATGGTACAAGACAGCTTTTCCTTGCCAATATCTCTCTTTTGCAAAGAGCTGCGCATTGGAAAATTCAGGGCTATGTCGTGTAGATGATGGCCTAACAGGAGGCTTTAAAATTTTCTTTCTAGTGACCTTCGTTTGGGAGAAAAATGCAAAGGTACAAGACAGCTTTTCCTTGCCAATATCTCTCTTTTGCAAAGAGCTGCGCATTGGAAAATTCAGGGCTATGTCGTGTAGATGATGGCCTAACAGGAGGCTTTAAAATTTTCTTTCTAGTGACCTTCGTTTGGGAGAAAAATGCAAAGGTACAAGACAGCTTTTCCTTGCCAATATCTCTCTTTTGCAAAGAGCTGCGCATTGGAAAATTCAGGGCTATGTCGTGTAGATGATGGCCTAACAGGAGGCTTTAAAATTTTCTTTCTAGTGCCCTTCGTTTGGGAGAAAAATGCAATGGTACAAGACAGCTTTTCCTTGCCAATATCTCTCTTTTGCAAAGAGCTGCGCATTGGAAAATTCAGGGCTATGTCGTGTAGAAGATGGCCTAACAGGAGGCTTTAAAATTTTCTTTCTAGTGTCCTTCGTTTGGGAGAAAAATGCAAAGGTACAAGACAGCTTTTCCTTTCCAATATCTCTCTTTTGCAAAGAGCTACGCATTGGAAAATTCAGGGCTATGTCGTGTAGATGATGGCCTAACAGGAGGCTTTAAAATTTTCTTTCTAGTGACCTTCGTTTGGTAGAAAAATGCAAAGGTACAAGACAGCTTTTCCTTGCCAATATCTCTCTTTTGCAAAGAGCTGCGCATTGGAAAATTCAGGGCTATGTCGTGTAGATGATGGCCTAACAGGAGGCTTTAAAATTTTCTTTCTAGTGTCCTTCGTTTGGGAGAAAAATGCAATGGAACAAGACAGCTTTTCCTTGCCAATATCTCTCTTTTGCAAAGAGCTGCGCATTGGAAAATTCAGGGTTATGTCGTGTAGATGATGGCCTAACAGGAGGCTTTAAAATTTTCTTTCTAGTGTCCTTCGTTTGGGAGAAAAATGCAATGGTACAAGACAGCTTTTCCTTGCCAATATCTCTCTTTTGCAAAGAGCTGCGCATTGGAAAATTCAGGGCTATGTCGTGTAGATGATGGCCTAACAGGAGGCTTTAACATTTTCTTTCTAGTGTCCTTCGTTTGGGAGAAAAATGCAAAGGTACAAGACAGCTTTTCCTTGCCAATATCTCTCTTTTGCAAAGAGCTGCGCATTGGAAAATTCAGGGCTATGTCGTGTAGATGATGGCCTAACAGGAGGCTTTAAAATTTTCTTTCTAGTGTCCTTCGTTTGGGAGAAAAATGCAATGGTACAAGACAGCTTTTCCTTGCCAATATCTCTCTTTTGCAAAGAGCTGCGCATTGGAAAATTCAGGGCTATGTCGTGTAGATGATGGCCTAACAGGAGGCTTTAAAATTTTCTTTCTAGTGACCTTCGTTTGGGAGAAAAATGCAAAGGTACAAGACAGCTTTTCCTTGCCAATATCTCTCTTTTGCAAAGAGCTGCGCATTGGAAAATTCAGGGCTATGTCGTGTAGATGATGGCCTAACAGGAGGCTTTAAAATTTTCTTTCTAGTGACCTTCGTTTGGGAGAAAAATGCAAAGGTACAAGACAGCTTTTCCTTGCCAATATCTCTCTTTTGCAAAGAGCTGCGCATTGGAAAATTCAGGGCTATGTCGTGTAGATGATGGCCTAACAGGAGGCTTTAAAATTTTATTTCTAGTGCCCTTCGTTTGGGAGAAAAATGCAATGGTACAAGACAGCTTTTCCTTGCCAATATCTCTCTTTTGCAAAGAGCTGCGCATTGGAAAATTCAGGGCTATGTCGTGTAGATGATGGCCTAACAGGAGGCTTTAAAATTTTCTTTCTAGTGTCCTTCGTTTGGGAGAAAAATGCAAAGGTACAAGACAGCTTTTCCTTGCCAATATCTCTCTTTTGCAAAGAGCTACGCATTGGAAAATTCAGGGCTATGTCGTGTAGATGATGGCCTAACAGTAGGCTTTAAAATTTTCTTTCTAGTGTCCTTCGTTTGGGAGAAAAATGCAAAGGTACAAGACAGCTTTTCCTTGCCAATATCTCTCTTTTGCAAAGAGCTGCGCATTGGAAAATTCAGGGCTATGTCGTGTAGATGATGGCCTAACAGGAGGCTTTAAAATTTTCTTTCTAGTGTCCTTCGTTTGGGAGAAAAATGCAATGGCACAAGACAGCTTTTCCTTGCCAATATCTCTCTTTTGCAAAGAGCTGCGCATTGGAAAATTCAGGGCTATGTCGTGTAGATGATGGCCTAACAGGAGGCTTTAAAATTTTCTTTCTAGTGTCCTTCGTTTGGGAGAAAAATGCAATGGTACAAGACAGCTTTTCCTTGCCAATATCTCTCTTTTGCAAAGAGCTGCGCATTGGAAAATTCAGGGCTATGTCGTGTAGATGATGGCCTAAAAGGAGGCTTTAAAATTTTCTTTCTAGTGTCCTTCGTTTGGGAGAAAAATGCAATGGTACAAGACAGCTTTTCCTTGCCAATATCTCTCTTTTGCAAAGAGCTGCGCATTGGAAAATTCAGGGCTATGTCGTGTAGATGATGGCCTAACAGGAGGCTTTAAAATTTTCTTTCTAGTGTCCTTCGTTTGGGAGAAAAATGCAAAGGTACAAGACAGCTTTTCCTTGCCAATATCTCTCTTTTGCAAAGAGCTGCGCATTGGAAAATTCAGGGCTATGTCGTGTAGATGATGGCCTAACAGGAGGCTTTAAAATTTTCTTTCTAGTGTCCTTCGTTTGGGAGAAAAACGCAATGGTACAAGACAGCTTTTCCTTGCCAATATCTCTCTTTTGCAAAGAGCTGCGCATTGGAAAATTCAGGGCTATGTCGTGTAGATGATGGCCTAACAGGAGGCTTTAAAATTTTCTTTCTAGTGACCTTCGTTTGGGAGAAAAATGCAAAGGTACAAGACAGCTTTTCCTTGCCAATATCTCTCTTTTGCAAAGAGCTGCGCATTGGAAAATTTAGGGCTATGTCGTGTAGATGATGGCCTAACAGGAGGCTTTAAAATTTTCTTTCTAGTGTCCTTCGTTTGGGAGAAAAATGCAATGGTACAAGACAGCTTTTCCTTGCCAATATTTCTCTTTTGCAAAGAGCTGCGCATTGGAAAATTCAGGGCTATGTCGTGTAGATGATGGCCTAACAGGAGGCTTTAAAATTTTCTTTCTAGTGACCTTCGTTTGGGAGAAAAATGCAAAGGTACAAGACAGCTTTTCCTTGCCAATATCTCTCTTTTGCAAAGAGCTGCGCATTGGAAAATTCAGGGCTATGTCGTGTAGATGATGGCCTAACAGGAGGCTTTAAAATTTTCTTTCTAGTGTCCTTCGTTTGGGAGAAAAATGCAATGGTACAAGACAGCTTTTCCTTGCCAATATCTCTCTTTTGCAAAGAGCTGCGCATTGGAAAATTCAGGGCTATGTCGTGTAGATGATGGCCTAACAGGAGGCTTTAAAATTTTCTTTCTAGTGACCTTCGTTTGGGAGAAAAATGCAAAGGTACAAGACAGCTTTTCCTTGCCAATATCTCTCTTTTGCAAAGAGCTGCGCATTGGAAAATTCAGGGCTATGTCGTGTAGATGATGGCCTAACAGGAGGCTTTAAAATTTTCTTTCTAGTGACCTTCGTTTGGGAGAAAAATGCAAAGGTACAAGACAGCTTTTCCTTGCCAATATCTCTCTTTTGCAAAGAGCTGCGCATTGGAAAATTCAGGGCTATGTCGTGTAGATGATGGCCTAACAGGAGGCTTTAAAATTTTCTTTCTAGTGCCCTTCGTTTGGGAGAAAAATGCAATGGTACAAGACAGCTTTTCCTTGCCAATATCTCTCTTTTGCAAAGAGCTGCGCATTGGAAAATTCAGGGCTATGTCGTGTAGATGATGGCCTAACAGGAGGCTTTAAAATTTTCTTTCTAGTGTCCTTCGTTTGGGAGAAAAATGCAAAGGTACAAGACAGCTTTTCCTTTCCAATATCTCTCTTTTGCAAAGAGCTACGCATTGGAAAATTCAGGGCTATGTCGTGTAGATGATGGCCTAACAGGAGGCTTTAAAATTTTCTTTCTAGTGACCTTCGTTTGGTAGAAAAATGCAAAGGTACAAGACAGCTTTTCCTTGCCAATATCTCTCTTTTGCAAAGAGCTGCGCATTGGAAAATTCAGGGCTATGTCGTGTAGATGATGGCCTAACAGGAGGCTTTAAAATTTTCTTTCTAGTGTCCTTCGTTTGGGAGAAAAATGCAATGGAACAAGACAGCTTTTCCTTGCCAATATCTCTCTTTTGCAAAGAGCTGCGCATTGGAAAATTCAGGGTTATGTCGTGTAGATGATGGCCTAACAGGAGGCTTTAAAATTTTCTTTCTAGTGTCCTTCGTTTGGGAGAAAAATGCAATGGTACAAGACAGCTTTTCCTTGCCAATATCTCTCTTTTGCAAAGAGCTGCGCATTGGAAAATTCAGGGCTATGTCGTGTAGATGATGGCCTAACAGGAGGCTTTAAAATTTTCTTTCTAGTGTCCTTCGTTTGGGAGAAAAATGCAAAGGTACAAGACAGCTTTTCCTTGCCAATATCTCTCTTTTGCAAAGAGCTGCGCATTGGAAAATTCAGGGCTATGTCGTGTAGATGATGGCCTAACAGGAGGCTTTAAAATTTTCTTTCTAGTGTCCTTCGTTTGGGAGAAAAATGCAATGGTACAAGACAGCTTTTCCTTGCCAATATCTCTCTTTTGCAAAGAGCTGCGCATTGGAAAATTCAGGGCTATGTCGTGTAGATGATGGCCTAACAGGAGGCTTTAAAATTTTCTTTCTAGTGACCTTCGTTTGGGAGAAAAATGCAAAGGTACAAGACAGCTTTTCCTTGCCAATATCTCTCTTTTGCAAAGAGCTGCGCATTGGAAAATTCAGGGCTATGTCGTGTAGATGATGGCCTAACAGGAGGCTTTAAAATTTTCTTTCTAGTGACCTTCGTTTGGGAGAAAAATGCAAAGGTACAAGACAGCTTTTCCTTGCCAATATCTCTCTTTTGCAAAGAGCTGCGCATTGGAAAATTCAGGGCTATGTCGTGTAGATGATGGCCTAACAGGAGGCTTTAAAATTTTCTTTCTAGTGCCCTTCGTTTGGGAGAAAAATGCAATGGTACAAGACAGCTTTTCCTTGCCAATATCTCTCTTTTGCAAAGAGCTGCGCATTGGAAAATTCAGGGCTATGTCGTGTAGATGATGGCCTAACAGGAGGCTTTAAAATTTTCTTTCTAGTGTCCTTCGTTTGGGAGAAAAATGCAAAGGTACAAGACAGCTTTTCCTTGCCAATATCTCTCTTTTGCAAAGAGCTACGCATTGGAAAATTCAGGGCTATGTCGTGTAGATGATGGCCTAACAGTAGGCTTTAAAATTTTCTTTCTAGTGTCCTTCGTTTGGGAGAAAAATGCAAAGGTACAAGACAGCTTTTCCTTGCCAATATCTCTCTTTTGCAAAGAGCTGCGCATTGGAAAATTCAGGGCTATGTCGTGTAGATGATGGCCTAACAGGAGGCTTTAAAATTTTCTTTCTAGTGTCCTTCGTTTGGGAGAAAAATGCAATGGTACAAGACAGCTTTTCCTTGCCAATATCTCTCTTTTGCAAAGAGCTGCGCATTGGAAAATTCAGGGCTATGTCGTGTAGATGATGGCCTAACAGGAGGCTTTAAAATTTTCTTTCTAGTGTCCTTCGTTTGGGAGAAAAATGCAATGGTACAAGACAGCTTTTCCTTGCCAATATCTCTCTTTTGCAAAGAGCTGCGCATTGGAAAATTCAGGGCTATGTCGTGTAGATGATGGCCTAAAAGGAGGCTTTAAAATTTTCTTTCTAGTGTCCTTCGTTTGGGAGAAAAATGCAATGGTACAAGACAGCTTTTCCTTGCCAATATCTCTCTTTTGCAAAGAGCTGCGCATTGGAAAATTCAGGGCTATGTCGTGTAGATGATGGCCTAACAGGAGGCTTTAAAATTTTCTTTCTAGTGTCCTTCGTTTGGGAGAAAAATGCAATGGTACAAGACAGCTTTTCCTTGCCAATATCTCTCTTTTGCAAAGAGCTGCGCATTGGAAAATTCAGGGCTATGTCGTGTAGATGATGGCCTAACAGGAGGCTTTAAAATTTTCTTTCTAGTGTCCTTCGTTTGGGAGAAAAATGCAATGGTACAAGACAGCTTTTCCTTGCCAATATCTCTCTTTTGCAAAGAGCTGCGCATTGGAAAATTCAGGGCTATGTCGTGTAGATGATGGCCTAAAAGGAGGCTTTAAAATTTTCTTTCTAGTGTCCTTCGTTTGGGAGAAAAATGCAATGGTACAAGACAGCTTTTCCTTGCCAATATCTCTCTTTTGCAAAGAGCTGCGCATTGGAAAATTCAGGGCTATGTCGTGTAGATGATGGCCTAACAGGAGGCTTTAAAATTTTCTTTCTAGTGTCCTTCGTTTGGGAGAAAAATGCAAAGGTACAAGAAAGCTTTTCCTTGCCAATATCTCTCTTTTGCAAAGAGCTGCGCATTGGAAAATTCAGGGCTATGTCGTGTAGATGATGGCCTAACAGGAGGCTTTAAAATTTTCTTTCTAGTGTCCTTCGTTTGGGAGAAAAACGCAATGGTACAAGACAGCTTTTCCTTGCCAATATCTCTCTTTTGCAAAGAGCTGCGCATTGGAAAATTCAGGGCTATGTCGTGTAGATGATGGCCTAACAGGAGGCTTTAAAATTTTCTTTCTAGTGACCTTCGTTTGGGAGAAAAATGCAAAGGTACAAGACAGCTTTTCCTTGCCAATATCTCTCTTTTGCAAAGAGCTGCGCATTGGAAAATTTAGGGCTATGTCGTGTAGATGATGGCCTAACAGGAGGCTTTAAAATTTTCTTTCTAGTGTCCTTCGTTTGGGAGAAAAATGCAATGGTACAAGACAGCTTTTCCTTGCCAATATTTCTCTTTTGCAAAGAGCTGCGCATTGGAAAATTCAGGGCTATGTCGTGTAGATGATGGCCTAACAGGAGGCTTTAAAATTTTCTTTCTAGTGTCCTTCGTTTGGGAGAAAAATGCAAAGGTACAAGACAGCTTTTCCTTGCCAATATCTCTCTTTTGCAAAGAGCTGCGCATTGGAAAATTCAGGGCTATGTCGTGTAGATGATGGCCTAACAGGAGGCTTTAAAATTTTCTTTCTAGTGTCCTTCGTTTGGGAGAAAAACGCAATGGTACAAGACAGCTTTTCCTTGCCAATATCTCTCTTTTGCAAAGAGCTGCGCATTGGAAAATTCAGGGCTATGTCGTGTAGATGATGGCCTAACAGGAGGCTTTAAAATTTTCTTTCTAGTGACCTTCGTTTGGGAGAAAAATGCAAAGGTACAAGACAGCTTTTCCTTGCCAATATCTCTCTTTTGCAAAGAGCTGCGCATTGGAAAATTTAGGGCTATGTCGTGTAGATGATGGCCTAACAGGAGGCTTTAAAATTTTCTTTCTAGTGTCCTTCGTTTGGGAGAAAAATGCAATGGTACAAGACAGCTTTTCCTTGCCAATATTTCTCTTTTGCAAAGAGCTGCGCATTGGAAAATTCAGGGCTATGTCGTGTAGATGATGGCCTAACAGGAGGCTTTAAAATTTTCTTTCTAGTGACCTTCGTTTGGGAGAAAAATGCAAAGGTACAAGACAGCTTTTCCTTGCCAATATCTCTCTTTTGCAAAGAGCTGCGCATTGGAAAATTCAGGGCTATGTCGTGTAGATGATGGCCTAACAGGAGGCTTTAAAATTTTCTTTCTAGTGTCCTTCGTTTGGGAGAAAAATGCAATGGTACAAGACAGCTTTTCCTTGCCAATATCTCTCTTTTGCAAAGAGCTGCGCATTGGAAAATTCAGGGCTATGTCGTGTAGATGATGGCCTAACAGGAGGCTTTAAAATTTTCTTTCTAGTGACCTTCGTTTGGGAGAAAAATGCAAAGGTACAAGACAGCTTTTCCTTGCCAATATCTCTCTTTTGCAAAGAGCTGCGCATTGGAAAATTCAGGGCTATGTCGTGTAGATGATGGCCTAACAGGAGGCTTTAAAATTTTCTTTCTAGTGACCTTCGTTTGGGAGAAAAATGCAAAGGTACAAGACAGCTTTTCCTTGCCAATATCTCTCTTTTGCAAAGAGCTGCGCATTGGAAAATTCAGGGCTATGTCGTGTAGATGATGGCCTAACAGGAGGCTTTAAAATTTTCTTTCTAGTGCCCTTCGTTTGGGAGAAAAATGCAATGGTACAAGACAGCTTTTCCTTGCCAATATCTCTCTTTTGCAAAGAGCTGCGCATTGGAAAATTCAGGGCTATGTCGTGTAGATGATGGCCTAACAGGAGGCTTTAAAATTTTCTTTCTAGTGTCCTTCGTTTGGGAGAAAAATGCAAAGGTACAAGACAGCTTTTCCTTTCCAATATCTCTCTTTTGCAAAGAGCTACGCATTGGAAAATTCAGGGCTATGTCGTGTAGATGATGGCCTAACAGGAGGCTTTAAAATTTTCTTTCTAGTGACCTTCGTTTGGTAGAAAAATGCAAAGGTACAAGACAGCTTTTCCTTGCCAATATCTCTCTTTTGCAAAGAGCTGCGCATTGGAAAATTCAGGGCTATGTCGTGTAGATGATGGCCTAACAGGAGGCTTTAAAATTTTCTTTCTAGTGTCCTTCGTTTGGGAGAAAAATGCAATGGAACAAGACAGCTTTTCCTTGCCAATATCTCTCTTTTGCAAAGAGCTGCGCATTGGAAAATTCAGGGTTATGTCGTGTAGATGATGGCCTAACAGGAGGCTTTAAAATTTTCTTTCTAGTGTCCTTTGTTTGGGAGAAAAATGCAATGGTACAAGACAGCTTTTCCTTGCCAATATCTCTCTTTTGCAAAGAGCTGCGCATTGGAAAATTCAGGGCTATGTCGTGTAGATGATGGCCTAACAGGAGGCTTTAAAATTTTCTTTCTAGTGTCCTTCGTTTGGGAGAAAAATGCAAAGGTACAAGACAGCTTTTCCTTGCCAATATCTCTCTTTTGCAAAGAGCTGCGCATTGGAAAATTCAGGGCTATGTCGTGTAGATGATGGCCTAACAGGAGGCTTTAAAATTTTCTTTCTAGTGTCCTTCGTTTGGGAGAAAAATGCAATGGTACAAGACAGCTTTTCCTTGCCAATATCTCTCTTTTGCAAAGAGCTGCGCATTGGAAAATTCAGGGCTATGTCGTGTAGATGATGGCCTAACAGGAGGCTTTAAAATTTTCTTTCTAGTGACCTTCGTTTGGGAGAAAAATGCAAAGGTACAAGACAGCTTTTCCTTGCCAATATCTCTCTTTTGCAAAGAGCTGCGCATTGGAAAATTCAGGGCTATGTCGTGTAGATGATGGCCTAACAGGAGGCTTTAAAATTTTCTTTCTAGTGACCTTCGTTTGGGAGAAAAATGCAAAGGTACAAGACAGCTTTTCCTTGCCAATATCTCTCTTTTGCAAAGAGCTGCGCATTGGAAAATTCAGGGCTATGTCGTGTAGATGATGGCCTAACAGGAGGCTTTAAAATTTTCTTTCTAGTGCCCTTCGTTTGGGAGAAAAATGCAATGGTACAAGACAGCTTTTCCTTGCCAATATCTCTCTTTTGCAAAGAGCTGCGCATTGGAAAATTCAGGGCTATGTCGTGTAGATGATGGCCTAACAGGAGGCTTTAAAATTTTCTTTCTAGTGTCCTTCGTTTGGGAGAAAAATGCAAAGGTACAAGACAGCTTTTCCTTGCCAATATCTCTCTTTTGCAAAGAGCTACGCATTGGAAAATTCAGGGCTATGTCGTGTAGATGATGGCCTAACAGTAGGCTTTAAAATTTTCTTTCTAGTGTCCTTCGTTTGGGAGAAAAATGCAAAGGTACAAGACAGCTTTTCCTTGCCAATATCTCTCTTTTGCAAAGAGCTGCGCATTGGAAAATTCAGGGCTATGTCGTGTAGATGATGGCCTAACAGGAGGCTTTAAAATTTTCTTTCTAGTGTCCTTCGTTTGGGAGAAAAATGCAATGGTACAAGACAGCTTTTCCTTGCCAATATCTCTCTTTTGCAAAGAGCTGCGCATTGGAAAATTCAGGGCTATGTCGTGTAGATGATGGCCTAACAGGAGGCTTTAAAATTTTCTTTCTAGTGTCCTTCGTTTGGGAGAAAAATGCAATGGTACAAGACAGCTTTTCCTTGCCAATATCTCTCTTTTGCAAAGAGCTGCGCATTGGAAAATTCAGGGCTATGTCGTGTAGATGATGGCCTAAAAGGAGGCTTTAAAATTTTCTTTCTAGTGTCCTTCGTTTGGGAGAAAAATGCAATGGTACAAGACAGCTTTTCCTTGCCAATATCTCTCTTTTGCAAAGAGCTGCGCATTGGAAAATTCAGGGCTATGTCGTGTAGATGATGGCCTAACAGGAGGCTTTAAAATTTTCTTTCTAGTGTCCTTCGTTTGGGAGAAAAATGCAAAGGTACAAGAAAGCTTTTCCTTGCCAATATCTCTCTTTTGCAAAGAGCTGCGCATTGGAAAATTCAGGGCTATGTCGTGTAGATGATGGCCTAACAGGAGGCTTTAAAATTTTCTTTCTAGTGTCCTTCGTTTGGGAGAAAAACGCAATGGTACAAGACAGCTTTTCCTTGCCAATATCTCTCTTTTGCAAAGAGCTGCGCATTGGAAAATTCAGGGCTATGTCGTGTAGATGATGGCCTAACAGGAGGCTTTAAAATTTTCTTTCTAGTGACCTTCGTTTGGGAGAAAAATGCAAAGGTACAAGACAGCTTTTCCTTGCCAATATCTCTCTTTTGCAAAGAGCTGCGCATTGGAAAATTTAGGGCTATGTCGTGTAGATGATGGCCTAACAGGAGGCTTTAAAATTTTCTTTCTAGTGTCCTTCGTTTGGGAGAAAAATGCAATGGTACAAGACAGCTTTTCCTTGCCAATATTTCTCTTTTGCAAAGAGCTGCGCATTGGAAAATTCAGGGCTATGTCGTGTAGATGATGGCCTAACAGGAGGCTTTAAAATTTTCTTTCTAGTGACCTTCGTTTGGGAGAAAAATGCAAAGGTACAAGACAGCTTTTCCTTGCCAATATCTCTCTTTTGCAAAGAGCTGCGCATTGGAAAATTCAGGGCTATGTCGTGTAGATGATGGCCTAACAGGAGGCTTTAAAATTTTCTTTCTAGTGACCTTCGTTTGGGAGAAAAATGCAAAGGTACAAGACAGCTTTTCCTTGCCAATATCTCTCTTTTGCAAAGAGCTGCGCATTGGAAAATTCAGGGCTATGTCGTGTAGATGATGGCCTAACAGGAGGCTTTAAAATTTTCTTTCTAGTTCCCTTCGTTTGGGAGAAAAATGCAATGGTACAAGACAGCTTTTCCTTGCCAATATCTCTCTTTTGCAAAGAGCTGCGCATTGGAAAATTCAGGGCTATGTCGTGTAGATGATGGCCTAACAGAAGGCTTTAAAATTTTCTTTCTAGTGACCTTCGTTTGGGAGAAAAATGCAAAGGTACAAGACAGCTTTTCCTTGCCAATATCTCTCTTTTGCAAAGAGCTGCGCATTGGAAAATTCAGGGCTATGTCGTGTAGATGATGGCCTAACAGTAGGCTTTAAAATTTTCTTTCTAGTGTCCTTCGTTTGGGAGAAAAATGCAAAGGTACAAGACAGCTTTTCCTTGCCAATATCTCTCTTTTGCAAAGAGCTGCGCATTGGAAAATTCAGGGCTATGTCGTGTAGATGATGGCCTAACAAGAGGCATTAAAATGTTCTTTCTAGTGTCCTTCGTTTGGGAGAAAAATGCAAAGGTACAAGACAGCTTTTCCTTGCCAATATCTCTCTTTTGCAAAGAGCTGCGCATTGGAAAATTCAGGGCTATGTCGTGTAGATGATGGCCTAACAGGAGGCTTTAAAATTTTCTTTCTAGTGTCCTTCGTTTGGGAGAAAAATGCAATGGTACAAGACAGCTTTTCCTTGCCAATATCTCTCTTTTGCAAAGAGCTGCGCATTGGAAAATTCAGGGCTATGTCGTGTAGATGATGGCCTAACAGGAGGCTTTAAAATTTTCTTTCTAGTGACCTTCGTTTGGGAGAAAAATGCAAAGGTACAAGACAGCTTTTCCTTGCCAATATCTCTCTTTTGCAAAGAGCTGCGCATTGGAAAATTCAGGGCTATGTCGTGTAGATGATGGCCTAACAGGAGGCTTTAAAATTTTCTTTCTAGTGACCTTCGTTTGGGAGAAAAATGCAAAGGTACAAGACAGCTTTTCCTTGCCAATATCTCTCTTTTGCAAAGAGCTGCGCATTGGAAAATTCAGGGCTATGTCGTGTAGATGATGGCCTAACAGGAGGCTTTAAAATTTTCTTTCTAGTGCCCTTCGTTTGGGAGAAAAATGCAATGGTACAAGACAGCTTTTCCTTGCCAATATCTCTCTTTTGCAAAGAGCTGCGCATTGGAAAATTCAGGGCTATGTCGTGTAGATGATGGCCTAACAGGAGGCTTTAAAATTTTCTTTCTAGTGTCCTTCGTTTGGGAGAAAAATGCAAAGGTACAAGACAGCTTTTCCTTGCCAATATCTCTCTTTTGCAAAGAGCTACGCATTGGAAAATTCAGGGCTATGTCGTGTAGATGATGGCCTAACAGTAGGCTTTAAAATTTTCTTTCTAGTGTCCTTCGTTTGGGAGAAAAATGCAAAGGTACAAGACAGCTTTTCCTTGCCAATATCTCTCTTTTGCAAAGAGCTGCGCATTGGAAAATTCAGGGCTATGTCGTGTAGATGATGGCCTAACAGGAGGCTTTAAAATTTTCTTTCTAGTGTCCTTCGTTTGGGAGAAAAATGCAATGGTACAAGACAGCTTTTCCTTGCCAATATCTCTCTTTTGCAAAGAGCTGCGCATTGGAAAATTCAGGGCTATGTCGTGTAGATGATGGCCTAACAGGAGGCTTTAAAATTTTCTTTCTAGTGTCCTTCGTTTGGGAGAAAAATGCAATGGTACAAGACAGCTTTTCCTTGCCAATATCTCTCTTTTGCAAAGAGCTGCGCATTGGAAAATTCAGGGCTATGTCGTGTAGATGATGGCCTAAAAGGAGGCTTTAAAATTTTCTTTCTAGTGTCCTTCGTTTGGGAGAAAAATGCAATGGTACAAGACAGCTTTTCCTTGCCAATATCTCTCTTTTGCAAAGAGCTGCGCATTGGAAAATTCAGGGCTATGTCGTGTAGATGATGGCCTAACAGGAGGCTTTAAAATTTTCTTTCTAGTGTCCTTCGTTTGGGAGAAAAATGCAATGGTACAAGACAGCTTTTCCTTGCCAATATCTCTCTTTTGCAAAGAGCTGCGCATTGGAAAATTCAGGGCTATGTCGTGTAGATGATGGCCTAACAGGAGGCTTTAAAATTTTCTTTCTAGTGTCCTTCGTTTGGGAGAAAAATGCAATGGTACAAGACAGCTTTTCCTTGCCAATATCTCTCTTTTGCAAAGAGCTGCGCATTGGAAAATTCAGGGCTATGTCGTGTAGATGATGGCCTAAAAGGAGGCTTTAAAATTTTCTTTCTAGTGTCCTTCGTTTGGGAGAAAAATGCAATGGTACAAGACAGCTTTTCCTTGCCAATATCTCTCTTTTGCAAAGAGCTGCGCATTGGAAAATTCAGGGCTATGTCGTGTAGATGATGGCCTAACAGGAGGCTTTAAAATTTTCTTTCTAGTGTCCTTCGTTTGGGAGAAAAATGCAAAGGTACAAGAAAGCTTTTCCTTGCCAATATCTCTCTTTTGCAAAGAGCTGCGCATTGGAAAATTCAGGGCTATGTCGTGTAGATGATGGCCTAACAGGAGGCTTTAAAATTTTCTTTCTAGTGTCCTTCGTTTGGGAGAAAAACGCAATGGTACAAGACAGCTTTTCCTTGCCAATATCTCTCTTTTGCAAAGAGCTGCGCATTGGAAAATTCAGGGCTATGTCGTGTAGATGATGGCCTAACAGGAGGCTTTAAAATTTTCTTTCTAGTGACCTTCGTTTGGGAGAAAAATGCAAAGGTACAAGACAGCTTTTCCTTGCCAATATCTCTCTTTTGCAAAGAGCTGCGCATTGGAAAATTTAGGGCTATGTCGTGTAGATGATGGCCTAACAGGAGGCTTTAAAATTTTCTTTCTAGTGTCCTTCGTTTGGGAGAAAAATGCAATGGTACAAGACAGCTTTTCCTTGCCAATATTTCTCTTTTGCAAAGAGCTGCGCATTGGAAAATTCAGGGCTATGTCGTGTAGATGATGGCCTAACAGGAGGCTTTAAAATTTTCTTTCTAGTGTCCTTCGTTTGGGAGAAAAATGCAAAGGTACAAGACAGCTTTTCCTTGCCAATATCTCTCTTTTGCAAAGAGCTGCGCATTGGAAAATTCAGGGCTATGTCGTGTAGATGATGGCCTAACAGGAGGCTTTAAAATTTTCTTTCTAGTGTCCTTCGTTTGGGAGAAAAACGCAATGGTACAAGACAGCTTTTCCTTGCCAATATCTCTCTTTTGCAAAGAGCTGCGCATTGGAAAATTCAGGGCTATGTCGTGTAGATGATGGCCTAACAGGAGGCTTTAAAATTTTCTTTCTAGTGACCTTCGTTTGGGAGAAAAATGCAAAGGTACAAGACAGCTTTTCCTTGCCAATATCTCTCTTTTGCAAAGAGCTGCGCATTGGAAAATTTAGGGCTATGTCGTGTAGATGATGGCCTAACAGGAGGCTTTAAAATTTTCTTTCTAGTGTCCTTCGTTTGGGAGAAAAATGCAATGGTACAAGACAGCTTTTCCTTGCCAATATTTCTCTTTTGCAAAGAGCTGCGCATTGGAAAATTCAGGGCTATGTCGTGTAGATGATGGCCTAACAGGAGGCTTTAAAATTTTCTTTCTAGTGACCTTCGTTTGGGAGAAAAATGCAAAGGTACAAGACAGCTTTTCCTTGCCAATATCTCTCTTTTGCAAAGAGCTGCGCATTGGAAAATTCAGGGCTATGTCGTGTAGATGATGGCCTAACAGGAGGCTTTAAAATTTTCTTTCTAGTGTCCTTCGTTTGGGAGAAAAATGCAATGGTACAAGACAGCTTTTCCTTGCCAATATCTCTCTTTTGCAAAGAGCTGCGCATTGGAAAATTCAGGGCTATGTCGTGTAGATGATGGCCTAACAGGAGGCTTTAAAATTTTCTTTCTAGTGACCTTCGTTTGGGAGAAAAATGCAAAGGTACAAGACAGCTTTTCCTTGCCAATATCTCTCTTTTGCAAAGAGCTGCGCATTGGAAAATTCAGGGCTATGTCGTGTAGATGATGGCCTAACAGGAGGCTTTAAAATTTTCTTTCTAGTGACCTTCGTTTGGGAGAAAAATGCAAAGGTACAAGACAGCTTTTCCTTGCCAATATCTCTCTTTTGCAAAGAGCTGCGCATTGGAAAATTCAGGGCTATGTCGTGTAGATGATGGCCTAACAGGAGGCTTTAAAATTTTCTTTCTAGTGCCCTTCGTTTGGGAGAAAAATGCAATGGTACAAGACAGCTTTTCCTTGCCAATATCTCTCTTTTGCAAAGAGCTGCGCATTGGAAAATTCAGGGCTATGTCGTGTAGATGATGGCCTAACAGGAGGCTTTAAAATTTTCTTTCTAGTGTCCTTCGTTTGGGAGAAAAATGCAAAGGTACAAGACAGCTTTTCCTTTCCAATATCTCTCTTTTGCAAAGAGCTACGCATTGGAAAATTCAGGGCTATGTCGTGTAGATGATGGCCTAACAGGAGGCTTTAAAATTTTCTTTCTAGTGACCTTCGTTTGGTAGAAAAATGCAAAGGTACAAGACAGCTTTTCCTTGCCAATATCTCTCTTTTGCAAAGAGCTGCGCATTGGAAAATTCAGGGCTATGTCGTGTAGATGATGGCCTAACAGGAGGCTTTAAAATTTTCTTTCTAGTGTCCTTCGTTTGGGAGAAAAATGCAATGGAACAAGACAGCTTTTCCTTGCCAATATCTCTCTTTTGCAAAGAGCTGCGCATTGGAAAATTCAGGGTTATGTCGTGTAGATGATGGCCTAACAGGAGGCTTTAAAATTTTCTTTCTAGTGTCCTTTGTTTGGGAGAAAAATGCAATGGTACAAGACAGCTTTTCCTTGCCAATATCTCTCTTTTGCAAAGAGCTGCGCATTGGAAAATTCAGGGCTATGTCGTGTAGATGATGGCCTAACAGGAGGCTTTAAAATTTTCTTTCTAGTGTCCTTCGTTTGGGAGAAAAATGCAAAGGTACAAGACAGCTTTTCCTTGCCAATATCTCTCTTTTGCAAAGAGCTGCGCATTGGAAAATTCAGGGCTATGTCGTGTAGATGATGGCCTAACAGGAGGCTTTAAAATTTTCTTTCTAGTGTCCTTCGTTTGGGAGAAAAATGCAATGGTACAAGACAGCTTTTCCTTGCCAATATCTCTCTTTTGCAAAGAGCTGCGCATTGGAAAATTCAGGGCTATGTCGTGTAGATGATGGCCTAACAGGAGGCTTTAAAATTTTCTTTCTAGTGACCTTCGTTTGGGAGAAAAATGCAAAGGTACAAGACAGCTTTTCCTTGCCAATATCTCTCTTTTGCAAAGAGCTGCGCATTGGAAAATTCAGGGCTATGTCGTGTAGATGATGGCCTAACAGGAGGCTTTAAAATTTTCTTTCTAGTGACCTTCGTTTGGGAGAAAAATGCAAAGGTACAAGACAGCTTTTCCTTGCCAATATCTCTCTTTTGCAAAGAGCTGCGCATTGGAAAATTCAGGGCTATGTCGTGTAGATGATGGCCTAACAGGAGGCTTTAAAATTTTCTTTCTAGTGCCCTTCGTTTGGGAGAAAAATGCAATGGTACAAGACAGCTTTTCCTTGCCAATATCTCTCTTTTGCAAAGAGCTGCGCATTGGAAAATTCAGGGCTATGTCGTGTAGATGATGGCCTAACAGGAGGCTTTAAAATTTTCTTTCTAGTGTCCTTCGTTTGGGAGAAAAATGCAAAGGTACAAGACAGCTTTTCCTTGCCAATATCTCTCTTTTGCAAAGAGCTACGCATTGGAAAATTCAGGGCTATGTCGTGTAGATGATGGCCTAACAGTAGGCTTTAAAATTTTCTTTCTAGTGTCCTTCGTTTGGGAGAAAAATGCAAAGGTACAAGACAGCTTTTCCTTGCCAATATCTCTCTTTTGCAAAGAGCTGCGCATTGGAAAATTCAGGGCTATGTCGTGTAGATGATGGCCTAACAGGAGGCTTTAAAATTTTCTTTCTAGTGTCCTTCGTTTGGGAGAAAAATGCAATGGTACAAGACAGCTTTTCCTTGCCAATATCTCTCTTTTGCAAAGAGCTGCGCATTGGAAAATTCAGGGCTATGTCGTGTAGATGATGGCCTAACAGGAGGCTTTAAAATTTTCTTTCTAGTGTCCTTCGTTTGGGAGAAAAATGCAATGGTACAAGACAGCTTTTCCTTGCCAATATCTCTCTTTTGCAAAGAGCTGCGCATTGGAAAATTCAGGGCTATGTCGTGTAGATGATGGCCTAAAAGGAGGCTTTAAAATTTTCTTTCTAGTGTCCTTCGTTTGGGAGAAAAATGCAATGGTACAAGACAGCTTTTCCTTGCCAATATCTCTCTTTTGCAAAGAGCTGCGCATTGGAAAATTCAGGGCTATGTCGTGTAGATGATGGCCTAACAGGAGGCTTTAAAATTTTCTTTCTAGTGTCCTTCGTTTGGGAGAAAAATGCAAAGGTACAAGAAAGCTTTTCCTTGCCAATATCTCTCTTTTGCAAAGAGCTGCGCATTGGAAAATTCAGGGCTATGTCGTGTAGATGATGGCCTAACAGGAGGCTTTAAAATTTTCTTTCTAGTGTCCTTCGTTTGGGAGAAAAACGCAATGGTACAAGACAGCTTTTCCTTGCCAATATCTCTCTTTTGCAAAGAGCTGCGCATTGGAAAATTCAGGGCTATGTCGTGTAGATGATGGCCTAACAGGAGGCTTTAAAATTTTCTTTCTAGTGACCTTCGTTTGGGAGAAAAATGCAAAGGTACAAGACAGCTTTTCCTTGCCAATATCTCTCTTTTGCAAAGAGCTGCGCATTGGAAAATTTAGGGCTATGTCGTGTAGATGATGGCCTAACAGGAGGCTTTAAAATTTTCTTTCTAGTGTCCTTCGTTTGGGAGAAAAATGCAATGGTACAAGACAGCTTTTCCTTGCCAATATTTCTCTTTTGCAAAGAGCTGCGCATTGGAAAATTCAGGGCTATGTCGTGTAGATGATGGCCTAACAGGAGGCTTTAAAATTTTCTTTCTAGTGACCTTCGTTTGGGAGAAAAATGCAAAGGTACAAGACAGCTTTTCCTTGCCAATATCTCTCTTTTGCAAAGAGCTGCGCATTGGAAAATTCAGGGCTATGTCGTGTAGATGATGGCCTAACAGGAGGCTTTAAAATTTTCTTTCTAGTGACCTTCGTTTGGGAGAAAAATGCAAAGGTACAAGACAGCTTTTCCTTGCCAATATCTCTCTTTTGCAAAGAGCTGCGCATTGGAAAATTCAGGGCTATGTCGTGTAGATGATGGCCTAACAGGAGGCTTTAAAATTTTCTTTCTAGTTCCCTTCGTTTGGGAGAAAAATGCAATGGTACAAGACAGCTTTTCCTTGCCAATATCTCTCTTTTGCAAAGAGCTGCGCATTGGAAAATTCAGGGCTATGTCGTGTAGATGATGGCCTAACAGAAGGCTTTAAAATTTTCTTTCTAGTGACCTTCGTTTGGGAGAAAAATGCAAAGGTACAAGACAGCTTTTCCTTGCCAATATCTCTCTTTTGCAAAGAGCTGCGCATTGGAAAATTCAGGGCTATGTCGTGTAGATGATGGCCTAACAGTAGGCTTTAAAATTTTCTTTCTAGTGTCCTTCGTTTGGGAGAAAAATGCAAAGGTACAAGACAGCTTTTCCTTGCCAATATCTCTCTTTTGCAAAGAGCTGCGCATTGGAAAATTCAGGGCTATGTCGTGTAGATGATGGCCTAACAAGAGGCATTAAAATGTTCTTTCTAGTGTCCTTCGTTTGGGAGAAAAATGCAATGGTACAAGACAGCTTTTCCTTGCCAATATCTCTCTTTTGCAAAGAGCTGCGCATTGGAAAATTCAGGGCTATGTCGTGTAGATGATGGCCTAACAGGAGGCTTTAAAATTTTCTTTCTAGTGACCTTCGTTTGGGAGAAAAATGCAAAGGTACAAGACAGCTTTTCCTTGCCAATATCTCTCTTTTGCAAAGAGCTGCGCATTGGAAAATTCAGGGCTATGTCGTGTAGATGATGGCCTAACAGAAGGCTTTAAAATTTTCTTTCTAGTGACCTTCGTTTGGGAGAAAAATGCAAAGGTACAAGACAGCTTTTCCTTGCCAATATCTCTCTTTTGCAAAGAGCTGCGCATTGGAAAATTCAGGGCTATGTCGTGTAGATGATGGCCTAACAGTAGGCTTTAAAATTTTCTTTCTAGTGTCCTTCGTTTGGGAGAAAAATGCAAAGGTACAAGACAGCTTTTCCTTGCCAATATCTCTCTTTTGCAAAGAGCTGCGCATTGGAAAATTCAGGGCTATGTCGTGTAGATGATGGCCTAACAAGAGGCATTAAAATGTTCTTTCTAGTGTCCTTCGTTTGGGAGAAAAATGCAATGGTACAAGACAGCTTTTCCTTGCCAATATCTCTCTTTTGCAAAGAGCTGCGCATTGGAAAATTCAGGGCTATGTCGTGTAGATGATGGCCTAACAGGAGGCTTTAAAATTTTCTTTCTAGTGTCCTTCGTTTGGGAGAAAAATGCAATGGTACAAGACAGCTTTTCCTTGCCAATATCTCTCTTTTGCAAAGAGCTGCGCATTGGAAAATTCAGGGCTATGTCGTGTAGATGATGGCCTAACAGTAGGCTTTAAAATTTTCTTTCTAGTGTCCTTCGTTTGGGAGAAAAATGCAAAGGTACAAGACAGCTTTTCCTTGCCAATATCTCTCTTTTGCAAAGAGCTGCGCATTGGAAAATTCAGGGCTATGTCGTGTAGATGATGGCCTAACAGGAGGCATTAAAATGTTCTTTCTAGTGTCCTTCGTTTGGGAGAAAAATGCAATGGTACAAGACAGCTTTTCCTTGCCAATATCTCTCTTTTGCAAAGAGCTGCGCATTGGAAAATTCAGGGCTATGTCGTGTAGATGATGGCCTAACAGGAGGCTTTAAAATTTTCTTTCTAGTGTCCTTCGTTTGGGAGAAAAATGCAATGGTACAAGACAGCTTTTCCTTGCCAATATCTCTCTTTTGCAAAGAGCTGCGCATTGGAAAATTCAGGGCTATGTCGTGTAGATGATGGCCTAACAGGAGGCTTTAAAATTTTCTTTCTAGTGACCTTCGTTTGGGAGAAAAATGCAAAGGTACAAGACAGCTTTTCCTTGCCAATATCTCTCTTTTGCAAAGAGCTGCGCATTGGAAAATTCAGGGCTATGTCGTGTAGATGATGGCCTAACAGGAGGCTTTAAAATGTTCTTTCTAGTGTCCTTCGTTTGGGAGAAAAATGCAATGGTACAAGACAGCTTTTCCTTGCCAATATCTCTCTTTTGCAAAGAGCTGCGCATTGGAAAATTCAGGGCTATGTCGTGTAGATGATGGCCTAACAGGAGGCTTTAAAATTTTCTTTCTAGTGTCCTTCGTTTGGGAGAAAAATGCAATGGTACAAGACAGCTTTTCCTTGCCAATATCTCTCTTTTGCAAAGAGCTGCGCATTGGAAAATTCAGGGCTATGTCGTGTAGATGATGGCCTAACAGGAGGCTTTAAAATTTTCTTTCTAGTGACCTTCGTTTGGGAGAAAAATGCAAAGGTACAAGACAGCTTTTCCTTGCCAATATCTCTCTTTTGCAAAGAGCTGCGCATTGGAAAATTCAGGGCTATGTCGTGTAGATGATGGCCTAACAGGAGGCTTTAAAATTTTCTTTCTAGTGCCCTTCGTTTGGGAGAAAAATGCAATGGTACAAGACAGCTTTTCCTTGCCAATATCTCTCTTTTGCAAAGAGCTGCGCATTGGAAAATTCAGGGCTATGTCGTGTAGATGATGGCCTAACAGGAGGCTTTAAAATTTTCTTTCTAGTGACCTTCGTTTGGGAGAAAAATGCAAAGGTACAAGACAGCTTTTCCTTGCCAATATCTCTCTTTTGCAAAGAGCTGCGCATTGGAAAATTCAGGGCTATGTCGTGTAGATGATGGCCTAACAGTAGGCTTTAAAATTTTCTTTCTAGTGTCCTTCGTTTGGGAGAAAAATGCAAAGGTACAAGACAGCTTTTCCTTGCCAATATCTCTCTTTTGCAAAGAGCTGCGCATTGGAAAATTCAGGGCTATGTCGTGTAGATGATGGCCTAACAGGAGGCTTTAAAATGTTCTTTCTAGTGTCCTTCGTTTGGGAGAAAAATGCAATGGTACAAGACAGCTTTTCCTTGCCAATATCTCTCTTTTGCAAAGAGCTGCGCATTGGAAAATTCAGGGCTATGTCGTGTAGATGATGGCCTAACAGGAGGCTTTAAAATTTTCTTTCTAGTGACCTTCGTTTGGGAGAAAAATGCAAAGGTACAAGACAGCTTTTCCTTGCCAATATCTCTCTTTTGCAAAGAGCTGCGCATTGGAAAATTCAGGGCTATGTCGTGTAGATGATGGCCTAACAGGAGGCTTTAAAATTTTCTTTCTAGTGACCTTCGTTTGGGAGAAAAATGCAAAGGTACAAGACAGCTTTTCCTTGCCAATATCTCTCTTTTGCAAAGAGCTGCGCATTGGAAAATTCAGGGCTATGTCGTGTAGATGATGGCCTAACAGGAGGCTTTAAAATTTTCTTTCTAGTTCCCTTCGTTTGGGAGAAAAATGCAATGGTACAAGACAGCTTTTCCTTGCCAATATCTCTCTTTTGCAAAGAGCTGCGCATTGGAAAATTCAGGGCTATGTCGTGTAGATGATGGCCTAACAGAAGGCTTTAAAATTTTCTTTCTAGTGACCTTCGTTTGGGAGAAAAATGCAAAGGTACAAGACAGCTTTTCCTTGCCAATATCTCTCTTTTGCAAAGAGCTGCGCATTGGAAAATTCAGGGCTATGTCGTGTAGATGATGGCCTAACAAGAGGCATTAAAATGTTCTTTCTAGTGTCCTTCGTTTGGGAGAAAAATGCAATGGTACAAGACAGCTTTTCCTTGCCAATATCTCTCTTTTGCAAAGAGCTGCGCATTGGAAAATTCAGGGCTATGTCGTGTAGATGATGGCCTAACAGGAGGCTTTAAAATTTTCTTTCTAGTGCCCTTCGTTTGGGAGAAAAATGCAATGGTACAAGACAGCTTTTCCTTGCCAATATCTCTCTTTTGCAAAGAGCTGCGCATTGGAAAATTCAGGGCTATGTCGTGTAGATGATGGCCTAACAGGAGGCTTTAAAATTTTCTTTCTAGTGACCTTCGTTTGGGAGAAAAATGCAAAGGTACAAGACAGCTTTTCCTTGCCAATATCTCTCTTTTGCAAAGAGCTGCGCATTGGAAAATTCATGGCTATGTCGTGTAGATGATGGCCTAACAGTAGGCTTTAAAATTTTCTTTCTAGTGTCCTTCGTTTGGGAGAAAAATGCAAAGGTACAAGACAGCTTTTCCTTGCCAATATCTCTCTTTTGCAAAGAGCTGCGCATTGGAAAATTCAGGGCTATGTCGTGTAGATGATGGCCTAACAGGAGGCTTTAAAATGTTCTTTCTAGTGTCCTTCGTTTGGGAGAAAAATGCAATGGTACAAGACAGCTTTTCCTTGCCAATATTTCTCTTTTGCAAAGAGCTGCGCATTGGAAAATTCAGGGCTATGTCGTGTAGATGATGGCCTAACAGGAGGCTTTAAAATTTTCTTTCTAGTGACCTTCGTTTGGGAGAAAAATGCAAAGGTACAAGACAGCTTTTCCTTGCCAATATCTCTCTTTTGCAAAGAGCTGCGCATTGGAAAATTCAGGGCTATGTCGTGTAGATGATGGCCTAACAGGAGGCTTTAAAATTTTCTTTCTAGTGACCTTCGTTTGGGAGAAAAATGCAAAGGTACAAGACAGCTTTTCCTTGCCAATATCTCTCTTTTGCAAAGAGCTGCGCATTGGAAAATTCAGGGCTATGTCGTGTAGATGATGGCCTAACAGGAGGCTTTAAAATTTTCTTTCTAGTGCCCTTCGTTTGGGAGAAAAATGCAATGGTACAAGACAGCTTTTCCTTGCCAATATCTCTCTTTTGCAAAGAGCTGCGCATTGGAAAATTCAGGGCTATGTCGTGTAGATGATGGCCTAACAGGAGGCTTTAAAATTTTCTTTCTAGTGTCCTTCGTTTGGGAGAAAAATGCAAAGGTACAAGACAGCTTTTCCTTTCCAATATCTCTCTTTTGCAAAGAGCTACGCATTGGAAAATTCAGGGCTATGTCGTGTAGATGATGGCCTAACAGGAGGCTTTAAAATTTTCTTTCTAGTGACCTTCGTTTGGTAGAAAAATGCAAAGGTACAAGACAGCTTTTCCTTGCCAATATCTCTCTTTTGCAAAGAGCTGCGCATTGGAAAATTCAGGGCTATGTCGTGTAGATGATGGCCTAACAGGAGGCTTTAAAATTTTCTTTCTAGTGTCCTTCGTTTGGGAGAAAAATGCAAAGGAACAAGACAGCTTTTCCTTGCCAATATCTCTCTTTTGCAAAGAGCTGCGCATTGGAAAATTCAGGGTTATGTCGTGTAGATGATGGCCTAACAGGAGGCTTTAAAATTTTCTTTCTAGTGTCCTTCGTTTGGGAGAAAAATGCAATGGTACAAGACAGCTTTTCCTTGCCAATATCTCTCTTTTGCAAAGAGCTGCGCATTGGAAAATTCAGGGCTATGTCGTGTAGATGATGGCCTAACAGGAGGCTTTAAAATTTTCTTTCTAGTGACCTTCGTTTGGTAGAAAAATGCAAAGGTACAAGACAGCTTTTCCTTGCCAATATCTCTCTTTTGCAAAGAGCTGCGCATTGGAAAATTCAGGGCTATGTCGTGTAGATGATGGCCTAACAGGAGGCTTTAAAATGTTCTTTCTAGTGTCCTTCGTTTGGGAGAAAAATGCAATGGTACAAGACAGCTTTTCCTTGCCAATATCTCTCTTTTGCAAAGAGCTGCGCATTGGAAAATTCAGGGCTATGTCGTGTAGATGATGGCCTAACAGGAGGCTTTAAAATTTTCTTTCTAGTGTCCTTCGTTTGGGAGAAAAATGCAATGGTACAAGACAGCTTTTCCTTGCCAATATCTCTCTTTTGCAAAGAGCTGCGCATTGGAAAATTCAGGGCTATGTCGTGTAGATGATGGCCTAACAGGAGGCTTTAAAATTTTCTTTCTAGTGACCTTCGTTTGGGAGAAAAATGCAAAGGTACAAGACAGCTTTTCCTTGCCAATATCTCTCTTTTGCAAAGAGCTGCGCATTGGAAAATTCAGGGCTATGTCGTGTAGATGATGGCCTAACAGGAGGCTTTAAAATGTTCTTTCTAGTGTCCTTCGTTTGGGAGAAAAATGCAATGGTACAAGACAGCTTTTCCTTGCCAATATCTCTCTTTTGCAAAGAGCTGCGCATTGGAAAATTCAGGGCTATGTCGTGTAGATGATGGCCTAACAGGAGGCTTTAAAATTTTCTTTCTAGTGTCCTTCGTTTGGGAGAAAAATGCAATGGTACAAGACAGCTTTTCCTTGCCAATATCTCTCTTTTGCAAAGAGCTGCGCATTGGAAAATTCAGGGCTATGTCGTGTAGATGATGGCCTAACAGGAGGCTTTAAAATTTTCTTTCTAGTGACCTTCGTTTGGGAGAAAAATGCAAAGGTACAAGACAGCTTTTCCTTGCCAATATCTCTCTTTTGCAAAGAGCTGCGCATTGGAAAATTCAGGGCTATGTCGTGTAGATGATGGCCTAACAGGAGGCTTTAAAATTTTCTTTCTAGTGCCCTTCGTTTGGGAGAAAAATGCAATGGTACAAGACAGCTTTTCCTTGCCAATATCTCTCTTTTGCAAAGAGCTGCGCATTGGAAAATTCAGGGCTATGTCGTGTAGATGATGGCCTAACAGGAGGCTTTAAAATTTTCTTTCTAGTGACCTTCGTTTGGGAGAAAAATGCAAAGGTACAAGACAGCTTTTCCTTGCCAATATCTCTCTTTTGCAAAGAGCTACGCATTGGAAAATTCAGGGCTATGTCGTGTAGATGATGGTCTAACAGGAGGCTTTAAAATGTTCTTTCTAGTGTCCTTCGTTTGGGAGAAAAATGCAATGGTACAAGACAGCTTTTCCTTGCCAATATCTCTCTTTTGCAAAGAGCTGCGCATTGGAAAATTCAGGGCTATGTCGTGTAGATGATGGCCTAACAGGAGGCTTTAAAATTTTCTTTCTAGTGTCCTTCGTTTGGGAGAAAAATGCAATGGTACAAGACAGCTTTTCCTTGCCAATATCTCTCTTTTGCAAAGAGCTGCGCATTGGAAAATTCAGGGCTATGTCGTGTAGATGATGGCCTAACAGGAGGCTTTAAAATTTTCTTTCTAGTGACCTTCGTTTGGGAGAAAAATGCAAAGGTACAAGACAGCTTTTCCTTGCCAATATCTCTCTTTTGCAAAGAGCTGCGCATTGGAAAATTCAGGGATATGTCGTGTAGATGATGGCCTAACAGGAGGCTTTAAAATTTTCTTTCTAGTGCCCTTCGTTTGGGAGAAAAATGCAATGGTACAAGACAGCTTTTCCTTGCCAATATCTCTCTTTTGCAAAGAGCTGCGCATTGGAAAATTCAGGGCTATGTCGTGTAGATGATGGCCTAACAGGAGGCTTTAAAATTTTCTTTCTAGTGACCTTCGTTTGGGAGAAAAATGCAAAGGTACAAGACAGCTTTTCCTTGCCAATATCTCTCTTTTGCAAAGAGCTGCGCATTGGAAAATTTAGGGCTATGTCGTGTAGATGATGGCCTAACAGGAGGCTTTAAAATTTTCTTTCTAGTGTCCTTCGTTTGGTAGAAAAATGCAATGGTACAAGACAGCTTTTCCTAGCCAATATCTCTCTTTTGCAAAGAGCTGCGCATTGGAAAATTCAGGGCTATGTCGTGTAGATGATGGCCTAACAGGAGGCTTTAAAATTTTCTTTCTAGTGACCTTCGTTTGGGAGAAAAATGCAAAGGTACAAGACAGCTTTTCCTTGCCAATATCTCTCTTTTGCAAAGAGCTGCGCATTGGAAAATTCAGGGCTATGTCGTGTAGATGATGGCCTAACAGGAGGCTTTAAAATTTTCTTTCTAGTGACCTTCGTTTGGGAGAAAAATGCAAAGGTACAAGACAGCTTTTCCTTGCCAATATCTCTCTTTTGCAAAGAGCTGCGCATTGGAAAATTCAGGGCTATGTCGTGTAGATGATGGCCTAACAGGAGGCTTTAAAATTTTCTTTCTAGTGCCCTTCGTTTGGGAGAAAAATGCAATGGTACAAGACAGCTTTTCCTTGCCAATATATCTCTTTTGCAAAGAGCTGCGCATTGGAAAATTCAGGGCTATGTCGTGTAGATGATGGCCTAACAGGAGGCTTTAAAATGTTCTTTCTAGTGTCCTTCGTTTGGGAGAAAAATGCAATGGTACAAGACAGCTTTTCCTTGCCAATATCTCTCTTTTGCAAAGAGCTGCGCATTGGAAAATTCAGGGCTATGTCGTGTAGATGATGGCCTAACAGGAGGCTTTAAAATTTTCTTTCTAGTGACCTTCGTTTGGGAGAAAAATGCAAAGGTACAAGACAGCTTTTCCTTGCCAATATCTCTCTTTTGCAAAGAGCTGCGCATTGGAAAATTTAGGGCTATGTCGTGTAGATGATGGCCTAACAGGAGGCTTTAAAATTTTCTTTCTAGTGTCCTTCGTTTGGGAGAAAAATGCAATGGTACAAGACAGCTTTTCCTTGCCAATATTTCTCTTTTGCAAAGAGCTGCGCATTGGAAAATTCAGGGCTATGTCGTGTAGATGTTGGCCTAACAGGAGGCTTTAAAATTTTCTTTCTAGTGTCCTTCGTTTGGGAGAAAAATGCAATGGTACAAGACAGCTTTTCCTTGCCAATATCTCTCTTTTGCAAAGAGCTGCGCATTGGAAAATTCAGGGCTATGTCGTGTAGATGATGGCCTAACAGGAGGCTTTAAAATTTTCTTTCTAGTGACCTTCGTTTGGGAGAAAAATGCAAAGGTACAAGACAGCTTTTCCTTGCCAATATCTCTCTTTTGCAAAGAGCTGCGCATTGGAAAATTCAGGGCTATGTCGTGTAGATGATGGCCTAACAGGAGGCTTTAAAATTTTCTTTCTAGTGCCCTTCGTTTGGGAGAAAAATGCAATGGTACAAGACAGCTTTTCCTTGCCAATATCTCTCTTTTGCAAAGAGCTGCGCATTGGAAAATTTAGGGCTATGTCGTGTAGATGATGGCCTAACAGGAGGCTTTAAAATTTTCTTTCTAGTGTCCTTCGTTTGGTAGAAAAATGCAATGGTACAAGACAGCTTTTCCTAGCCAATATCTCTCTTTTGCAAAGAGCTGCGCATTGGAAAATTCAGGGCTATGTCGTGTAGATGATGGCCTAACAGGAGGCTTTAAAATTTTCTTTCTAGTGACCTTCGTTTGGGAGAAAAATGCAAAGGTACAAGACAGCTTTTCCTTGCCAATATCTCTCTTTTGCAAAGAGCTGCGCATTGGAAAATTCAGGGCTATGTCGTGTAGATGATGGCCTAACAGGAGGCTTTAAAATTTTCTTTCTAGTGACCTTCGTTTGGGAGAAAAATGCAAAGGTACAAGACAGCTTTTCCTTGCCAATATCTCTCTTTTGCAAAGAGCTGCGCATTGGAAAATTCAGGGCTATGTCGTGTAGATGATGGCCTAACAGGAGGCTTTAAAATTTTCTTTCTAGTGCCCTTCGTTTGGGAGAAAAATGCAATGGTACAAGACAGCTTTTCCTTGCCAATATCTCTCTTTTGCAAAGAGCTGCGCATTGGAAAATTCAGGGCTATGTCGTGTAGATGATGGCCTAACAGGAGGCTTTAAAATGTTCTTTCTAGTGTCCTTCGTTTGGGAGAAAAATGCAATGGTACAAGACAGCTTTTCCTTGCCAATATCTCTCTTTTGCAAAGAGCTGCGCATTGGAAAATTCAGGGCTATGTCGTGTAGATGATGGCCTAACAGGAGGCTTTAAAATTTTCTTTCTAGTGACCTTCGTTTGGGAGAAAAATGCAAAGGTACAAGACAGCTTTTCCTTGCCAATATCTCTCTTTTGCAAAGAGCTGCGCATTGGAAAATTTAGGGCTATGTCGTGTAGATGATGGCCTAACAGGAGGCTTTAAAATTTTCTTTCTAGTGTCCTTCGTTTGGGAGAAAAATGCAATGGTACAAGACAGCTTTTCCTTGCCAATATTTCTCTTTTGCAAAGAGCTGCGCATTGGAAAATTCAGGGCTATGTCGTGTAGATGATGGCCTAACAGGAGGCTTTAAAATTTTCTTTCTAGTGACCTTCGTTTGGGAGAAAAATGCAAAGGTACAAGACAGCTTTTCCTTGCCAATATCTCTCTTTTGCAAAGAGCTGCGCATTGGAAAATTCAGGGCTATGTCGTGTAGATGATGGCCTAACAGGAGGCTTTAAAATTTTCTTTCTAGTGACCTTCGTTTGGGAGAAAAATGCAAAGGTACAAGACAGCTTTTCCTTGCCAATATCTCTCTTTTGCAAAGAGCTGCGCATTGGAAAATTCAGGGCTATGTCGTGTAGATGATGGCCTAACAGGAGGCTTTAAAATTTTCTTTCTAGTGCCCTTCGTTTGGGAGAAAAATGCAATGGTACAAGACAGCTTTTCCTTGCCAATATCTCTCTTTTGCAAAGAGCTGCGCATTGGAAAATTCAGGGCTATGTCGTGTAGATGATGGCCTAACAGGAGGCTTTAAAATTTTCTTTCTAGTGTCCTTCGTTTGGGAGAAAAATGCAAAGGTACAAGACAGCTTTTCCTTGCCAATATCTCTCTTTTGCAAAGAGCTGCGCATTGGAAAATTCAGGGCTATGTCGTGTAGATGATGGCCTAACAGGAGGCATTAAAATGTTCTTTCTAGTGTCCTTCGTTTGGGAGAAAAATGCAATGGTACAAGACAGCTTTTCCTTGCCAATATCTCTCTTTTGCAAAGAGCTGCGCATTGGAAAATTCAGGGCTATGTCGTGTAGATGATGGCCTAACAGGAGGCTTTAAAATTTTCTTTCTAGTGTCCTTCGTTTGGGAGAAAAATGCAATGGTACAAGACAGCTTTTCCTTGCCAATATCTCTCTTTTGCAAAGAGCTGCGCATTGGAAAATTCAGGGCTATGTCGTGTAGATGATGGCCTAACAGGAGGCTTTAAAATTTTCTTTCTAGTGACCTTCGTTTGGGAGAAAAATGCAAAGGTACAAGACAGCTTTTCCTTGCCAATATCTCTCTTTTGCAAAGAGCTGCGCATTGGAAAATTCAGGGCTATGTCGTGTAGATGATGGCCTAACAGGAGGCTTTAAAATTTTCTTTCTAGTGCCCTTCGTTTGGGAGAAAAATGCAATGGTACAAGACAGCTTTTCCTTGCCAATATCTCTCTTTTGCAAAGAGCTGCGCATTGGAAAATTCAGGGCTATGTCGTGTAGATGATGGCCTAACAGGAGGCTTTAAAATTTTCTTTCTAGTGACCTTCGTTTGGGAGAAAAATGCAAAGGTACAAGACAGCTTTTCCTTGCCAATATCTCTCTTTTGCAAAGAGCTGCGCATTGGAAAATTCAGGGCTATGTCGTGTAGATGATGGCCTAACAGTAGGCTTTAAAATTTTCTTTCTAGTGTCCTTCGTTTGGGAGAAAAATGCAAAGGTACAAGACAGCTTTTCCTTGCCAATATCTCTCTTTTGCAAAGAGCTGCGCATTGGAAAATTCAGGGCTATGTCGTGTAGATGATGGCCTAACAGGAGGCTTTAAAATGTTCTTTCTAGTGTCCTTCGTTTGGGAGAAAAATGCAATGGTACAAGACAGCTTTTCCTTGCCAATATCTCTCTTTTGCAAAGAGCTGCGCATTGGAAAATTCAGGGCTATGTCGTGTAGATGATGGCCTAACAGGAGGCTTTAAAATTTTCTTTCTAGTGACCTTCGTTTGGGAGAAAAATGCAAAGGTACAAGACAGCTTTTCCTTGCCAATATCTCTCTTTTGCAAAGAGCTGCGCATTGGAAAATTCAGGGCTATGTCGTGTAGATGATGGCCTAACAGGAGGCTTTAAAATTTTCTTTCTAGTGACCTTCGTTTGGGAGAAAAATGCAAAGGTACAAGACAGCTTTTCCTTGCCAATATCTCTCTTTTGCAAAGAGCTGCGCATTGGAAAATTCAGGGCTATGTCGTGTAGATGATGGCCTAACAGGAGGCTTTAAAATTTTCTTTCTAGTTCCCTTCGTTTGGGAGAAAAATGCAATGGTACAAGACAGCTTTTCCTTGCCAATATCTCTCTTTTGCAAAGAGCTGCGCATTGGAAAATTCAGGGCTATGTCGTGTAGATGATGGCCTAACAGAAGGCTTTAAAATTTTCTTTCTAGTGACCTTCGTTTGGGAGAAAAATGCAAAGGTACAAGACAGCTTTTCCTTGCCAATATCTCTCTTTTGCAAAGAGCTGCGCATTGGAAAATTCAGGGCTATGTCGTGTAGATGATGGCCTAACAAGAGGCATTAAAATGTTCTTTCTAGTGTCCTTCGTTTGGGAGAAAAATGCAATGGTACAAGACAGCTTTTCCTTGCCAATATCTCTCTTTTGCAAAGAGCTGCGCATTGGAAAATTCAGGGCTATGTCGTGTAGATGATGGCCTAACAGGAGGCTTTAAAATTTTCTTTCTAGTGCCCTTCGTTTGGGAGAAAAATGCAATGGTACAAGACAGCTTTTCCTTGCCAATATCTCTCTTTTGCAAAGAGCTGCGCATTGGAAAATTCAGGGCTATGTCGTGTAGATGATGGCCTAACAGGAGGCTTTAAAATTTTCTTTCTAGTGACCTTCGTTTGGGAGAAAAATGCAAAGGTACAAGACAGCTTTTCCTTGCCAATATCTCTCTTTTGCAAAGAGCTGCGCATTGGAAAATTCATGGCTATGTCGTGTAGATGATGGCCTAACAGTAGGCTTTAAAATTTTCTTTCTAGTGTCCTTCGTTTGGGAGAAAAATGCAAAGGTACAAGACAGCTTTTCCTTGCCAATATCTCTCTTTTGCAAAGAGCTGCGCATTGGAAAATTCAGGGCTATGTCGTGTAGATGATGGCCTAACAGGAGGCTTTAAAATGTTCTTTCTAGTGTCCTTCGTTTGGGAGAAAAATGCAATGGTACAAGACAGCTTTTCCTTGCCAATATTTCTCTTTTGCAAAGAGCTGCGCATTGGAAAATTCAGGGCTATGTCGTGTAGATGATGGCCTAACAGGAGGCTTTAAAATTTTCTTTCTAGTGACCTTCGTTTGGGAGAAAAATGCAAAGGTACAAGACAGCTTTTCCTTGCCAATATCTCTCTTTTGCAAAGAGCTGCGCATTGGAAAATTCAGGGCTATGTCGTGTAGATGATGGCCTAACAGGAGGCTTTAAAATTTTCTTTCTAGTGACCTTCGTTTGGGAGAAAAATGCAAAGGTACAAGACAGCTTTTCCTTGCCAATATCTCTCTTTTGCAAAGAGCTGCGCATTGGAAAATTCAGGGCTATGTCGTGTAGATGATGGCCTAACAGGAGGCTTTAAAATTTTCTTTCTAGTGCCCTTCGTTTGGGAGAAAAATGCAATGGTACAAGACAGCTTTTCCTTGCCAATATCTCTCTTTTGCAAAGAGCTGCGCATTGGAAAATTCAGGGCTATGTCGTGTAGATGATGGCCTAACAGGAGGCTTTAAAATTTTCTTTCTAGTGTCCTTCGTTTGGGAGAAAAATGCAAAGGTACAAGACAGCTTTTCCTTTCCAATATCTCTCTTTTGCAAAGAGCTACGCATTGGAAAATTCAGGGCTATGTCGTGTAGATGATGGCCTAACAGGAGGCTTTAAAATTTTCTTTCTAGTGACCTTCGTTTGGTAGAAAAATGCAAAGGTACAAGACAGCTTTTCCTTGCCAATATCTCTCTTTTGCAAAGAGCTGCGCATTGGAAAATTCAGGGCTATGTCGTGTAGATGATGGCCTAACAGGAGGCTTTAAAATTTTCTTTCTAGTGTCCTTCGTTTGGGAGAAAAATGCAAAGGAACAAGACAGCTTTTCCTTGCCAATATCTCTCTTTTGCAAAGAGCTGCGCATTGGAAAATTCAGGGTTATGTCGTGTAGATGATGGCCTAACAGGAGGCTTTAAAATTTTCTTTCTAGTGTCCTTCGTTTGGGAGAAAAATGCAATGGTACAAGACAGCTTTTCCTTGCCAATATCTCTCTTTTGCAAAGAGCTGCGCATTGGAAAATTCAGGGCTATGTCGTGTAGATGATGGCCTAACAGGAGGCTTTAAAATTTTCTTTCTAGTGACCTTCGTTTGGTAGAAAAATGCAAAGGTACAAGACAGCTTTTCCTTGCCAATATCTCTCTTTTGCAAAGAGCTGCGCATTGGAAAATTCAGGGCTATGTCGTGTAGATGATGGCCTAACAGGAGGCTTTAAAATGTTCTTTCTAGTGTCCTTCGTTTGGGAGAAAAATGCAATGGTACAAGACAGCTTTTCCTTGCCAATATCTCTCTTTTGCAAAGAGCTGCGCATTGGAAAATTCAGGGCTATGTCGTGTAGATGATGGCCTAACAGGAGGCTTTAAAATTTTCTTTCTAGTGTCCTTCGTTTGGGAGAAAAATGCAATGGTACAAGACAGCTTTTCCTTGCCAATATCTCTCTTTTGCAAAGAGCTGCGCATTGGAAAATTCAGGGCTATGTCGTGTAGATGATGGCCTAACAGGAGGCTTTAAAATTTTCTTTCTAGTGACCTTCGTTTGGGAGAAAAATGCAAAGGTACAAGACAGCTTTTCCTTGCCAATATCTCTCTTTTGCAAAGAGCTGCGCATTGGAAAATTCAGGGCTATGTCGTGTAGATGATGGCCTAACAGGAGGCTTTAAAATGTTCTTTCTAGTGTCCTTCGTTTGGGAGAAAAATGCAATGGTACAAGACAGCTTTTCCTTGCCAATATCTCTCTTTTGCAAAGAGCTGCGCATTGGAAAATTCAGGGCTATGTCGTGTAGATGATGGCCTAACAGGAGGCTTTAAAATTTTCTTTCTAGTGTCCTTCGTTTGGGAGAAAAATGCAATGGTACAAGACAGCTTTTCCTTGCCAATATCTCTCTTTTGCAAAGAGCTGCGCATTGGAAAATTCAGGGCTATGTCGTGTAGATGATGGCCTAACAGGAGGCTTTAAAATTTTCTTTCTAGTGACCTTCGTTTGGGAGAAAAATGCAAAGGTACAAGACAGCTTTTCCTTGCCAATATCTCTCTTTTGCAAAGAGCTGCGCATTGGAAAATTCAGGGCTATGTCGTGTAGATGATGGCCTAACAGGAGGCTTTAAAATTTTCTTTCTAGTGCCCTTCGTTTGGGAGAAAAATGCAATGGTACAAGACAGCTTTTCCTTGCCAATATCTCTCTTTTGCAAAGAGCTGCGCATTGGAAAATTCAGGGCTATGTCGTGTAGATGATGGCCTAACAGGAGGCTTTAAAATTTTCTTTCTAGTGACCTTCGTTTGGGAGAAAAATGCAAAGGTACAAGACAGCTTTTCCTTGCCAATATCTCTCTTTTGCAAAGAGCTACGCATTGGAAAATTCAGGGCTATGTCGTGTAGATGATGGTCTAACAGGAGGCTTTAAAATGTTCTTTCTAGTGTCCTTCGTTTGGGAGAAAAATGCAATGGTACAAGACAGCTTTTCCTTGCCAATATCTCTCTTTTGCAAAGAGCTGCGCATTGGAAAATTCAGGGCTATGTCGTGTAGATGATGGCCTAACAGGAGGCTTTAAAATTTTCTTTCTAGTGTCCTTCGTTTGGGAGAAAAATGCAATGGTACAAGACAGCTTTTCCTTGCCAATATCTCTCTTTTGCAAAGAGCTGCGCATTGGAAAATTCAGGGCTATGTCGTGTAGATGATGGCCTAACAGGAGGCTTTAAAATTTTCTTTCTAGTGACCTTCGTTTGGGAGAAAAATGCAAAGGTACAAGACAGCTTTTCCTTGCCAATATCTCTCTTTTGCAAAGAGCTGCGCATTGGAAAATTCAGGGATATGTCGTGTAGATGATGGCCTAACAGGAGGCTTTAAAATTTTCTTTCTAGTGCCCTTCGTTTGGGAGAAAAATGCAATGGTACAAGACAGCTTTTCCTTGCCAATATCTCTCTTTTGCAAAGAGCTGCGCATTGGAAAATTCAGGGCTATGTCGTGTAGATGATGGCCTAACAGGAGGCTTTAAAATTTTCTTTCTAGTGACCTTCGTTTGGGAGAAAAATGCAAAGGTACAAGACAGCTTTTCCTTGCCAATATCTCTCTTTTGCAAAGAGCTGCGCATTGGAAAATTTAGGGCTATGTCGTGTAGATGATGGCCTAACAGGAGGCTTTAAAATTTTCTTTCTAGTGTCCTTCGTTTGGTAGAAAAATGCAATGGTACAAGACAGCTTTTCCTAGCCAATATCTCTCTTTTGCAAAGAGCTGCGCATTGGAAAATTCAGGGCTATGTCGTGTAGATGATGGCCTAACAGGAGGCTTTAAAATTTTCTTTCTAGTGACCTTCGTTTGGGAGAAAAATGCAAAGGTACAAGACAGCTTTTCCTTGCCAATATCTCTCTTTTGCAAAGAGCTGCGCATTGGAAAATTCAGGGCTATGTCGTGTAGATGATGGCCTAACAGGAGGCTTTAAAATTTTCTTTCTAGTGACCTTCGTTTGGGAGAAAAATGCAAAGGTACAAGACAGCTTTTCCTTGCCAATATCTCTCTTTTGCAAAGAGCTGCGCATTGGAAAATTCAGGGCTATGTCGTGTAGATGATGGCCTAACAGGAGGCTTTAAAATTTTCTTTCTAGTGCCCTTCGTTTGGGAGAAAAATGCAATGGTACAAGACAGCTTTTCCTTGCCAATATATCTCTTTTGCAAAGAGCTGCGCATTGGAAAATTCAGGGCTATGTCGTGTAGATGATGGCCTAACAGGAGGCTTTAAAATGTTCTTTCTAGTGTCCTTCGTTTGGGAGAAAAATGCAATGGTACAAGACAGCTTTTCCTTGCCAATATCTCTCTTTTGCAAAGAGCTGCGCATTGGAAAATTCAGGGCTATGTCGTGTAGATGATGGCCTAACAGGAGGCTTTAAAATTTTCTTTCTAGTGACCTTCGTTTGGGAGAAAAATGCAAAGGTACAAGACAGCTTTTCCTTGCCAATATCTCTCTTTTGCAAAGAGCTGCGCATTGGAAAATTTAGGGCTATGTCGTGTAGATGATGGCCTAACAGGAGGCTTTAAAATTTTCTTTCTAGTGTCCTTCGTTTGGGAGAAAAATGCAATGGTACAAGACAGCTTTTCCTTGCCAATATTTCTCTTTTGCAAAGAGCTGCGCATTGGAAAATTCAGGGCTATGTCGTGTAGATGTTGGCCTAACAGGAGGCTTTAAAATTTTCTTTCTAGTGTCCTTCGTTTGGGAGAAAAATGCAATGGTACAAGACAGCTTTTCCTTGCCAATATCTCTCTTTTGCAAAGAGCTGCGCATTGGAAAATTCAGGGCTATGTCGTGTAGATGATGGCCTAACAGGAGGCTTTAAAATTTTCTTTCTAGTGACCTTCGTTTGGGAGAAAAATGCAAAGGTACAAGACAGCTTTTCCTTGCCAATATCTCTCTTTTGCAAAGAGCTGCGCATTGGAAAATTCAGGGCTATGTCGTGTAGATGATGGCCTAACAGGAGGCTTTAAAATTTTCTTTCTAGTGCCCTTCGTTTGGGAGAAAAATGCAATGGTACAAGACAGCTTTTCCTTGCCAATATCTCTCTTTTGCAAAGAGCTGCGCATTGGAAAATTTAGGGCTATGTCGTGTAGATGATGGCCTAACAGGAGGCTTTAAAATTTTCTTTCTAGTGTCCTTCGTTTGGTAGAAAAATGCAATGGTACAAGACAGCTTTTCCTAGCCAATATCTCTCTTTTGCAAAGAGCTGCGCATTGGAAAATTCAGGGCTATGTCGTGTAGATGATGGCCTAACAGGAGGCTTTAAAATTTTCTTTCTAGTGACCTTCGTTTGGGAGAAAAATGCAAAGGTACAAGACAGCTTTTCCTTGCCAATATCTCTCTTTTGCAAAGAGCTGCGCATTGGAAAATTCAGGGCTATGTCGTGTAGATGATGGCCTAACAGGAGGCTTTAAAATTTTCTTTCTAGTGACCTTCGTTTGGGAGAAAAATGCAAAGGTACAAGACAGCTTTTCCTTGCCAATATCTCTCTTTTGCAAAGAGCTGCGCATTGGAAAATTCAGGGCTATGTCGTGTAGATGATGGCCTAACAGGAGGCTTTAAAATTTTCTTTCTAGTGCCCTTCGTTTGGGAGAAAAATGCAATGGTACAAGACAGCTTTTCCTTGCCAATATCTCTCTTTTGCAAAGAGCTGCGCATTGGAAAATTCAGGGCTATGTCGTGTAGATGATGGCCTAACAGGAGGCTTTAAAATGTTCTTTCTAGTGTCCTTCGTTTGGGAGAAAAATGCAATGGTACAAGACAGCTTTTCCTTGCCAATATCTCTCTTTTGCAAAGAGCTGCGCATTGGAAAATTCAGGGCTATGTCGTGTAGATGATGGCCTAACAGGAGGCTTTAAAATTTTCTTTCTAGTGACCTTCGTTTGGGAGAAAAATGCAAAGGTACAAGACAGCTTTTCCTTGCCAATATCTCTCTTTTGCAAAGAGCTGCGCATTGGAAAATTTAGGGCTATGTCGTGTAGATGATGGCCTAACAGGAGGCTTTAAAATTTTCTTTCTAGTGTCCTTCGTTTGGGAGAAAAATGCAATGGTACAAGACAGCTTTTCCTTGCCAATATTTCTCTTTTGCAAAGAGCTGCGCATTGGAAAATTCAGGGCTATGTCGTGTAGATGATGGCCTAACAGGAGGCTTTAAAATTTTCTTTCTAGTGACCTTCGTTTGGGAGAAAAATGCAAAGGTACAAGACAGCTTTTCCTTGCCAATATCTCTCTTTTGCAAAGAGCTGCGCATTGGAAAATTCAGGGCTATGTCGTGTAGATGATGGCCTAACAGGAGGCTTTAAAATTTTCTTTCTAGTGACCTTCGTTTGGGAGAAAAATGCAAAGGTACAAGACAGCTTTTCCTTGCCAATATCTCTCTTTTGCAAAGAGCTGCGCATTGGAAAATTCAGGGCTATGTCGTGTAGATGATGGCCTAACAGGAGGCTTTAAAATTTTCTTTCTAGTGCCCTTCGTTTGGGAGAAAAATGCAATGGTACAAGACAGCTTTTCCTTGCCAATATCTCTCTTTTGCAAAGAGCTGCGCATTGGAAAATTCAGGGCTATGTCGTGTAGATGATGGCCTAACAGGAGGCTTTAAAATTTTCTTTCTAGTGTCCTTCGTTTGGGAGAAAAATGCAAAGGTACAAGACAGCTTTTCCTTGCCAATATCTCTCTTTTGCAAAGAGCTACGCATTGGAAAATTCAGGGCTATGTCGTGTAGATGATGGCCTAACAGGAGGCTTTAAAATTTTCTTTCTAGTGACCTTCGTTTGGTAGAAAAATGCAAAGGTACAAGACAGCTTTTCCTTGCCAATATCTCTCTTTTGCAAAGAGCTGCGCATTGGAAAATTCAGGGCTATGTCGTGTAGATGATGGCCTAACAGGAGGCTTTAAAATATTCTTTCTAGTGTCCTTCGTTTGGGAGAAAAATGCAATGGTACAAGACAGCTTTTCCTTGCCAATATCTCTCTTTTGCAAAGAGCTGCGCATTGGAAAATTCAGGGCTATGTCGTGTAGATGATGGCCTAACAGGAGGCTTTAAAATTTTCTTTCTAGTGACCTTCGTTTGGGAGAAAAATGCAAAGGTACAAGACAGCTTTTCCTTGCCAATATCTCTCTTTTGCAAAGAGCTGCGCATTGGAAAATTCAGGGCTATGTCGTGTAGATGATGGCCTAACAGGAGGCTTTAAAATGTTCTTTCTAGTGTCCTTCGTTTGGGAGAAAAATGCAATGGTACAAGACAGCTTTTCCTTGCCAATATCTCTCTTTTGCAAAGAGCTGCGCATTGGAAAATTTAGGGCTATGTCGTGTAGATGATGGCCTAACAGGAGGCTTTAAAATTTTCTTTCTAGTGTCCTTCGTTTGGGAGAAAAATGCAATGGTACAAGACAGCTTTTCCTTGCCAATATTTCTCTTTTGCAAAGAGCTGCGCATTGGAAAATTCAGGGCTATGTCGTGTAGATGATGGCCTAACAGGAGGCTTTAAAATTTTCTTTCTAGTGTCCTTCGTTTGGGAGAAAAATGCAATGGTACAAGACAGCTTTTCCTTGCCAATATCTCTCTTTTGCAAAGAGCTGCGCATTGGAAAATTCAGGGCTATGTCGTGTAGATGATGGCCTAACAGGAGGCTTTAAAATTTTCTTTCTAGTGACCTTCGTTTGGGAGAAAAATGCAAAGGTACAAGACAGCTTTTCCTTGCCAATATCTCTCTTTTGCAAAGAGCTGCGCATTGGAAAATTCAGGGCTATGTCGTGTAGATGATGGCCTAACAGGAGGCTTTAAAATTTTCTTTCTAGTGCCCTTCGTTTGGGAGAAAAATGCAATGGTACAAGACAGCTTTTCCTTGCCAATATCTCTCTTTTGCAAAGAGCTGCGCATTGGAAAATTTAGGGCTATGTCGTGTAGATGATGGCCTAACAGGAGGCTTTAAAATTTTCTTTCTAGTGTCCTTCGTTTGGTAGAAAAATGCAATGGTACAAGACAGCTTTTCCTAGCCAATATCTCTCTTTTGCAAAGAGCTGCGCATTGGAAAATTCAGGGCTATGTCGTGTAGATGATGGCCTAACAGGAGGCTTTAAAATTTTCTTTCTAGTGACCTTCGTTTGGGAGAAAAATGCAAAGGTACAAGACAGCTTTTCCTTGCCAATATCTCTCTTTTGCAAAGAGCTGCGCATTGGAAAATTCAGGGCTATGTCGTGTAGATGATGGCCTAACAGGAGGCTTTAAAATTTTCTTTCTAGTGACCTTCGTTTGGGAGAAAAATGCAAAGGTACAAGACAGCTTTTCCTTGCCAATATCTCTCTTTTGCAAAGAGCTGCGCATTGGAAAATTCAGGGCTATGTCGTGTAGATGATGGCCTAACAGGAGGCTTTAAAATTTTCTTTCTAGTGCCCTTCGTTTGGGAGAAAAATGCAATGGTACAAGACAGCTTTTCCTTGCCAATATCTCTCTTTTGCAAAGAGCTGCGCATTGGAAAATTCAGGGCTATGTCGTGTAGATGATGGCCTAACAGGAGGCTTTAAAATGTTCTTTCTAGTGTCCTTCGTTTGGGAGAAAAATGCAATGGTACAAGACAGCTTTTCCTTGCCAATATCTCTCTTTTGCAAAGAGCTGCGCATTGGAAAATTCAGGGCTATGTCGTGTAGATGATGGCCTAACAGGAGGCTTTAAAATTTTCTTTCTAGTGACCTTCGTTTGGGAGAAAAATGCAAAGGTACAAGACAGCTTTTCCTTGCCAATATCTCTCTTTTGCAAAGAGCTGCGCATTGGAAAATTTAGGGCTATGTCGTGTAGATGATGGCCTAACAGGAGGCTTTAAAATTTTCTTTCTAGTGTCCTTCGTTTGGGAGAAAAATGCAATGGTACAAGACAGCTTTTCCTTGCCAATATTTCTCTTTTGCAAAGAGCTGCGCATTGGAAAATTCAGGGCTATGTCGTGTAGATGATGGCCTAACAGGAGGCTTTAAAATTTTCTTTCTAGTGACCTTCGTTTGGGAGAAAAATGCAAAGGTACAAGACAGCTTTTCCTTGCCAATATCTCTCTTTTGCAAAGAGCTGCGCATTGGAAAATTCAGGGCTATGTCGTGTAGATGATGGCCTAACAGGAGGCTTTAAAATTTTCTTTCTAGTGACCTTCGTTTGGGAGAAAAATGCAAAGGTACAAGACAGCTTTTCCTTGCCAATATCTCTCTTTTGCAAAGAGCTGCGCATTGGAAAATTCAGGGCTATGTCGTGTAGATGATGGCCTAACAGGAGGCTTTAAAATTTTCTTTCTAGTGCCCTTCGTTTGGGAGAAAAATGCAATGGTACAAGACAGCTTTTCCTTGCCAATATCTCTCTTTTGCAAAGAGCTGCGCATTGGAAAATTCAGGGCTATGTCGTGTAGATGATGGCCTAACAGGAGGCTTTAAAATTTTCTTTCTAGTGTCCTTCGTTTGGGAGAAAAATGCAAAGGTACAAGACAGCTTTTCCTTGCCAATATCTCTCTTTTGCAAAGAGCTACGCATTGGAAAATTCAGGGCTATGTCGTGTAGATGATGGCCTAACAGGAGGCTTTAAAATTTTCTTTCTAGTGACCTTCGTTTGGTAGAAAAATGCAAAGGTACAAGACAGCTTTTCCTTGCCAATATCTCTCTTTTGCAAAGAGCTGCGCATTGGAAAATTCAGGGCTATGTCGTGTAGATGATGGCCTAACAGGAGGCTTTAAAATATTCTTTCTAGTGTCCTTCGTTTGGGAGAAAAATGCAATGGTACAAGACAGCTTTTCCTTGCCAATATCTCTCTTTTGCAAAGAGCTGCGCATTGGAAAATTCAGGGCTATGTCGTGTAGATGATGGCCTAACAGGAGGCTTTAAAATTTTCTTTCTAGTGACCTTCGTTTGGGAGAAAAATGCAAAGGTACAAGACAGCTTTTCCTTGCCAATATCTCTCTTTTGCAAAGAGCTGCGCATTGGAAAATTCAGGGCTATGTCGTGTAGATGATGGCCTAACAGGAGGCTTTAAAATGTTCTTTCTAGTGTCCTTCGTTTGGGAGAAAAATGCAATGGTACAAGACAGCTTTTCCTTGCCAATATCTCTCTTTTGCAAAGAGCTGCGCATTGGAAAATTCAGGGCTATGTCGTGTAGATGATGGCCTAACAGGAGGCTTTAAAATTTTCTTTCTAGTGTCCTTCGTTTGGGAGAAAAATGCAATGGTACAAGACAGCTTTTCCTTGCCAATATCTCTCTTTTGCAAAGAGCTGCGCATTGGAAAATTCAGGGCTATGTCGTGTAGATGATGGCCTAACAGGAGGCTTTAAAATTTTCTTTCTAGTGACCTTCGTTTGGGAGAAAAATGCAAAGGTACAAGACAGCTTTTCCTTGCCAATATCTCTCTTTTGCAAAGAGCTGCGCATTGGAAAATTCAGGGCTATGTCGTGTAGATGATGGCCTAACAGGAGGCTTTAAAATTTTCTTTCTAGTGCCCTTCGTTTGGGAGAAAAATGCAATGGTACAAGACAGCTTTTCCTTGCCAATATCTCTCTTTTGCAAAGAGCTGCGCATTGGAAAATTCAGGGCTATGTCGTGTAGATGATGGCCTAACAGGAGGCTTTAAAATTTTCTTTCTAGTGACCTTCGTTTGGGAGAAAAATGCAAAGGTACAAGACAGCTTTTCCTTGCCAATATCTCTCTTTTGCAAAGAGCTGCGCATTGGAAAATTCAGGGCTATGTCGTGTAGATGATGGCCTAACAGTAGGCTTTAAAATTTTCTTTCTAGTGTCCTTCGTTTGGGAGAAAAATGCAAAGGTACAAGACAGCTTTTCCTTGCCAATATCTCTCTTTTGCAAAGAGCTGCGCATTGGAAAATTCAGGGCTATGTCGTGTAGATGATGGCCTAACAGGAGGCTTTAAAATGTTCTTTCTAGTGTCCTTCGTTTGGGAGAAAAATGCAATGGTACAAGACAGCTTTTCCTTGCCAATATCTCTCTTTTGCAAAGAGCTGCGCATTGGAAAATTCAGGGCTATGTCGTGTAGATGATGGCCTAACAGGAGGCTTTAAAATTTTCTTTCTAGTGACCTTCGTTTGGGAGAAAAATGCAAAGGTACAAGACAGCTTTTCCTTGCCAATATCTCTCTTTTGCAAAGAGCTGCGCATTGGAAAATTCAGGGCTATGTCGTGTAGATGATGGCCTAACAGGAGGCTTTAAAATTTTCTTTCTAGTGACCTTCGTTTGGGAGAAAAATGCAAAGGTACAAGACAGCTTTTCCTTGCCAATATCTCTCTTTTGCAAAGAGCTGCGCATTGGAAAATTCAGGGCTATGTCGTGTAGATGATGGCCTAACAGGAGGCTTTAAAATTTTCTTTCTAGTTCCCTTCGTTTGGGAGAAAAATGCAATGGTACAAGACAGCTTTTCCTTGCCAATATCTCTCTTTTGCAAAGAGCTGCGCATTGGAAAATTCAGGGCTATGTCGTGTAGATGATGGCCTAACAGAAGGCTTTAAAATTTTCTTTCTAGTGACCTTCGTTTGGGAGAAAAATGCAAAGGTACAAGACAGCTTTTCCTTGCCAATATCTCTCTTTTGCAAAGAGCTGCGCATTGGAAAATTCAGGGCTATGTCGTGTAGATGATGGCCTAACAAGAGGCATTAAAATGTTCTTTCTAGTGTCCTTCGTTTGGGAGAAAAATGCAATGGTACAAGACAGCTTTTCCTTGCCAATATCTCTCTTTTGCAAAGAGCTGCGCATTGGAAAATTCAGGGCTATGTCGTGTAGATGATGGCCTAACAGGAGGCTTTAAAATTTTCTTTCTAGTGCCCTTCGTTTGGGAGAAAAATGCAATGGTACAAGACAGCTTTTCCTTGCCAATATCTCTCTTTTGCAAAGAGCTGCGCATTGGAAAATTCAGGGCTATGTCGTGTAGATGATGGCCTAACAGGAGGCTTTAAAATTTTCTTTCTAGTGACCTTCGTTTGGGAGAAAAATGCAAAGGTACAAGACAGCTTTTCCTTGCCAATATCTCTCTTTTGCAAAGAGCTGCGCATTGGAAAATTCATGGCTATGTCGTGTAGATGATGGCCTAACAGTAGGCTTTAAAATTTTCTTTCTAGTGTCCTTCGTTTGGGAGAAAAATGCAAAGGTACAAGACAGCTTTTCCTTGCCAATATCTCTCTTTTGCAAAGAGCTGCGCATTGGAAAATTCAGGGCTATGTCGTGTAGATGATGGCCTAACAGGAGGCTTTAAAATGTTCTTTCTAGTGTCCTTCGTTTGGGAGAAAAATGCAATGGTACAAGACAGCTTTTCCTTGCCAATATCTCTCTTTTGCAAAGAGCTGCGCATTGGAAAATTCAGGGCTATGTCGTGTAGATGATGGCCTAACAGGAGGCTTTAAAATTTTCTTTCTAGTGACCTTCGTTTGGGAGAAAAATGCAAAGGTACAAGACAGCTTTTCCTTGCCAATATCTCTCTTTTGCAAAGAGCTGCGCATTGGAAAATTCAGGGCTATGTCGTGTAGATGATGGCCTAACAGGAGGCTTTAAAATTTTCTTTCTAGTGACCTTCGTTTGGGAGAAAAATGCAAAGGTACAAGACAGCTTTTCCTTGCCAATATTTCTCTTTTGCAAAGAGCTGCGCATTGGAAAATTCAGGGCTATGTCGTGTAGATGATGGCCTAACAGGAGGCTTTAAAATTTTCTTTCTAGTTCCCTTCGTTTGGGAGAAAAATGAATTGGTACAAGACAGCTTTTCCTTGCCAATATCTCTCTTTTGCAAAGAGCTGCGCATTGGAAAATTCAGGGCTATGTCGTGTAGATGATGGCCTAACAGAAGGCTTTAAAATTTTCTTTCTAGTGACCTTCGTTTGGGAGAAAAATGCAAAGGTACAAGACAGCTTTTCATTGCCAATATCTCTCTTTTGCAAAGAGCTGCGCATTGGAAAATTCAGGGCTATGTCGTGTAGATGATGGCCTAACAGGAGGCATTAAAATGTTCTTTCTAGTGTCCTTCGTTTGGGAGAAAAATGCAATGGTACAAGACAGCTTTTCCTTGCCAATATCTCTCTTTTGCAAAGAGCTGCGCATTGGAAAATTCAGGGCTATGTCGTGTAGATGATGGCCTAACAGGAGGCTTTAAAATTTTCTTTCTAGTGCCCTTCGTTTGGGAGAAAAATGCAATGGTACAAGACAGCTTTTCCTTGCCAATATCTCTCTTTTGCAAAGAGCTGCGCATTGGAAAATTCAGGGCTATGTCGTGTAGATGATGGCCTAACAGGAGGCTTTAAAATTTTCTTTCTAGTGTCCTTCGTTTGGGAGAAAAATGCAATGGTACAAGACAGCTTTTCCTTGCCAATATCTCTCTTTTGCAAAGAGCTGCGCATTGGAAAATTCAGGGCTATGTCGTGTAGATGATGGCCTAACAGGAGGCTTTAAAATTTTCTTTCTAGTGACCTTCGTTTGGGAGAAAAATGCAAAGGTACAAGACAGCTTTTCCTTGCCAATATCTCTCTTTTGCAAAGAGCTGCGCATTGGAAAATTCAGGGCTATGTCGTGTAGATGATGGCCTAACAGGAGGCTTTAAAATGTTCTTTCTAGTGTCCTTCGTTTGGGAGAAAAATGCAATGGTACAAGACAGCTTTTCCTTGCCAATATCTCTCTTTTGCAAAGAGCTGCGCATTGGAAAATTCAGGGCTATGTCGTGTAGATGATGGCCTAACAGGAGGCTTTAAAATGTTCTTTCTAGTGTCCTTCGTTTGGGAGAAAAATGCAATGGTACAAGAAAGCTTTTCCTTGCCAATATCTCTCTTTTGCAAAGAGCTGCGCATTGGAAAATTCAGGGCTATGTCGTGTAGATGATGGCCTAACAGGAGGCTTTAAAATTTTCTTTCTAGTGACCTTCGTTTGGGAGAAAAATGCAAAGGTACAAGACAGCTTTTCCTTGCCAATATCTCTCTTTTGCAAAGAGCTGCGCATTGGAAAATTCAGGGCTATGTCGTGTAGATGATGGCCTAACAGGAGGCTTTAAAATTTTCTTTCTAGTGACCTTCGTTTGGGAGAAAAATGCAAAGGTACAAGACAGCTTTTCCTTGCCAATATCTCTCTTTTGCAAAGAGCTGCGCATTGGAAAATTCATGGCTATGTCGTGTAGATGATGGCCTAACAGTAGGCTTTAAAATTTTCTTTCTAGTGTCCTTCGTTTGGGAGAAAAATGCAAAGGTACAAGACAGCTTTTCCTTGCCAATATCTCTCTTTTGCAAAGAGCTGCGCATTGGAAAATTCAGGGCTATGTCGTGTAGATGATGGCCTAACAGGAGGCTTTAAAATGTTCTTTCTAGTGTCCTTCGTTTGGGAGAAAAATGCAATGGTACAAGACAGCTTTTCCTTGCCAATATCTCTCTTTTGCAAAGAGCTGCGCATTGGAAAATTCAGGGCTATGTCGTGTAGATGATGGCCTAACAGGAGGCTTTAAAATTTTCTTTCTAGTGACCTTCGTTTGGGAGAAAAATGCAAAGGTACAAGACAGCTTTTCCTTGCCAATATCTCTCTTTTGCAAAGAGCTGCGCATTGGAAAATTCAGGGCTATGTCGTGTAGATGATGGCCTAACAGGAGGCTTTAAAATTTTCTTTCTAGTGACCTTCGTTTGGGAGAAAAATGCAAAGGTACAAGACAGCTTTTCCTTGCCAATATCTCTCTTTTGCAAAGAGCTGCGCATTGGAAAATTCAGGGCTATGTCGTGTAGATGATGGCCTAACAGGAGGCTTTAAAATTTTCTTTCTAGTTCCCTTCGTTTGGGAGAAAAATGAATTGGTACAAGACAGCTTTTCCTTGCCAATATCTCTCTTTTGCAAAGAGCTGCGCATTGGAAAATTCAGGGCTATGTCGTGTAGATGATGGCCTAACAGAAGGCTTTAAAATTTTCTTTCTAGTGACCTTCGTTTGGGAGAAAAATGCAAAGGTACAAGACAGCTTTTCATTGCCAATATCTCTCTTTTGCAAAGAGCTGCGCATTGGAAAATTCAGGGCTATGTCGTGTAGATGATGGCCTAACAGGAGGCATTAAAATGTTCTTTCTAGTGTCCTTCGTTTGGGAGAAAAATGCAATGGTACAAGACAGCTTTTCCTTGCCAATATCTCTCTTTTGCAAAGAGCTGCGCATTGGAAAATTCAGGGCTATGTCGTGTAGATGATGGCCTAACAGGAGGCTTTAAAATTTTCTTTCTAGTGCCCTTCGTTTGGGAGAAAAATGCAATGGTACAAGACAGCTTTTCCTTGCCAATATCTCTCTTTTGCAAAGAGCTGCGCATTGGAAAATTCAGGGCTATGTCGTGTAGATGATGGCCTAACAGGAGGCTTTAAAAAAATTTTTCTAGTGTCCTTCGTTTGGGAGAAAAATGCAATGGTACAAGACAGCTTTTCCTTGCCAATATCTCTCTTTTGCAAAGAGCTGCGCATTGGAAAATTCAGGGCTATGTCGTGTAGATGATGGCCTAACAGGAGGCTTTAAAATTTTCTTTCTAGTGTCCTTCGTTTGGGAGAAAAATGCAATGGTACAAGACAGCTTTTCCTTGCCAATATCTCTCTTTTGCAAAGAGCTGCGCATTGGAAAATTCAGGGCTATGTCGTGTAGATGATGGCCTAACAGGAGGCTTTAAAATTTTCTTTCTAGTGCCCTTCGTTTGGGAGAAAAATGCAATGGTACAAGACAGCTTTTCCTTGCCAATATCTCTCTTTTGCAAAGAGCTGCGCATTGGAAAATTCAGGGCTATGTCGTGTAGATGATGGCCTAACAGGAGGCTTTAAAATTTTCTTTCTAGTGACCTTCGTTTGGGAGAAAAATGCAAAGGTACAAGACAGCTTTTCCTTGCCAATATCTCTCTTTTGCAAAGAGCTGCGCATTGGAAAATTCAGGGCTATGTCGTGTAGATGATGGCCTAACAGGAGGCTTTAAAATTTTCTTTCTAGTTCCCTTCGTTTGGGAGAAAAATGAATTGGTACAAGACAGCTTTTCCTTGCCAATATCTCTCTTTTGCAAAGAGCTGCGCATTGGAAAATTCAGGGCTATGTCGTGTAGATGATGGCCTAACAGAAGGCTTTAAAATTTTCTTTCTAGTGACCTTCGTTTGGGAGAAAAATGCAAAGGTACAAGACAGCTTTTCATTGCCAATATCTCTCTTTTGCAAAGAGCTGCGCATTGGAAAATTCAGGGCTATGTCGTGTAGATGATGGCCTAACAGGAGGCATTAAAATGTTCTTTCTAGTGTCCTTCGTTTGGGAGAAAAATGCAATGGTACAAGACAGCTTTTCCTTGCCAATATCTCTCTTTTGCAAAGAGCTGCGCATTGGAAAATTCAGGGCTATGTCGTGTAGATGATGGCCTAACAGGAGGCTTTAAAATTTTCTTTCTAGTGCCCTTCGTTTGGGAGAAAAATGCAATGGTACAAGACAGCTTTTCCTTGCCAATATCTCTCTTTTGCAAAGAGCTGCGCATTGGAAAATTCAGGGCTATGTCGTGTAGATGATGGCCTAACAGGAGGCTTTAAAAAAATTTTTCTAGTGTCCTTCGTTTGGGAGAAAAATGCAATGGTACAAGACAGCTTTTCCTTGCCAATATCTCTCTTTTGCAAAGAGCTGCGCATTGGAAAATTCAGGGCTATGTCGTGTAGATGATGGCCTAACATGAGGCTTTAAAATGTTCTTTCTAGTGTCCTTCGTTTGGGAGAAAAATGCAATGGTACAAGACAGCTTTTCCTTGCCAATATCTCTCTTTTGCAAAGAGCTGCGCATTGGAAAATTCAGGGCTATGTCGTGTAGATGATGGCCTAACAGGAGGCTTTAAAATTTTCTTTCTAGTGTCCTTCGTTTGGGAGAAAAATGCAATGGTACAAGACAGCTTTTCCTTGCCAATATCTCTCTTTTGCAAAGAGCTGCGCATTGGAAAATTCAGGGCTATGTCGTGTAGATGATGGCCTAACAGGAGGCTTTAAAATTTTCTTTCTAGTGACCTTCGTTTGGGAGAAAAATGCAAAGGTACAAGACAGCTTTTCCTTGCCAATATCTCTCTTTTGCAAAGAGCTGCGCATTGGAAAATTCAGGGCTATGTCGTGTAGATGATGGCCTAACAGGAGGCTTTAAAATGTTCTTTCTAGTGTCCTTCGTTTGGGAGAAAAATGCAATGGTACAAGACAGCTTTTCCTTGCCAATATCTCTCTTTTGCAAAGAGCTGCGCATTGGAAAATTCAGGGCTATGTCGTGTAGATGATGGCCTAACAGGAGGCTTTAAAATGTTCTTTCTAGTGTCCTTCGTTTGGGAGAAAAATGCAATGGTACAAGACAGCTTTTCCTTGCCAATATCTCTCTTTTGCAAAGAGCTGCGCATTGGAAAATTCAGGGCTATGTCGTGTAGATGATGGCCTAACAGGAGGCTTTAAAATTTTCTTTCTAGTGACCTTCGTTTGGGAGAAAAATGCAAAGGTACAAGACAGCTTTTCCTTGCCAATATCTCTCTTTTGCAAAGAGCTGCGCATTGGAAAATTCAGGGCTATGTCGTGTAGATGATGGCCTAACAGGAGGCTTTAAAATTTTCTTTCTAGTGCCCTTCGTTTGGGAGAAAAATGCAATGGTACAAGACAGCTTTTCCTTGCCAATATCTCTCTTTTGCAAAGAGCTGCGCATTGGAAAATTCAGGGCTATGTCGTGTAGATGATGGCCTAACAGGAGGCTTTAAAATTTTCTTTCTAGTGACCTTCGTTTGGGAGAAAAATGCAAAGGTACAAGACAGCTTTTCCTTGCCAATATCTCTCTTTTGCAAAGAGCTGCGCATTGGAAAATTCAGGGCTATGTCGTGTAGATGATGGCCTAACAGGAGGCTTTAAAATTTTCTTTCTAGTGACCTTCGTTTGGGAGAAAAATGCAAAGGTACAAGACAGCTTTTCCTTGCCAATATCTCTCTTTTGCAAAGAGCTATGCATTGGAAAATTCAGGGCTATGTCGTGTAGATGATGGCCTAACAGGAGGCTTTAAAATGTTCTTTCTAGTGTCCTTCGTTTGGGAGAAAAATGCAATGGTACAAGACAGCTTTTCCTTGCCAATATCTCTCTTTTGCAAAGAGCTGCGCATTGGAAAATTCAGGGCTATGTCGTGTAGATGATGGCCTAACAGGAGGCTTTAAAATTTTCTTTCTAGTGTCCTTCGTTTGGGAGAAAAATGCAATGGTACAAGACAGCTTTTCCTTGCCAATATCTCTCTTTTGCAAAGAGCTGCGCATTGGAAAATTCAGGGCTATGTCGTGTAGATGATGGCCTAACAGGAGGCTTTAAAATTTTCTTTCTAGTGACCTTCGTTTGGGAGAAAAATGCAAAGGTACAAGACAGCTTTTCCTTGCCAATATCTCTCTTTTGCAAAGAGCTGCGCATTGGAAAATTCAGGGATATGTCGTGTAGATGATGGCCTAACAGGAGGCTTTAAAATTTTCTTTCTAGTGCCCTTCGTTTGGGAGAAAAATGCAATGGTACAAGACAGCTTTTCCTTGCCAATATCTCTCTTTTGCAAAGAGCTGCGCATTGGAAAATTCAGGGCTATGTCGTGTAGATGATGGCCTAACAGGAGGCTTTAAAATTTTCTTTCTAGTGACCTTCGTTTGGGAGAAAAATGCAAAGGTACAAGACAGCTTTTCCTTGCCAATATCTCTCTTTTGCAAAGAGCTGCGCATTGGAAAATTTAGGGCTATGTCGTGTAGATGATGGCCTAACAGGAGGCTTTAAAATTTTCTTTCTAGTGTCCTTCGTTTGGTAGAAAAATGCAATGGTACAAGACAGCTTTTCCTAGCCAATATCTCTCTTTTGCAAAGAGCTGCGCATTGGAAAATTCAGGGCTATGTCGTGTAGATGATGGCCTAACAGGAGGCTTTAAAATTTTCTTTCTAGTGACCTTCGTTTGGGAGAAAAATGCAAAGGTACAAGACAGCTTTTCCTTGCCAATATCTCTCTTTTGCAAAGAGCTGCGCATTGGAAAATTCAGGGCTATGTCGTGTAGATGATGGCCTAACAGGAGGCTTTAAAATTTTCTTTCTAGTGACCTTCGTTTGGGAGAAAAATGCAAAGGTACAAGACAGCTTTTCCTTGCCAATATCTCTCTTTTGCAAAGAGCTGCGCATTGGAAAATTCAGGGCTATGTCGTGTAGATGATGGCCTAACAGGAGGCTTTAAAATTTTCTTTCTAGTGCCCTTCGTTTGGGAGAAAAATGCAATGGTACAAGACAGCTTTTCCTTGCCAATATCTCTCTTTTGCAAAGAGCTGCGCATTGGAAAATTCAGGGCTATGTCGTGTAGATGATGGCCTAACAGGAGGCTTTAAAATGTTCTTTCTAGTGTCCTTCGTTTGGGAGAAAAATGCAATGGTACAAGACAGCTTTTCCTTGCCAATATCTCTCTTTTGCAAAGAGCTGCGCATTGGAAAATTCAGGGCTATGTCGTGTAGATGATGGCCTAACAGGAGGCTTTAAAATTTTCTTTCTAGTGACCTTCGTTTGGGAGAAAAATGCAAAGGTACAAGACAGCTTTTCCTTGCCAATATCTCTCTTTTGCAAAGAGCTGCGCATTGGAAAATTCAGGGCTATGTCGTGTAGATGATGGCCTAACAGGAGGCTTTAAAATTTTCTTTCTAGTGTCCTTCGTTTGGGAGAAAAATGCAATGGTACAAGACAGCTTTTCCTTGCCAATATTTCTCTTTTGCAAAGAGCTGCGCATTGGAAAATTCAGGGCTATGTCGTGTAGATGATGGCCTAACAGGAGGCTTTAAAATTTTCTTTCTAGTGACCTTCGTTTGGGAGAAAAATGCAAAGGTACAAGACAGCTTTTCCTTGCCAATATCTCTCTTTTGCAAAGAGCTGCGCATTGGAAAATTCAGGGCTATGTCGTGTAGATGATGGCCTAACAGGAGGCTTTAAAATTTTCTTTCTAGTGTCCTTCGTTTGGGAGAAAAATGCAATGGTACAAGACAGCTTTTCCTTGCCAATATTTCTCTTTTGCAAAGAGCTGCGCATTGGAAAATTCAGGGCTATGTCGTGTAGATGATGGCCTAACAGGAGGCTTTAAAATTTTCTTTCTAGTGACCTTCGTTTGGGAGAAAAATGCAAAGGTACAAGACAGCTTTTCCTTGCCAATATCTCTCTTTTGCAAAGAGCTGCGCATTGGAAAATTCAGGGCTATGTCGTGTAGATGATGGCCTAACAGGAGGCTTTAAAATTTTCTTTCTAGTGACCTTCGTTTGGGAGAAAAATGCAAAGGTACAAGACAGCTTTTCCTTGCCAATATCTCTCTTTTGCAAAGAGCTGCGCATTGGAAAATTCAGGGCTATGTCGTGTAGATGATGGCCTAACAGGAGGCTTTAAAATTTTCTTTCTAGTGCCCTTCGTTTGGGAGAAAAATGCAATGGTACAAGACAGCTTTTCCTTGCCAATATCTCTCTTTTGCAAAGAGCTGCGCATTGGAAAATTCAGGGCTATGTCGTGTAGATGATGGCCTAACAGGAGGCTTTAAAATTTTCTTTCTAGTGTCCTTCGTTTGGGAGAAAAATGCAAAGGTACAAGACAGCTTTTCCTTGCCAATATCTCTCTTTTGCAAAGAGCTACGCATTGGAAAATTCAGGGCTATGTCGTGTAGATGATGGCCTAACAGGAGGCTTTAAAATTTTCTTTCTAGTGACCTTCGTTTGGTAGAAAAATGCAAAGGTACAAGACAGCTTTTCCTTGCCAATATCTCTCTTTTGCAAAGAGCTGCGCATTGGAAAATTCAGGGCTATGTCGTGTAGATGATGGCCTAACAGGAGGCTTTAAAATATTCTTTCTAGTGTCCTTCGTTTGGGAGAAAAATGCAATGGTACAAGACAGCTTTTCCTTGCCAATATCTCTCTTTTGCAAAGAGCTGCGCATTGGAAAATTCAGGGCTATGTCGTGTAGATGATGGCCTAACAGGAGGCTTTAAAATTTTCTTTCTAGTGACCTTCGTTTGGGAGAAAAATGCAAAGGTACAAGACAGCTTTTCCTTGCCAATATCTCTCTTTTGCAAAGAGCTGCGCATTGGAAAATTCAGGGCTATGTCGTGTAGATGATGGCCTAACAGGAGGCTTTAAAATGTTCTTTCTAGTGTCCTTCGTTTGGGAGAAAAATGCAATGGTACAAGACAGCTTTTCCTTGCCAATATCTCTCTTTTGCAAAGAGCTGCGCATTGGAAAATTCAGGGCTATGTCGTGTAGATGATGGCCTAACAGGAGGCTTTAAAATTTTCTTTCTAGTGTCCTTCGTTTGGGAGAAAAATGCAATGGTACAAGACAGCTTTTCCTTGCCAATATCTCTCTTTTGCAAAGAGCTGCGCATTGGAAAATTCAGGGCTATGTCGTGTAGATGATGGCCTAATAGGAGGCTTTAAAATTTTCTTTCTAGTGACCTTCGTTTGGGAGAAAAATGCAAAGGTACAAGACAGCTTTTCCTTGCCAATATCTCTCTTTTGCAAAGAGCTGCGCATTGGAAAATTCAGGGCTATGTCGTGTAGATGATGGCCTAACAGGAGGCTTTAAAATTTTCTTTCTAGTGCCCTTCGTTTGGGAGAAAAATGCAATGGTACAAGACAGCTTTTCCTTGCCAATATCTCTCTTTTGCAAAGAGCTGCGCATTGGAAAATTCAGGGCTATGTCGTGTAGATGATGGCCTAACAGGAGGCTTTAAAATGTTCTTTCTAGTGTCCTTCGTTTGGGAGAAAAATGCAATGGTACAAGACAGCTTTTCCTTGCCAATATCTCTCTTTTGCAAAGAGCTGCGCATTGGAAAATTCAGGGCTATGTCGTGTAGATGATGGCCTAACAGGAGGCTTTAAAATTTTCTTTCTAGTGACCTTCGTTTGGGAGAAAAATGCAAAGGTACAAGACAGCTTTTCCTTGCCAATATCTCTCTTTTGCAAAGAGCTGCGCATTGGAAAATTTAGGGCTATGTCGTGTAGATGATGGCCTAACAGGAGGCTTTAAAATTTTCTTTCTAGTGTCCTTCGTTTGGGAGAAAAATGCAATGGTACAAGACAGCTTTTCCTTGCCAATATTTCTCTTTTGCAAAGAGCTGCGCATTGGAAAATTCAGGGCTATGTCGTGTAGATGATGGCCTAACAGGAGGCTTTAAAATTTTCTTTCTAGTGACCTTCGTTTGGGAGAAAAATGCAAAGGTACAAGACAGCTTTTCCTTGCCAATATCTCTCTTTTGCAAAGAGCTGCGCATTGGAAAATTCAGGGCTATGTCGTGTAGATGATGGCCTAACAGGAGGCTTTAAAATTTTCTTTCTAGTGACCTTCGTTTGGGAGAAAAATGCAAAGGTACAAGACAGCTTTTCCTTGCCAATATCTCTCTTTTGCAAAGAGCTGCGCATTGGAAAATTCAGGGCTATGTCGTGTAGATGATGGCCTAACAGGAGGCTTTAAAATTTTCTTTCTAGTGCCCTTCGTTTGGGAGAAAAATGCAATGGTACAAGACAGCTTTTCCTTGCCAATATCTCTCTTTTGCAAAGAGCTGCGCATTGGAAAATTCAGGGCTATGTCGTGTAGATGATGGCCTAACAGGAGGCTTTAAAATTTTCTTTCTAGTGTCCTTCGTTTGGGAGAAAAATGCAAAGGTACAAGACAGCTTTTCCTTGCCAATATCTCTCTTTTGCAAAGAGCTACGCATTGGAAAATTCAGGGCTATGTCGTGTAGATGATGGCCTAACAGGAGGCTTTAAAATTTTCTTTCTAGTGACCTTCGTTTGGTAGAAAAATGCAAAGGTACAAGACAGCTTTTCCTTGCCAATATCTCTCTTTTGCAAAGAGCTGCGCATTGGAAAATTCAGGGCTATGTCGTGTAGATGATGGCCTAACAGGAGGCTTTAAAATATTCTTTCTAGTGTCCTTCGTTTGGGAGAAAAATGCAATGGTACAAGACAGCTTTTCCTTGCCAATATCTCTCTTTTGCAAAGAGCTGCGCATTGGAAAATTCAGGGCTATGTCGTGTAGATGATGGCCTAACAGGAGGCTTTAAAATTTTCTTTCTAGTGACCTTCGTTTGGGAGAAAAATGCAAAGGTACAAGACAGCTTTTCCTTGCCAATATCTCTCTTTTGCAAAGAGCTGCGCATTGGAAAATTCAGGGCTATGTCGTGTAGATGATGGCCTAACAGGAGGCTTTAAAATGTTCTTTCTAGTGTCCTTCGTTTGGGAGAAAAATGCAATGGTACAAGACAGCTTTTCCTTGCCAATATCTCTCTTTTGCAAAGAGCTGCGCATTGGAAAATTCAGGGCTATGTCGTGTAGATGATGGCCTAACAGGAGGCTTTAAAATTTTCTTTCTAGTGTCCTTCGTTTGGGAGAAAAATGCAATGGTACAAGACAGCTTTTCCTTGCCAATATCTCTCTTTTGCAAAGAGCTGCGCATTGGAAAATTCAGGGCTATGTCGTGTAGATGATGGCCTAATAGGAGGCTTTAAAATTTTCTTTCTAGTGACCTTCGTTTGGGAGAAAAATGCAAAGGTACAAGACAGCTTTTCCTTGCCAATATCTCTCTTTTGCAAAGAGCTGCGCATTGGAAAATTCAGGGCTATGTCGTGTAGATGATGGCCTAACAGGAGGCTTTAAAATTTTCTTTCTAGTGCCCTTCGTTTGGGAGAAAAATGCAATGGTACAAGACAGCTTTTCCTTGCCAATATCTCTCTTTTGCAAAGAGCTGCGCATTGGAAAATTCAGGGCTATGTCGTGTAGATGATGGCCTAACAGGAGGCTTTAAAATTTTCTTTCTAGTGCCCTTCGTTTGGGAGAAAAATGCAATGGTACAAGACAGCTTTTCCTTGCCAATATCTCTCTTTTGCAAAGAGCTGCGCATTGGAAAATTCAGGGCTATGTCGTGTAGATGATGGCCTAACAGGAGGCTTTAAAAAAATTTTTCTAGTGTCCTTCGTTTGGGAGAAAAATGCAATGGTACAAGACAGCTTTTCCTTGCCAATATCTCTCTTTTGCAAAGAGCTGCGCATTGGAAAATTCAGGGCTATGTCGTGTAGATGATGGCCTAACATGAGGCTTTAAAATGTTCTTTCTAGTGTCCTTCGTTTGGGAGAAAAATGCAATGGTACAAGACAGCTTTTCCTTGCCAATATCTCTCTTTTGCAAAGAGCTGCGCATTGGAAAATTCAGGGCTATGTCGTGTAGATGATGGCCTAACAGGAGGCTTTAAAATTTTCTTTCTAGTGTCCTTCGTTTGGGAGAAAAATGCAATGGTACAAGACAGCTTTTCCTTGCCAATATCTCTCTTTTGCAAAGAGCTGCGCATTGGAAAATTCAGGGCTATGTCGTGTAGATGATGGCCTAACAGGAGGCTTTAAAATTTTCTTTCTAGTGACCTTCGTTTGGGAGAAAAATGCAAAGGTACAAGACAGCTTTTCCTTGCCAATATCTCTCTTTTGCAAAGAGCTGCGCATTGGAAAATTCAGGGCTATGTCGTGTAGATGATGGCCTAACAGGAGGCTTTAAAATGTTCTTTCTAGTGTCCTTCGTTTGGGAGAAAAATGCAATGGTACAAGACAGCTTTTCCTTGCCAATATCTCTCTTTTGCAAAGAGCTGCGCATTGGAAAATTCAGGGCTATGTCGTGTAGATGATGGCCTAACAGGAGGCTTTAAAATGTTCTTTCTAGTGTCCTTCGTTTGGGAGAAAAATGCAATGGTACAAGACAGCTTTTCCTTGCCAATATCTCTCTTTTGCAAAGAGCTGCGCATTGGAAAATTCAGGGCTATGTCGTGTAGATGATGGCCTAACAGGAGGCTTTAAAATTTTCTTTCTAGTGACCTTCGTTTGGGAGAAAAATGCAAAGGTACAAGACAGCTTTTCCTTGCCAATATCTCTCTTTTGCAAAGAGCTGCGCATTGGAAAATTCAGGGCTATGTCGTGTAGATGATGGCCTAACAGGAGGCTTTAAAATTTTCTTTCTAGTGCCCTTCGTTTGGGAGAAAAATGCAATGGTACAAGACAGCTTTTCCTTGCCAATATCTCTCTTTTGCAAAGAGCTGCGCATTGGAAAATTCAGGGCTATGTCGTGTAGATGATGGCCTAACAGGAGGCTTTAAAATTTTCTTTCTAGTGACCTTCGTTTGGGAGAAAAATGCAAAGGTACAAGACAGCTTTTCCTTGCCAATATCTCTCTTTTGCAAAGAGCTGCGCATTGGAAAATTCAGGGCTATGTCGTGTAGATGATGGCCTAACAGGAGGCTTTAAAATTTTCTTTCTAGTGACCTTCGTTTGGGAGAAAAATGCAAAGGTACAAGACAGCTTTTCCTTGCCAATATCTCTCTTTTGCAAAGAGCTATGCATTGGAAAATTCAGGGCTATGTCGTGTAGATGATGGCCTAACAGGAGGCTTTAAAATGTTCTTTCTAGTGTCCTTCGTTTGGGAGAAAAATGCAATGGTACAAGACAGCTTTTCCTTGCCAATATCTCTCTTTTGCAAAGAGCTGCGCATTGGAAAATTCAGGGCTATGTCGTGTAGATGATGGCCTAACAGGAGGCTTTAAAATTTTCTTTCTAGTGTCCTTCGTTTGGGAGAAAAATGCAATGGTACAAGACAGCTTTTCCTTGCCAATATCTCTCTTTTGCAAAGAGCTGCGCATTGGAAAATTCAGGGCTATGTCGTGTAGATGATGGCCTAACAGGAGGCTTTAAAATTTTCTTTCTAGTGACCTTCGTTTGGGAGAAAAATGCAAAGGTACAAGACAGCTTTTCCTTGCCAATATCTCTCTTTTGCAAAGAGCTGCGCATTGGAAAATTCAGGGATATGTCGTGTAGATGATGGCCTAACAGGAGGCTTTAAAATTTTCTTTCTAGTGCCCTTCGTTTGGGAGAAAAATGCAATGGTACAAGACAGCTTTTCCTTGCCAATATCTCTCTTTTGCAAAGAGCTGCGCATTGGAAAATTCAGGGCTATGTCGTGTAGATGATGGCCTAACAGGAGGCTTTAAAATTTTCTTTCTAGTGACCTTCGTTTGGGAGAAAAATGCAAAGGTACAAGACAGCTTTTCCTTGCCAATATCTCTCTTTTGCAAAGAGCTGCGCATTGGAAAATTTAGGGCTATGTCGTGTAGATGATGGCCTAACAGGAGGCTTTAAAATTTTCTTTCTAGTGTCCTTCGTTTGGTAGAAAAATGCAATGGTACAAGACAGCTTTTCCTAGCCAATATCTCTCTTTTGCAAAGAGCTGCGCATTGGAAAATTCAGGGCTATGTCGTGTAGATGATGGCCTAACAGGAGGCTTTAAAATTTTCTTTCTAGTGACCTTCGTTTGGGAGAAAAATGCAAAGGTACAAGACAGCTTTTCCTTGCCAATATCTCTCTTTTGCAAAGAGCTGCGCATTGGAAAATTCAGGGCTATGTCGTGTAGATGATGGCCTAACAGGAGGCTTTAAAATTTTCTTTCTAGTGACCTTCGTTTGGGAGAAAAATGCAAAGGTACAAGACAGCTTTTCCTTGCCAATATCTCTCTTTTGCAAAGAGCTGCGCATTGGAAAATTCAGGGCTATGTCGTGTAGATGATGGCCTAACAGGAGGCTTTAAAATTTTCTTTCTAGTGCCCTTCGTTTGGGAGAAAAATGCAATGGTACAAGACAGCTTTTCCTTGCCAATATCTCTCTTTTGCAAAGAGCTGCGCATTGGAAAATTCAGGGCTATGTCGTGTAGATGATGGCCTAACAGGAGGCTTTAAAATGTTCTTTCTAGTGTCCTTCGTTTGGGAGAAAAATGCAATGGTACAAGACAGCTTTTCCTTGCCAATATCTCTCTTTTGCAAAGAGCTGCGCATTGGAAAATTCAGGGCTATGTCGTGTAGATGATGGCCTAACAGGAGGCTTTAAAATTTTCTTTCTAGTGACCTTCGTTTGGGAGAAAAATGCAAAGGTACAAGACAGCTTTTCCTTGCCAATATCTCTCTTTTGCAAAGAGCTGCGCATTGGAAAATTCAGGGCTATGTCGTGTAGATGATGGCCTAACAGGAGGCTTTAAAATTTTCTTTCTAGTGTCCTTCGTTTGGGAGAAAAATGCAATGGTACAAGACAGCTTTTCCTTGCCAATATTTCTCTTTTGCAAAGAGCTGCGCATTGGAAAATTCAGGGCTATGTCGTGTAGATGATGGCCTAACAGGAGGCTTTAAAATTTTCTTTCTAGTGACCTTCGTTTGGGAGAAAAATGCAAAGGTACAAGACAGCTTTTCCTTGCCAATATCTCTCTTTTGCAAAGAGCTGCGCATTGGAAAATTCAGGGCTATGTCGTGTAGATGATGGCCTAACAGGAGGCTTTAAAATTTTCTTTCTAGTGTCCTTCGTTTGGGAGAAAAATGCAATGGTACAAGACAGCTTTTCCTTGCCAATATTTCTCTTTTGCAAAGAGCTGCGCATTGGAAAATTCAGGGCTATGTCGTGTAGATGATGGCCTAACAGGAGGCTTTAAAATTTTCTTTCTAGTGACCTTCGTTTGGGAGAAAAATGCAAAGGTACAAGACAGCTTTTCCTTGCCAATATCTCTCTTTTGCAAAGAGCTGCGCATTGGAAAATTCAGGGCTATGTCGTGTAGATGATGGCCTAACAGGAGGCTTTAAAATTTTCTTTCTAGTGACCTTCGTTTGGGAGAAAAATGCAAAGGTACAAGACAGCTTTTCCTTGCCAATATCTCTCTTTTGCAAAGAGCTGCGCATTGGAAAATTCAGGGCTATGTCGTGTAGATGATGGCCTAACAGGAGGCTTTAAAATTTTCTTTCTAGTGCCCTTCGTTTGGGAGAAAAATGCAATGGTACAAGACAGCTTTTCCTTGCCAATATCTCTCTTTTGCAAAGAGCTGCGCATTGGAAAATTCAGGGCTATGTCGTGTAGATGATGGCCTAACAGGAGGCTTTAAAATTTTCTTTCTAGTGTCCTTCGTTTGGGAGAAAAATGCAAAGGTACAAGACAGCTTTTCCTTGCCAATATCTCTCTTTTGCAAAGAGCTACGCATTGGAAAATTCAGGGCTATGTCGTGTAGATGATGGCCTAACAGGAGGCTTTAAAATTTTCTTTCTAGTGACCTTCGTTTGGTAGAAAAATGCAAAGGTACAAGACAGCTTTTCCTTGCCAATATCTCTCTTTTGCAAAGAGCTGCGCATTGGAAAATTCAGGGCTATGTCGTGTAGATGATGGCCTAACAGGAGGCTTTAAAATATTCTTTCTAGTGTCCTTCGTTTGGGAGAAAAATGCAATGGTACAAGACAGCTTTTCCTTGCCAATATCTCTCTTTTGCAAAGAGCTGCGCATTGGAAAATTCAGGGCTATGTCGTGTAGATGATGGCCTAACAGGAGGCTTTAAAATTTTCTTTCTAGTGACCTTCGTTTGGGAGAAAAATGCAAAGGTACAAGACAGCTTTTCCTTGCCAATATCTCTCTTTTGCAAAGAGCTGCGCATTGGAAAATTCAGGGCTATGTCGTGTAGATGATGGCCTAACAGGAGGCTTTAAAATGTTCTTTCTAGTGTCCTTCGTTTGGGAGAAAAATGCAATGGTACAAGACAGCTTTTCCTTGCCAATATCTCTCTTTTGCAAAGAGCTGCGCATTGGAAAATTCAGGGCTATGTCGTGTAGATGATGGCCTAACAGGAGGCTTTAAAATTTTCTTTCTAGTGTCCTTCGTTTGGGAGAAAAATGCAATGGTACAAGACAGCTTTTCCTTGCCAATATCTCTCTTTTGCAAAGAGCTGCGCATTGGAAAATTCAGGGCTATGTCGTGTAGATGATGGCCTAATAGGAGGCTTTAAAATTTTCTTTCTAGTGACCTTCGTTTGGGAGAAAAATGCAAAGGTACAAGACAGCTTTTCCTTGCCAATATCTCTCTTTTGCAAAGAGCTGCGCATTGGAAAATTCAGGGCTATGTCGTGTAGATGATGGCCTAACAGGAGGCTTTAAAATTTTCTTTCTAGTGCCCTTCGTTTGGGAGAAAAATGCAATGGTACAAGACAGCTTTTCCTTGCCAATATCTCTCTTTTGCAAAGAGCTGCGCATTGGAAAATTCAGGGCTATGTCGTGTAGATGATGGCCTAACAGGAGGCTTTAAAATGTTCTTTCTAGTGTCCTTCGTTTGGGAGAAAAATGCAATGGTACAAGACAGCTTTTCCTTGCCAATATCTCTCTTTTGCAAAGAGCTGCGCATTGGAAAATTCAGGGCTATGTCGTGTAGATGATGGCCTAACAGGAGGCTTTAAAATTTTCTTTCTAGTGACCTTCGTTTGGGAGAAAAATGCAAAGGTACAAGACAGCTTTTCCTTGCCAATATCTCTCTTTTGCAAAGAGCTGCGCATTGGAAAATTTAGGGCTATGTCGTGTAGATGATGGCCTAACAGGAGGCTTTAAAATTTTCTTTCTAGTGTCCTTCGTTTGGGAGAAAAATGCAATGGTACAAGACAGCTTTTCCTTGCCAATATTTCTCTTTTGCAAAGAGCTGCGCATTGGAAAATTCAGGGCTATGTCGTGTAGATGATGGCCTAACAGGAGGCTTTAAAATTTTCTTTCTAGTGACCTTCGTTTGGGAGAAAAATGCAAAGGTACAAGACAGCTTTTCCTTGCCAATATCTCTCTTTTGCAAAGAGCTGCGCATTGGAAAATTCAGGGCTATGTCGTGTAGATGATGGCCTAACAGGAGGCTTTAAAATTTTCTTTCTAGTGACCTTCGTTTGGGAGAAAAATGCAAAGGTACAAGACAGCTTTTCCTTGCCAATATCTCTCTTTTGCAAAGAGCTGCGCATTGGAAAATTCAGGGCTATGTCGTGTAGATGATGGCCTAACAGGAGGCTTTAAAATTTTCTTTCTAGTGCCCTTCGTTTGGGAGAAAAATGCAATGGTACAAGACAGCTTTTCCTTGCCAATATCTCTCTTTTGCAAAGAGCTGCGCATTGGAAAATTCAGGGCTATGTCGTGTAGATGATGGCCTAACAGGAGGCTTTAAAATTTTCTTTCTAGTGTCCTTCGTTTGGGAGAAAAATGCAAAGGTACAAGACAGCTTTTCCTTGCCAATATCTCTCTTTTGCAAAGAGCTACGCATTGGAAAATTCAGGGCTATGTCGTGTAGATGATGGCCTAACAGGAGGCTTTAAAATTTTCTTTCTAGTGACCTTCGTTTGGTAGAAAAATGCAAAGGTACAAGACAGCTTTTCCTTGCCAATATCTCTCTTTTGCAAAGAGCTGCGCATTGGAAAATTCAGGGCTATGTCGTGTAGATGATGGCCTAACAGGAGGCTTTAAAATATTCTTTCTAGTGTCCTTCGTTTGGGAGAAAAATGCAATGGTACAAGACAGCTTTTCCTTGCCAATATCTCTCTTTTGCAAAGAGCTGCGCATTGGAAAATTCAGGGCTATGTCGTGTAGATGATGGCCTAACAGGAGGCTTTAAAATTTTCTTTCTAGTGACCTTCGTTTGGGAGAAAAATGCAAAGGTACAAGACAGCTTTTCCTTGCCAATATCTCTCTTTTGCAAAGAGCTGCGCATTGGAAAATTCAGGGCTATGTCGTGTAGATGATGGCCTAACAGGAGGCTTTAAAATGTTCTTTCTAGTGTCCTTCGTTTGGGAGAAAAATGCAATGGTACAAGACAGCTTTTCCTTGCCAATATCTCTCTTTTGCAAAGAGCTGCGCATTGGAAAATTCAGGGCTATGTCGTGTAGATGATGGCCTAACAGGAGGCTTTAAAATTTTCTTTCTAGTGTCCTTCGTTTGGGAGAAAAATGCAATGGTACAAGACAGCTTTTCCTTGCCAATATCTCTCTTTTGCAAAGAGCTGCGCATTGGAAAATTCAGGGCTATGTCGTGTAGATGATGGCCTAATAGGAGGCTTTAAAATTTTCTTTCTAGTGACCTTCGTTTGGGAGAAAAATGCAAAGGTACAAGACAGCTTTTCCTTGCCAATATCTCTCTTTTGCAAAGAGCTGCGCATTGGAAAATTCAGGGCTATGTCGTGTAGATGATGGCCTAACAGGAGGCTTTAAAATTTTCTTTCTAGTGCCCTTCGTTTGGGAGAAAAATGCAATGGTACAAGACAGCTTTTCCTTGCCAATATCTCTCTTTTGCAAAGAGCTGCGCATTGGAAAATTCAGGGCTATGTCGTGTAGATGATGGCCTAACAGGAGGCTTTAAAATTTTCTTTCTAGTGACCTTCGTTTGGGAGAAAAATGCAAAGGTACAAGACAGCTTTTCCTTGCCAATATCTCTCTTTTGCAAAGAGCTGCGCATTGGAAAATTTAGGGCTATGTCGTGTAGATGATGGCCTAACAGGAGGCTTTAAAATTTTCTTTCTAGTGTCCTTCGTTTGGGAGAAAAATGCAATGGTACAAGACAGCTTTTCCTTGCCAATATCTCTCTTTTGCAAAGAGCTGCGCATTGGAAAATTCAGGGCTATGTCGTGTAGATGATGGCCTAACAGGAGGCTTTAAAATTTTCTTTCTAGTGACCTTCGTTTGGGAGAAAAATGCAAAGGTACAAGACAGCTTTTCCTTGCCAATATCTCTCTTTTGCAAAGAGCTGCGCATTGGAAAATACAGGGCAATGTCGTGTAGATGATGGCCTAACAGGAGGCTTTAAAATTTTCTTTCTAGTGACCTTCGTTTGGGAGAAAAATGCAAAGGTACAAGACAGCTTTTCCTTGCCAATATCTCTCTTTTGCAAAGAGCTGCGCATTGGAAAATTCAGGGCTATGTCGTGTAGATGATGGCCTAACAGGAGGCTTTAAAATTTTCTTTCTAGTGCCCTTCGTTTGGGAGAAAAATGCAATGGTACAAGACAGCTTTTCCTTGCCAATATCTCTCTTTTGCAAAGAGCTGCGCATTGGAAAATTCAGGGCTATGTCGTGTAGATGATGGCCTAACAGGAGGCTTTAAAATTTTCTTTCTAGTGTCCTTCGTTTGGGAGAAAAATGCAAAGGTACAAGACAGCTTTTCCTTGCCAATATCTCTCTTTTGCAAAGAGCTACGCATTGGAAAATTCAGGGCTATGTCGTGTAGATGATGGCCTAACAGGAGGCTTTAAAATTTTCTTTCTAGTGACCTTCGTTTGGTAGAAAAATGCAAAGGTACAAGACAGCTTTTCCTTGCCAATATCTCTCTTTTGCAAAGAGCTGCGCATTGGAAAATTCAGAGCTATGTCGTGTAGATGATGGCCTAACAGGAGGCTTTAAAATATTCTTTCTAGTGTCCTTCGTTTGGGAGAAAAATGCAATGGTACAAGACAGCTTTTCCTTGCCAATATCTCTCTTTTGCAAAGAGCTGCGCATTGGAAAATTCAGGGCTATGTCGTGTAGATGATGGCCTAACAGGAGGCTTTAAAATGTTCTTTCTAGTGTCCTTCGTTTGGGAGAAAAATGCAATGGTACAAGACAGCTTTTCCTTGCCAATATCTCTCTTTTGCAAAGAGCTGCGCATTGGAAAATTCAGGGCTATGTCGTGTAGATGATGGCCTAACAGGAGGCTTTAAAATTTTCTTTCTAGTGTCCTTCGTTTGGGAGAAAAATGCAATGGTACAAGACAGCTTTTCCTTGCCAATATCTCTCTTTTGCAAAGAGCTGCGCATTGGAAAATTCAGGGCTATGTCGTGTAGATGATGGCCTAACAGGAGGCTTTAAAATTTTCTTTCTAGTGACCTTCGTTTGGGAGAAAAATGCAAAGGTACAAGACAGCTTTTCCTTGCCAATATCTCTCTTTTGCAAAGAGCTGCGCATTGGAAAATTCAGGGCTATGTCGTGTAGATGATGGCCTAACAGGAGGCTTTAAAATTTTCTTTCTAGTGCCCTTCGTTTGGGAGAAAAATGCAATGGTACAAGACAGCTTTTCCTTGCCAATATCTCTCTTTTGCAAAGAGCTGCGCATTGGAAAATTCAGGGCTATGTCTTGTAGATGATGGCCTAACAGGAGGCTTTAAAATTTTCTTTCTAGTGACCTTCGTTTGGGAGAAAAATGCAAAGGTACAAGACAGCTTTTCCTTGCCAATATCTCTCTTTTGCAAAGAGCTGCGCATTGGAAAATTTAGGGCTATGTCGTGTAGATGATGGCCTAACAGGAGGCTTTAAAATTTTCTTTCTAGTGTCCTTCGTTTGGGAGAAAAATGCAATGGTACAAGACAGCTTTTCCTTGCCAATATCTCTCTTTTGCAAAGAGCTGCGCATTGGAAAATTCAGGGCTATGTCGTGTAGATGATGGCCTAACAGGAGGCTTTAAAATTTTCTTTCTAGTGACCTTCGTTTGGGAGAAAAATGCAAAGGTACAAGACAGCTTTTCCTTGCCAATATCTCTCTTTTGCAAAGAGCTGCGCATTGGAAAATTCAGGGCTATGTCGTGTAGATGATGGCCTAACAGGAGGCTTTAAAATTTTCTTTCTAGTGACCTTCGTTTGGGAGAAAAATGCAAAGGTACAAGACAGCTTTTCCTTGCCAATATCTCTCTTTTGCAAAGAGCTGCGCATTGGAAAATTCAGGGCTATGTCGTGTAGATGATGGCCTAACAGGAGGCTTTAAAATTTTCTTTCTAGTGCCCTTCGTTTGGGAGAAAAATGCAATGGTACAAGACAGCTTTTCCTTGCCAATATCTCTCTTTTGCAAAGAGCTGCGCATTGGAAAATTCAGGGCTATGTCGTGTAGATGATGGCCTAACAGGAGGCTTTAAAATTTTCTTTCTAGTGACCTTCGTTTGGGAGAAAAATGCAAAGGTACAAGACAGCTTTTCCTTGCCAATATCTCTCTTTTGCAAAGAGCTGCGCATTGGAAAATTCAGGGCTATGTCGTGTAGATGATGGCCTAACAGGAGGCTTTAAAATTTTCTTTCTAGTGACCTTCGTTTGGGAGAAAAATGCAAAGGTACAAGACAGCTTTTCCTTGCCAATATCTCTCTTTTGCAAAGAGCTGCGCATTGGAAAATTCAGGGCTATGTCGTGTAGATGATGGCCTAACAGGAGGCTTTAAAATTTTCTTTCTAGTGCCCTTCGTTTGGGAGAAAAATGCAATGGTACAAGACAGCTTTTCCTTGCCAATATCTCTCTTTTGCAAAGAGCTGCGCATTGGAAAATTCAGGGCTATGTCGTGTAGATGATGGCCTAACAGGAGGCTTTAAAATTTTCTTTCTAGTGCCCTTCGTTTGGGAGAAAAATGCAATGGTACAAGACAGCTTTTCCTTGCCAATATCTCTCTTTTGCAAAGAGCTGCGCATTGGAAAATTCAGGGCTATGTCGTGTAGATGATGGCCTAACAGGAGGCTTTAAAATTTTCTTTCTAGTGACCTTCGTTTGGGAGAAAAATGCAAAGGTACAAGACAGCTTTTCCTTGCCAATATCTCTCTTTTGCAAAGAGCTGCGCATTGGAAAATTTAGGGCTATGTCGTGTAGATGATGGCCTAACAGGAGGCTTTAAAATTTTCTTTCTAGTGTCCTTCGTTTGGGAGAAAAATGCAATGGTACAAGACAGCTTTTCCTTGCCAATATCTCTCTTTTGCAAAGAGCTGCGCATTGGAAAATTCAGGGCTATGTCGTGTAGATGATGGCCTAACAGGAGGCTTTAAAATTTTCTTTCTAGTGACCTTCGTTTGGGAGAAAAATGCAAAGGTACAAGACAGCTTTTCCTTGCCAATATCTCTCTTTTGCAAAGAGCTGCGCATTGGAAAATACAGGGCAATGTCGTGTAGATGATGGCCTAACAGGAGGCTTTAAAATTTTCTTTCTAGTGACCTTCGTTTGGGAGAAAAATGCAAAGGTACAAGACAGCTTTTCCTTGCCAATATCTCTCTTTTGCAAAGAGCTGCGCATTGGAAAATTCAGGGCTATGTCGTGTAGATGATGGCCTAACAGGAGGCTTTAAAATTTTCTTTCTAGTGCCCTTCGTTTGGGAGAAAAATGCAATGGTACAAGACAGCTTTTCCTTGCCAATATCTCTCTTTTGCAAAGAGCTGCGCATTGGAAAATTCAGGGCTATGTCGTGTAGATGATGGCCTAACAGGAGGCTTTAAAATTTTCTTTCTAGTGTCCTTCGTTTGGGAGAAAAATGCAAAGGTACAAGACAGCTTTTCCTTGCCAATATCTCTCTTTTGCAAAGAGCTACGCATTGGAAAATTCAGGGCTATGTCGTGTAGATGATGGCCTAACAGGAGGCTTTAAAATTTTCTTTCTAGTGACCTTCGTTTGGTAGAAAAATGCAAAGGTACAAGACAGCTTTTCCTTGCCAATATCTCTCTTTTGCAAAGAGCTGCGCATTGGAAAATTCAGAGCTATGTCGTGTAGATGATGGCCTAACAGGAGGCTTTAAAATATTCTTTCTAGTGTCCTTCGTTTGGGAGAAAAATGCAATGGTACAAGACAGCTTTTCCTTGCCAATATCTCTCTTTTGCAAAGAGCTGCGCATTGGAAAATTCAGGGCTATGTCGTGTAGATGATGGCCTAACAGGAGGCTTTAAAATGTTCTTTCTAGTGTCCTTCGTTTGGGAGAAAAATGCAATGGTACAAGACAGCTTTTCCTTGCCAATATCTCTCTTTTGCAAAGAGCTGCGCATTGGAAAATTCAGGGCTATGTCGTGTAGATGATGGCCTAACAGGAGGCTTTAAAATTTTCTTTCTAGTGTCCTTCGTTTGGGAGAAAAATGCAATGGTACAAGACAGCTTTTCCTTGCCAATATCTCTCTTTTGCAAAGAGCTGCGCATTGGAAAATTCAGGGCTATGTCGTGTAGATGATGGCCTAACAGGAGGCTTTAAAATTTTCTTTCTAGTGACCTTCGTTTGGGAGAAAAATGCAAAGGTACAAGACAGCTTTTCCTTGCCAATATCTCTCTTTTGCAAAGAGCTGCGCATTGGAAAATTCAGGGCTATGTCGTGTAGATGATGGCCTAACAGGAGGCTTTAAAATTTTCTTTCTAGTGCCCTTCGTTTGGGAGAAAAATGCAATGGTACAAGACAGCTTTTCCTTGCCAATATCTCTCTTTTGCAAAGAGCTGCGCATTGGAAAATTCAGGGCTATGTCTTGTAGATGATGGCCTAACAGGAGGCTTTAAAATTTTCTTTCTAGTGACCTTCGTTTGGGAGAAAAATGCAAAGGTACAAGACAGCTTTTCCTTGCCAATATCTCTCTTTTGCAAAGAGCTGCGCATTGGAAAATTTAGGGCTATGTCGTGTAGATGATGGCCTAACAGGAGGCTTTAAAATTTTCTTTCTAGTGTCCTTCGTTTGGGAGAAAAATGCAATGGTACAAGACAGCTTTTCCTTGCCAATATCTCTCTTTTGCAAAGAGCTGCGCATTGGAAAATTCAGGGCTATGTCGTGTAGATGATGGCCTAACAGGAGGCTTTAAAATTTTCTTTCTAGTGACCTTCGTTTGGGAGAAAAATGCAAAGGTACAAGACAGCTTTTCCTTGCCAATATCTCTCTTTTGCAAAGAGCTGCGCATTGGAAAATTCAGGGCTATGTCGTGTAGATGATGGCCTAACAGGAGGCTTTAAAATTTTCTTTCTAGTGACCTTCGTTTGGGAGAAAAATGCAAAGGTACAAGACAGCTTTTCCTTGCCAATATCTCTCTTTTGCAAAGAGCTGCGCATTGGAAAATTCAGGGCTATGTCGTGTAGATGATGGCCTAACAGGAGGCTTTAAAATTTTCTTTCTAGTGCCCTTCGTTTGGGAGAAAAATGCAATGGTACAAGACAGCTTTTCCTTGCCAATATCTCTCTTTTGCAAAGAGCTGCGCATTGGAAAATTCAGGGCTATGTCGTGTAGATGATGGCCTAACAGGAGGCTTTAAAATTTTCTTTCTAGTGACCTTCGTTTGGGAGAAAAATGCAAAGGTACAAGACAGCTTTTCCTTGCCAATATCTCTCTTTTGCAAAGAGCTGCGCATTGGAAAATTCAGGGCTATGTCGTGTAGATGATGGCCTAACAGGAGGCTTTAAAATTTTCTTTCTAGTGACCTTCGTTTGGGAGAAAAATGCAAAGGTACAAGACAGCTTTTCCTTGCCAATATCTCTCTTTTGCAAAGAGCTGCGCATTGGAAAATTCAGGGCTATGTCGTGTAGATGATGGCCTAACAGGAGGCTTTAAAATTTTCTTTCTAGTGCCCTTCGTTTGGGAGAAAAATGCAATGGTACAAGACAGCTTTTCCTTGCCAATATCTCTCTTTTGCAAAGAGCTGCGCATTGGAAAATTCAGGGCTATGTCGTGTAGATGATGGCCTAACAGGAGGCTTTAAAATTTTCTTTCTAGTGACCTTCGTTTGGGAGAAAAATGCAAAGGTACAAGACAGCTTTTCCTTGCCAATATCTCTCTTTTGCAAAGAGCTGCGCATTGGAAAATTCAGGGCTATGTCGTGTAGATGATGGCCTAACAGGAGGCTTTAAAATGTTCTTTCTAGTGTCCTTCGTTTGGGAGAAAAATGCAATGGTACAAGACAGCTTTTCCTTGCCAATATCTCTCTTTTGCAAAGAGCTGCGCATTGGAAAATTCAGGGCTATGTCGTGTAGATGATGGCCTAACAGGAGGCTTTAAAATTTTCTTTCTAGTGTCCTTCGTTTGGGAGAAAAATGCAATGGTACAAGACAGCTTTTCCTTGCCAATATCTCTCTTTTGCAAAGAGCTGCGCATTGGAAAATTCAGGGCTATGTCGTGTAGATGATGGCCTAACAGGAGGCTTTAAAATTTTCTTTCTAGTGACCTTCGTTTGGGAGAAAAATGCAAAGGTACAAGACAGCTTTTCCTTGCCAATATCTCTCTTTTGCAAAGAGCTGCGCATTGGAAAATTTAGGGCTATGTCGTGTAGATGATGGCCTAACAGGAGGCTTTAAAATTTTCTTTCTAGTGTCCTTCGTTTGGGAGAAAAATGCAATGGTACAAGACAGCTTTTCCTTGCCAATATCTCTCTTTTGCAAAGAGCTGCGCATTGGAAAATTCAGGGCTATGTCGTGTAGATGATGGCCTAACAGGAGGCTTTAAAATTTTCTTTCTAGTGACCTTCGTTTGGGAGAAAAATGCAAAGGTACAAGACAGCTTTTCCTTGCCAATATCTCTCTTTTGCAAAGAGCTGCGCATTGGAAAATACAGGGCAATGTCGTGTAGATGATGGCCTAACAGGAGGCTTTAAAATTTTCTTTCTAGTGACCTTCGTTTGGGAGAAAAATGCAAAGGTACAAGACAGCTTTTCCTTGCCAATATCTCTCTTTTGCAAAGAGCTGCGCATTGGAAAATTCAGGGCTATGTCGTGTAGATGATGGCCTAACAGGAGGCTTTAAAATTTTCTTTCTAGTGCCCTTCGTTTGGGAGAAAAATGCAATGGTACAAGACAGCTTTTCCTTGCCAATATCTCTCTTTTGCAAAGAGCTGCGCATTGGAAAATTCAGGGCTATGTCGTGTAGATGATGGCCTAACAGGAGGCTTTAAAATTTTCTTTCTAGTGACCTTCGTTTGGGAGAAAAATGCAAAGGTACAAGACAGCTTTTCCTTGCCAATATCTCTCTTTTGCAAAGAGCTGCGCATTGGAAAATTTAGGGCTATGTCGTGTAGATGATGGCCTAACAGGAGGCTTTAAAATTTTCTTTCTAGTGTCCTTCGTTTGGGAGAAAAATGCAATGGTACAAGACAGCTTTTCCTTGCCAATATCTCTCTTTTGCAAAGAGCTGCGCATTGGAAAATTCAGGGCTATGTCGTGTAGATGATGGCCTAACAGGAGGCTTTAAAATTTTCTTTCTAGTGACCTTCGTTTGGGAGAAAAATGCAAAGGTACAAGACAGCTTTTCCTTGCCAATATCTCTCTTTTGCAAAGAGCTGCGCATTGGAAAATACAGGGCTATGTCGTGTAGATGATGGCCTAACAGGAGGCTTTAAAATTTTCTTTCTAGTGACCTTCGTTTGGGAGAAAAATGCAAAGGTACAAGACAGCTTTTCCTTGCCAATATCTCTCTTTTGCAAAGAGCTGCGCATTGGAAAATTCAGGGCTATGTCGTGTAGATGATGGCCTAACAGGAGGCTTTAAAATTTTCTTTCTAGTGCCCTTCGTTTGGGAGAAAAATGCAATGGTACAATACAGCTTTTCCTTGCCAATATCTCTCTTTTGCAAAGAGCTGCGCATTGGAAAATTCAGGGCTATGTCTTGTAGATGATGGCCTAACAGGAGGCTTTAAAATTTTCTTTCTAGTGACCTTCGTTTGGGAGAAAAATGCAAAGGTACAAGACAGCTTTTCCTTGCCAATATCTCTCTTTTGCAAAGAGCTGCGCATTGGAAAATTTAGGGCTATGTCGTGTAGATGATGGCCTAACAGGAGGCTTTAAAATTTTCTTTCTAGTGTCCTTCGTTTGGGAGAAAAATGCAATGGTACAAGACAGCTTTTCCTTGCCAATATCTCTCTTTTGCAAAGAGCTGCGCATTGGAAAATTCAGGGCTATGTCGTGTAGATGATGGCCTAACAGGAGGCTTTAAAATTTTCTTTCTAGTGACCTTCGTTTGGGAGAAAAATGCAAAGGTACAAGACAGCTTTTCCTTGCCAATATCTCTCTTTTGCAAAGAGCTGCGCATTGGAAAATTCAGGGCTATGTCGTGTAGATGATGGCCTAACAGGAGGCTTTAAAATTTTCTTTCTAGTGACCTTCGTTTGGGAGAAAAATGCAAAGGTACAAGACAGCTTTTCCTTGCCAATATCTCTCTTTTGCAAAGAGCTGCGCATTGGAAAATTCAGGGCTATGTCGTGTAGATGATGGCCTAACAGGAGGCTTTAAAATTTTCTTTCTAGTGCCCTTCGTTTGGGAGAAAAATGCAATGGTACAAGACAGCTTTTCCTTGCCAATATCTCTCTTTTGCAAAGAGCTGCGCATTGGAAAATTCAGGGCTATGTCGTGTAGATGATGGCCTAACAGGAGGCTTTAAAATTTTCTTTCTAGTGACCTTCGTTTGGGAGAAAAATGCAAAGGTACAAGACAGCTTTTCCTTGCCAATATCTCTCTTTTGCAAAGAGCTGCGCATTGGAAAATTCAGGGCTATGTCGTGTAGATGATGGCCTAACAGGAGGCTTTAAAATTTTCTTTCTAGTGACCTTCGTTTGGGAGAAAAATGCAAAGGTACAAGACAGCTTTTCCTTGCCAATATCTCTCTTTTGCAAAGAGCTGCGCATTGGAAAATTCAGGGCTATGTCGTGTAGATGATGGCCTAACAGGAGGCTTTAAAATTTTCTTTCTAGTGCCCTTCGTTTGGGAGAAAAATGCAATGGTACAAGACAGCTTTTCCTTGCCAATATCTCTCTTTTGCAAAGAGCTGCGCATTGGAAAATTCAGGGCTATGTCGTGTAGATGATGGCCTAACAGGAGGCTTTAAAATTTTCTTTCTAGTGACCTTCGTTTGGGAGAAAAATGCAAAGGTACAAGACAGCTTTTCCTTGCCAATATCTCTCTTTTGCAAAGAGCTGCGCATTGGAAAATTCAGGGCTATGTCGTGTAGATGATGGCCTAACAGGAGGCTTTAAAATGTTCTTTCTAGTGTCCTTCGTTTGGGAGAAAAATGCAATGGTACAAGACAGCTTTTCCTTGCCAATATCTCTCTTTTGCAAAGAGCTGCGCATTGGAAAATTCAGGGCTATGTCGTGTAGATGATGGCCTAACAGGAGGCTTTAAAATTTTCTTTCTAGTGTCCTTCGTTTGGGAGAAAAATGCAATGGTACAAGACAGCTTTTCCTTGCCAATATCTCTCTTTTGCAAAGAGCTGCGCATTGGAAAATTCAGGGCTATGTCGTGTAGATGATGGCCTAATAGGAGGCTTTAAAATTTTCTTTCTAGTGACCTTCGTTTGGGAGAAAAATGCAAAGGTACAAGACAGCTTTTCCTTGCCAATATCTCTCTTTTGCAAAGAGCTGCGCATTGGAAAATTCAGGGCTATGTCGTGTAGATGATGGCCTAACAGGAGGCTTTAAAATTTTCTTTCTAGTGCCCTTCGTTTGGGAGAAAAATGCAATGGTACAAGACAGCTTTTCCTTGCCAATATCTCTCTTTTGCAAAGAGCTGCGCATTGGAAAATTCAGGGCTATGTCGTGTAGATGATGGCCTAACAGGAGGCTTTAAAATTTTCTTTCTAGTGACCTTCGTTTGGGAGAAAAATGCAAAGGTACAAGACAGCTTTTCCTTGCCAATATCTCTCTTTTGCAAAGAGCTGCGCATTGGAAAATTTAGGGCTATGTCGTGTAGATGATGGCCTAACAGGAGGCTTTAAAATTTTCTTTCTAGTGTCCTTCGTTTGGGAGAAAAATGCAATGGTACAAGACAGCTTTTCCTTGCCAATATCTCTCTTTTGCAAAGAGCTGCGCATTGGAAAATTCAGGGCTATGTCGTGTAGATGATGGCCTAACAGGAGGCTTTAAAATTTTCTTTCTAGTGACCTTCGTTTGGGAGAAAAATGCAAAGGTACAAGACAGCTTTTCCTTGCCAATATCTCTCTTTTGCAAAGAGCTGCGCATTGGAAAATACAGGGCAATGTCGTGTAGATGATGGCCTAACAGGAGGCTTTAAAATTTTCTTTCTAGTGACCTTCGTTTGGGAGAAAAATGCAAAGGTACAAGACAGCTTTTCCTTGCCAATATCTCTCTTTTGCAAAGAGCTGCGCATTGGAAAATTCAGGGCTATGTCGTGTAGATGATGGCCTAACAGGAGGCTTTAAAATTTTCTTTCTAGTGCCCTTCGTTTGGGAGAAAAATGCAATGGTACAAGACAGCTTTTCCTTGCCAATATCTCTCTTTTGCAAAGAGCTGCGCATTGGAAAATTCAGGGCTATGTCGTGTAGATGATGGCCTAACAGGAGGCTTTAAAATTTTCTTTCTAGTGACCTTCGTTTGGGAGAAAAATGCAAAGGTACAAGACAGCTTTTCCTTGCCAATATCTCTCTTTTGCAAAGAGCTGCGCATTGGAAAATTTAGGGCTATGTCGTGTAGATGATGGCCTAACAGGAGGCTTTAAAATTTTCTTTCTAGTGTCCTTCGTTTGGGAGAAAAATGCAATGGTACAAGACAGCTTTTCCTTGCCAATATCTCTCTTTTGCAAAGAGCTGCGCATTGGAAAATTCAGGGCTATGTCGTGTAGATGATGGCCTAACAGGAGGCTTTAAAATTTTCTTTCTAGTGACCTTCGTTTGGGAGAAAAATGCAAAGGTACAAGACAGCTTTTCCTTGCCAATATCTCTCTTTTGCAAAGAGCTGCGCATTGGAAAATACAGGGCTATGTCGTGTAGATGATGGCCTAACAGGAGGCTTTAAAATTTTCTTTCTAGTGACCTTCGTTTGGGAGAAAAATGCAAAGGTACAAGACAGCTTTTCCTTGCCAATATCTCTCTTTTGCAAAGAGCTGCGCATTGGAAAATTCAGGGCTATGTCGTGTAGATGATGGCCTAACAGGAGGCTTTAAAATTTTCTTTCTAGTGCCCTTCGTTTGGGAGAAAAATGCAATGGTACAAGACAGCTTTTCCTTGCCAATATCTCTCTTTTGCAAAGAGCTGCGCATTGGAAAATTCAGGGCTATGTCGTGTAGATGATGGCCTAACAGGAGGCTTTAAAATTTTCTTTCTAGTGTCCTTCGTTTGGGAGAAAAATGCAAAGGTACAAGACAGCTTTTCCTTGCCAATATCTCTCTTTTGCAAAGAGCTACGCATTGGAAAATTCAGGGCTATGTCGTGTAGATGATGGCCTAACAGGAGGCTTTAAAATTTTCTTTCTAGTGACCTTCGTTTGGTAGAAAAATGCAAAGGTACAAGACAGCTTTTCCTTGCCAATATCTCTCTTTTGCAAAGAGCTGCGCATTGGAAAATTCAGGGCTATGTCGTGTAGATGATGGCCTAAAAGGAGGCTTTAAAATTTTCTTTCTAGTGTCCTTCGTTTGGGAGAAAAATGCAATGGTACAAGACAGCTTTTCCTTGCCAATATCTCTCTTTTGCAAAGAGCTGCGCATTGGAAAATTCAGGGCTATGTCGTGTAGATGATGGCCTAACAGGAGGCTTTAAAATTTTCTTTCTAGTGTCCTTCGTTTGGGAGAAAAATGCAAAGGTACAAGACAGCTTTTCCTTGCCAATATCTCTCTTTTGCAAAGAGCTGCGCATTGGAAAATTCAGGGCTATGTCGTGTAGATGATGGCCTAACAGGAGGCTTTAAAATTTTCTTTCTAGTGTCCTTCGTTTGGGAGAAAAATGCAATGGTACAAGACAGCTTTTCCTTGCCAATATCTCTCTTTTGCAAAGAGCTGCGCATTGGAAAATTCAGGGCTATGTCGTGTAGATGATGGCCTAACAGGAGGCTTTAAAATTTTCTTTCTAGTGACCTTCGTTTGGGAGAAAAATGCAAAGGTACAAGACAGCTTTTCCTTGCCAATATCTCTCTTTTGCAAAGAGCTGCGCATTGGAAAATTCAGGGCTATGTCGTGTAGATGATGGCCTAACAGGAGGCTTTAAAATTTTCGTTCTAGTGCCCTTCGTTTGGGAGAAAAATGCAATGGTACAAGACAGCTTTTCCTTGCTAATATCTCTCTTTTGCAAAGAGCTGCGCATTGGAAAATTCAGGGCTATGTCGTGTAGATGATGGCCTAACAGGAGGCTTTAAAATTTTCTTTCTAGTGCCCTTCGTTTGGGAGAAAAATGCAATGGTACAAGACAGCTTTTCCTTGCCAATATCTCTCTTTTGCAAAGAGCTGCGCATTGGAAAATTCAGGGCTATGTCGTGTAGATGATGGCCTAACAGGAGGCTTTAAAATTTTCTTTCTAGTGTCCTTCGTTTGGGAGAAAAATGCAAAGGTACAAGACAGCTTTTCCTTGCCAATATCTCTCTTTTGCAAAGAGCTACGCATTGGAAAATTCAGGGCTATGTCGTGTAGATGATGGCCTAACAGGAGGCTTTAAAATTTTCTTTCTAGTGACCTTCGTTTGGTAGAAAAATGCAAAGGTACAAGACAGCTTTTCCTTGCCAATATCTCTCTTTTGCAAAGAGCTGCGCATTGGAAAATTCAGGGCTATGTCGTGTAGATGATGGCCTAACAGGAGGCTTTAAAATTTTCTTTCTAGTGACCTTCGTTTGGGAGAAAAATGCAAAGGTACAAGACAGCTTTTCCTTGCCAATATCTCTCTTTTGCAAAGAGCTGCGCATTGGAAAATTCAGGGCTATGTCGTGTAGATGATGGCCTAACAGGAGGCTTTAAAATGTTCTTTCTAGTGTCCTTCGTTTGGGAGAAAAATGCAATGGAACAAGACAGCTTTTCCTTGCCAATATCTCTCTTTTGCAAAGAGCTGCGCATTGGAAAATTCAGGGTTATGTCGTGTAGATGATGGCCTAACAGGAGGCTTTAAAATTTTCTTTCTAGTGTCCTTCGTTTGGGAGAAAAATGCAAAGGTACAAGACAGCTTTTCCTTGCCAATATCTCTCTTTTGCAAAGAGCTGCGCATTGGAAAATTCAGGGCTATAACGTGTAGATGAAGCACTAACAGGAGGCTTTAAAATTTTCATTCTAGTGTCCTTCGTTTGGTAGAAAAATGCAAAGGTACAATACAGCTTTTCCTTGCCGATATCTCTCTTTTGCAAAGAGCTAGGCATTGGAAAATTCAGGGCTATAACGTGTAGATGAAGCACTAACAGGAGGCTTTAAAATATTCATTCTAGTGTCTTTCGTTTGGGAGAAAAATGCAAAAGTACAATGCAGCTTTTCCTTGCCGATATCTCTCTTTTGCAAAGAGATAGGCATTGGAAAATGCAGGGCTATAACGTGTAGATGAAGCACTAACAGTAGGCTTTAAAATTTTCATTCTAGTGTCTTTCGTTTGGGAGAAAAATGCAAAGGTACAATACAGCATTTCCTTGCCGATATCTCTCTTTTGCAAAGAGATAGGCATTGGAAAATTCAGGGCTATTACGTGTAGATGAAGCACTAAAAGGAGGCTTTAAAATTTTCATTCTAGTGTCTTTCGTTTGGGAAAAAAATGCAAAAGTACAATGCAGCTTTTCCTTGCCGATATCTCTCTTTTGCAATGAGATAGGCATTGGAAAATTCAGGGCTATAACGTGTAGATGAAGCACTAACAGTAGGCTTTAAAATTTTCATTCTAGTGTCTTTAGTTTGGGAGAAAAATGCAAAGGTACAATACAGCTTTTCCTTGCCAATATCTCTCTTTTGCAAAGAGCTAGGCATTGGAAAATTCAGGGCTATAACGTGTAGATGAAGCACTAACAGGAGGCTTTAAAATTTTCATTCTAGTGTCTTTCGTTTGGGAGAAAAATGCAAAGGTACAATACAGTTTTTCCTTGCCGATATCTCTCTTTTGCAAAGAGATAGGCATTGGAAAATTCAGGGCTATAACGTGTAGATGAAGCACTAACAGGAGGCTTTAAAATTTTCATTCTAGTGTCTTTCGTTTGGGAGAAAAATGCAAAGGTACAATACAGCATTTCGTTGCCGATATCTCTCTTTTGCAAAGAGATAGGCATTGGAAAATTCAGGGCTATAACGTGTAGATGAAGCACTAACAGTAGGCTTTAAAATTTTCATTCTAGTGTCTTTAGTTTGGGAGAAAAATGCAAAGGTACAATACAGCTTTTCCTTGCCAATATCTCTCTTTTGCAAAGAGCTAGGCATTGGAAAATTCAGGGCTATAACGTGTAGATGAAGCACTAACAGGAGGCTTTAAAATTTTCATTCTAGTGTCTTTCGTTTGGGAGAAAAATGCAAAGGTACAATACAGTTTTTCCTTGCCGATATCTCTCTTTTGCAAAGAGATAGGCATTGGAAAATTCAGGGCTATAACGTGTAGATGAAGCACTAACAGGAGGCTTTAAAATTTTCATTCTAGTGTCCTTCGTTTGGGAGAAAAATGCAAAGGTACAATACAGTTTTTCCTTGCCAATATCTCTCTTTTGCAAAGAGCTAGGCATTGGAAAATTCAGGGCTATACCGTGTAGATGAAGCACTAAACAGGAGGCTTTTAAATTTTCATTCTAGTGTCCTTCGTTTGGGAGAAAAATGCAAAGGTACAATACAGCTTTTCCTTGCCGATATCTCTCTTTTGCAAAGAGATAGGCATTGGAAAATTCAGGGCTATAACGTGTAGTTGAAGCACTAACAAGAGGCTTTAAAATTTTCATTCTAGTGTCTTTCGTTTGGGAGAAAAATGCAAAGGTACAATACAGTTTTTCCTTGCCGATATCTCTCTTTTGCAAAGAGATAGGCATTGGAAAATGCAGGACTATAACGTGTAGATGAAGCACTAACAGTAGGCTTTAAAATTTTCATTCTAGTGTCTTTCGTTTGGGAGAAAAATGCAAAGGTACAATACAGCATTTCCTTGCCGATATCTCTCTTTTGCAAAGAGATAGGCATTGGAAAATTCAGGGCTATTACGTGTAGATGAAGCACTAAAAGGAGGCTTTAAAATTTTCATTCTAGTGTCTTTCGTTTGGGAAAAAAATGCAAAAGTACAATGCAGCTTTTCCTTGCCGATATCTCTCTTTTGCAATGAGATAGGCATTGGAAAATTCAGGGCTATAACGTGTAGATGAAGCACTAACAGTAGGCTTTAAAATTTTCATTCTAGTGTCTTTAGTTTGGGAGAAAAATGCAAAGGTACAATACAGCTTTTCCTTGCCAATATCTCTCTTTTGCAAAGAGCTAGGCATTGGAAAATTCAGGGCTATAACGTGTAGATGAAGCACTAACAGGAGGCTTTAAAATTTTCATTCTAGTGTCTTTCGTTTGGGAGAAAAATGCAAAGGTACAATACAGTTTTTCCTTGCCGATATCTCTCTTTTGCAAAGAGATAGGCATTGGAAAATTCAGGGCTATAACGTGTAGATGAAGCACTAACAGGAGGCTTTAAAATTTTCATTCTAGTGTCTTTCGTTTGGGAGAAAAATGCAAAGGTACAATACAGCATTTCGTTGCCGATATCTCTCTTTTGCAAAGAGATAGGCATTGGAAAATTCAGGGCTATAACGTGTAGATGAAGCACTAACAGTAGGCTTTAAAATTTTCATTCTAGTGTCTTTAGTTTGGGAGAAAAATGCAAAGGTACAATACAGCTTTTCCTTGCCAATATCTCTCTTTTGCAAAGAGCTAGGCATTGGAAAATTCAGGGCTATAACGTGTAGATGAAGCACTAACAGGAGGCTTTAAAATTTTCATTCTAGTGTCTTTCGTTTGGGAGAAAAATGCAAAGGTACAATACAGTTTTTCCTTGCCGATATCTCTCTTTTGCAAAGAGATAGGCATTGGAAAATTCAGGGCTATAACGTGTAGATGAAGCACTAACAGGAGGCTTTAAAATTTTCATTCTAGTGTCCTTCGTTTGGGAGAAAAATGCAAAGGTACAATACAGTTTTTCCTTGCCAATATCTCTCTTTTGCAAAGAGCTAGGCATTGGAAAATTCAGGGCTATACCGTGTAGATGAAGCACTAAACAGGAGGCTTTTAAATTTTCATTCTAGTGTCCTTCGTTTGGGAGAAAAATGCAAAGGTACAATACAGCTTTTCCTTGCCGATATCTCTCTTTTGCAAAGAGATAGGCATTGGAAAATTCAGGGCTATAACGTGTAGTTGAAGCACTAACAAGAGGCTTTAAAATTTTCATTCTAGTGTCTTTCGTTTGGGAGAAAAATGCAAAGGTACAATACAGTTTTTCCTTGCCGATATCTCTCTTTTGCAAAGAGATAGGCATTGGAAAATGCAGGACTATAACGTGTAGATGAAGCACTAACAGTAGGCTTTAAAATTTTCATTCTAGTGTCTTTCGTTTGGGAGAAAAATGCAAAGGTACAATACAGCATTTCCTTGCCGATATCTCTCTTTTGCAAAGAGATAGGCATAGGAAAATTCAGGGCTATTACGTGTAGATGAAGCACTAAAAGGAGGCTTTAAAATTTTCATTCTAGTGTCTTTCATTTGGGAGAAAAATGCAAAAGTACAATGCAGCTTTTCCTTGCCGATATCTCTCTTTTGCAAAGAGCTACGCATTGGAAAATTCAGGGCTATGTCGTGTAGATGATGGCCTAACAGGAGGCTTTAAAATTTTCTTTCTAGTGTCCTTCCTTTGGGAGAAAAATGCAATGGTACAAGACAGCTTTTCCTTGCCAATATCTCTCTTTTGCAAAGAGCTGCGCATTGGAAAATTCAGGGCTATGTCGTGTAGATGATGGCCTAACAGGAGGCTTTAAAATTTTCTTTCTAGTGTCCTTCGTTTGGGAGAAAAATGCAAAGGTACAAGACAGCTTTTCCTTGCCAATATCTCTCTTTTGCAAAGAGCTACGCATTGGAAAATTCAGGGCTATGTCGTGTAGATGATGGCCTAACAGGAGGCTTTAAAATTTTCTTTCTAGTGTCCTTCGTTTGGGAGAAAAATGCAAAGGTACAAGACAGCTTTTCCTTGCCAATATCTCTCTTTTGCAAAGAGCTGCGCATTGGAAAATTCAGGGCTATGTCGTGTAGATGATGGCCTAACAGGAGGCTTTAAAATTTTCTTTCTAGTGTCCTTCGTTTGGGAGAAAAATGCAAAGGTACAAGACAGCTTTTCCTTGCCAATATCTCTCTTTTGCAAAGAGCTGCGCATTGGAAAATGCAGGGCTATAACGTGTAGATGAAGCACTAACAGGAGGCTTTAAAATTTTCATTCTAGTGTCTTTCGTTTGGGAGAAAAATGCAAAGGTACAATACAGTTTTTCCTTGCCGATATCTCTCTTTTGCAAAGAGATAGGCATTGGAAAATTCAGGGCTATAACGTGTAGATGAAGCACTAACAGGAGGCTTTAAAATTTTCATTCTAGTGACCTTCGTTTGGGAGAAAAATGCAAAGGTACAATACAGCTTTTCCTTGCCAATATCTCTCTTTTGCAAAGAGCTAGGCATTGGAAAATTCAGGGCTATACCGTGTAGATGAAGCACTAAACAGGAGGCTTTTAAATTTTCATTCTAGTGTCCTTCGTTTGGGAGAAAAATGCAAAGGTACAATACAGCTTTTCCTTGCCGATATCTCTCTTTTGCAAAGAGATAGGCATTGGAAAATTCAGGGCTATTACGTGTAGATGAAACACTAAAAGGAGGCTTTAAAATTTTCATTCTAGTGTCTTTCGTTTGGGAGAAAAATGCAAAAGTACAATGCAGCTTTTCCTTGCCGATATCTCTCTTTTGCAAAGAGATAGGCATTGGAAAATGCAGGGCTATAACGTGTAGATGAAGCACTAACAGGAGGCTTTAAAATTTTCATTCTAGTGTCTTTCGTTTGGGAGAAAAATGCAAAGGTACAATACAGCATTTCGTTGCCGATATCTCTCTTTTGCAAAGAGATAGGCATTGGAAAATTCAGGGCTATAACGTGTAGATGAAGCACTAACAGGAGGCTTTAAAATTTTCATTCTAGTGTCTTTCGTTTGGGAGAAAAATGCAAAGGTACAATACAGTTTTTCCTTGCCGATATCTCTCTTTTGCAAAGAGATAGGCATTGGAAAATTCAGGGCTATAACGTGTAGATGAAGAACTAACAGGAGGCTTTAAAATTTTCATTCTAGTGTCCTTCGTTTGGGAGAAAAATGCAAAGGTACAATACAGCTTTTCCTTGCCAATATCTCTCTTTTGCAAAGAGCTAGGCATTGGAAAATTCAGGGCTATACCGTGTAGATGAAGCACTAAACAGGAGGCTTTTAAATTTTCATTCTAGTGTCCTTCGTTTGGGAGAAAAATGCAAAGGTACAATACAGCTTTTCCTTGCCGATATCTCTCTTTTGCAAAGAGATAGGCATTGGAAAATTCAGGGCTATTACGTGTAGATGAAACACTAAAAGGAGGCTTTAAAATTTTCATTCTAGTGTCTTTCGTTTGGGAGAAAAATGCAAAAGTACAATGCAGCTTTTCCTTGCCGATATCTCTCTTTTGCAAAGAGATAGGCATTGGAAAATGCAGGGCTATAACGTGTAGATGAAGCACTAACAGGAGGCTTTAAAATTTTCATTCTAGTGTCTTTCGTTTGGGAGAAAAATGCAAAGGTACAATACAGCATTTCGTTGCCGATATCTCTCTTTTGCAAAGAGATAGGCATTGGAAAATTCAGGGCTATAACGTGTAGATGAAGCACTGACAGGAGGCTTTAAAATTTTCATTCTAGTGTCTTTCGTTTGGGAGAAAAATGCAAAGGTACAATACAGTTTTTCCTTGCCGATATCTCTCTTTTGCAAAGAGATAGGCATTGGAAAATTCAGGGCTATAACGTGTAGATGAAGAACTAACAGGAGGCTTTAAAATTTTCATTCTAGTGTCCTTCGTTTGGGAGAAAAATGCAAAGGTACAATACAGCTTTTCCTTGCCAATATCTCTCTTTTGCAAAGAGCTAGGCATTGGAAAATTCAGGGCTATACCGTGTAGATGAAGCACTAAACAGGAGGCTTTTAAATTTTCATTCTAGTGTCCTTCGTTTGGGAGAAAAATGCAAAGGTACAATACAGCTTTTCCTTGCCGATATCTCTCTTTTGCAAAGAGATAGGCATTGGAAAATTCAGGGCTATTACGTGTAGATGAAGCACTAAAAGGAGGCTTTAAAATTTTCATTCTAGTGTCTTTCGTTTGGGAGAAAAATGCAAAAGTACAATGCAGCTTTTCCTTGCCGATATCTCTCTTTTGCAAAGAGATAGGCATTGGAAAATGCAGGGCTATAACGGGTAGATGAAGCACTAACAGGAGGCTTTAAAATTTTCATTCTAGTGTCTTTCGTTTGGGAGAAAAATGCAAAGGTACAATACAGCATTTCGTTGCCGATATCTCTCTTTTGCAAAGAGATAGGCATTGGAAAATTCAGGGCTATAACGTGTAGATGAAGCACTAACAGGAGGCTTTAAAATTTTCATTCTAGTGTCTTTCGTTTGGGAGAAAAATGCAAAGGTACAATACAGTTTTTCCTTGCCGATATCTCTCTTTTGCAAAGAGATAGACATTGGAAAATTCAGGGCTATAACGTGTAGATGAAGCACTAACAGGAGGCTTTAAAATTTTCATTCTAGTGTCCTTCGTTTGGGAGAAAAATGCAAAGGTACAATACAGCTTTTCCTTGCCAATATCTCTCTTTTGCAAAGAGCTAGGCATTGGAAAATTCAGGGCTATACCGTGTAGATGAAGCACTAAACAGGAGGCTTTTAAATTTTCATTCTAGTGTCCTTCGTTTGGGAGAAAAATGCAAAGGTACAATACAGCTTTTCCTTGCCGATATCTCTCTTTTGCAAAGAGATAGGCATTGGAAAATTCAGGGCTATTACGTGTAGATGAAGCACTAAAAGGAGGCTTTAAAATTTTCATTCTAGTGTCTTTCGTTTGGGAGAAAAATGCAAAAGTACAATGCAGCTTTTCCTTGCCGATATCTCTCTTTTGCAAAGAGATAGGCATTGGAAAATGCAGGGCTATAACGGGTAGATGAAGCACTAACAGGAGGCTTTAAAATTTTCATTCTAGTGTCTTTCGTTTGGGAGAAAAATGCAAAGGTACAATACAGCATTTCGTTGCCGATATCTCTCTTTTGCAAAGAGATAGGCATTGGAAAATTCAGGGCTATAACGTGTAGATGAAGCACTAACAGTAGGCTTTAAAATTTTCATTCTAGTGTCTTTAGTTTGGGAGAAAAATGCAAAGGTACAATACAGCTTTTCCTTGCCAATATCTCTCTTTTGCAAAGAGCTAGGCATTGGAAAATTCAGGGCTATAACGTGTAGATGAAGCACTAACAGGAGGCTTTAAAATTTTCATTCTAGTGTCTTTCGTTTGGGAGAAAAATGCAAAGGTACAATACAGTTTTTCCTTGCCGATATCTCTCTTTTGCAAAGAGATAGACATTGGAAAATTCAGGGCTATAACGTGTAGATGAAGCACTAACAGGAGGCTTTAAAATTTTCATTCTAGTGTCCTTCGTTTGGGAGAAAAATGCAAAGGTACAATACAGCTTTTCCTTGCCAATATCTCTCTTTTGCAAAGAGCTAGGCATTGGAAAATTCAGGGCTATACCGTGTAGATGAAGCACTAAACAGGAGGCTTTTAAATTTTCATTCTAGTGTCCTTCGTTTGGGAGAAAAATGCAAAGGTACAATACAGCTTTTCCTTGCCGATATCTCTCTTTTGCAAAGAGATAGGCATTGGAAAATTCAGGGCTATAACGTGTAGTTGAAGCACTAACAGGAGGCTTTAAAATTTTCATTCTAGTGTCTTTCGTTTGGGAGAAAAATGCAAAGGTACAATACAGTTTTTCCTTGCCGATATCTCTCTTTTGCAAAGAGATAGGTATTGGAAAATTCAGGGCTATAACGTGTAGATGAAGCACTAACAGGAGGCTTTAAAATTTTCATTCTAGTGTCTTTCGTTTGGGAGAAAAATGCAAAGGTACAATACAGCTTTTCCTTGCCAATATCTCTCTTTTGCAAAGAGCTAGGCATTGGAAAATTCAGGGCTATAACGTGTAGATGAAGCACTAACAGGAGGCTTTAAAATTTTCATTCTAGTGTCTTTCGTTTGGGAGAAAAATGCAAAAGTACAATGAAGCTTTTCCTTGCCGATATCTCTCTTTTGCAAAGAGATAGGCATTGGAAAATGTAGGGCTATAACGTGTAGATGAAGCACTAACAGTAGGCTTTAAAATTTTCATTCTAGTGTCTTTCGTTTGGGAGAAAAATGCAAAGGTACAATACAGCATTTCCTTGCCGATATCTCTCTTTTGCAAAGAGATAGGCATAGGAAAATTCAGGGCTATTACGTGTAGATGAAGCACTAAAAGGAGGCTTTAAAATTTTCATTCTAGTGTCTTTCATTTGGGAGAAAAATGCAAAAGTAAAATGCAGCTTTTCCTTGCCGATATCTCTCTTTTGCAAAGAGATAGGCATTGGAAAATGCAGGGCTATAACGTGTAGATGAAGCACTAACAGGAGGATTTAAAATTTTCATTCTAGTGTCTTTCGTTTGGGAGAAAAATGCAAAGGTACAATACAGCATTTCCTTGCCGATATCTCTCTTTTGCAAAGAGATAGGCATTGGAAAATTCAGGGCTATAACGTGTAGATGAAGCACGAACAGGAGGCTTTAAAATTTTCATTCTAGTGTCCTTCGTTTGGGAGAAAAATGCAATGGTACAAGACAGCTTTTCCTTGCCAATATCTCTCTTTTGCAAAGTGCTGCGCATTTGAAAATTCAGGGCTATGTCGTGTAGATGATGGCCTAACAGGAGGCTTTAAAATTTTCTTTCTAGTGTCCTTCGTTTGGGAGAAAAATGCAAAGGTACAAGACAGCTTTTCCTTGCCAATATCTCTCTTTTGCAAAGAGCTACGCATTGGAAAATTCAGGGATATGTCGTGTAGATGATGGCCTAACAGGAGGCTTTAAAATTTTCTTTCTAGTGTCCTTCGTTTGGGAGAAAAATGCAATGGTACAAGACAGCTTTTCCTTGCCAATATCTCTCTTTTGCAAAGAGCTGCGCATTGGAAAATTCAGGGCTATGTCGTGTAGACGATGGCCTAACAGGAGGCTTTAAAATTTTCTTTCTAGTGTCCTTCGTTTGGGAGAAAAATGCAAAGGTACAAGACAGCTTTTCCTTGCCAATATCTCTCTTTTGCAAAGAGCTGCGCATTGGAAAATTCAGGGCTATGTCGTGTAGATGATGGCCTAACAGGAGGCTTTAAAATTTTCTTTCTAGTGTCCTTCGTTTGGGAGAAAAATGCAAAGGTACAAGACAGCTTTTCCTTGCCAATATCTCTATTTTGCAAAGAGCTACTCATTGGAAAATTCAGGGCTATGTCGTGTAGATGATGGCCTAACAGGAGGCTTTAAAATTTTCTTTCTAGTGACCTTCGTTTGGGAGAAAAATGCAAAGGTACAATACAGCTTTTCCTTGCCAATATCTCTCTTTTGCAAAGAGCTAGGCATTGGAAAATTCAGGGCTATACCGTGTAGATGAAGCACTAAACAGGAGGCTTTTAAATTTTCATTCTAGTGTCCTTCGTTTGGGAGAAAAATGCAAAGGTACAATACAGCTTTTCCTTGCCGATATCTCTCTTTTGCAAAGAGATAGGCATTGGAAAATTCAGGGCTATTACGTGTAGATGAAACACTAAAAGGAGGCTTTAAAATTTTCATTCTAGTGTCTTTCGTTTGGGAGAAAAATGCAAAAGTACAATGCAGCTTTTCCTTGCCGATATCTCTCTTTTGCAAAGAGATAGGCATTGGAAAATGCAGGGCTATAACGTGTAGATGAAGCACTAACAGGAGGCTTTAAAATTTTCATTCTAGTGTCTTTCGTTTGGGAGAAAAATGCAAAGGTACAATACAGCATTTCGTTGCCGATATCTCTCTTTTGCAAAGAGATAGGCATTGGAAAATTCAGGGCTATAACGTGTAGATGAAGCACTAACAGGAGGCTTTAAAATTTTCATTCTAGTGTCTTTCGTTTGGGAGAAAAATGCAAAGGTACAATACAGTTTTTCCTTGCCGATATCTCTCTTTTGCAAAGAGATAGGCATTGGAAAATTCAGGGCTATAACGTGTAGATGAAGCACTAACAGGAGGCTTTAAAATTTTCATTCTAGTGTCCTTCGTTTGGGAGAAAAATGCAAAGGTACAATACAGCTTTTCCTTGCCAATATCTCTCTTTTGCAAAGAGCTAGGCATTGGAAAATTCAGGGCTATACCGTGTAGATGAAGCACTAAACAGGAGGCTTTTAAATTTTCATTCTAGTGTCCTTCGTTTGGGAGAAAAATGCAAAGGTACAACACAGCTTTTCCTTGCCGATATCTCTCTTTTGCAAAGAGATAGGCATTGGAAAATTCAGGGCTATAACGTGTAGTTGAAGCACTAACAGGAGGCTTTAAAATTTTCATTCTAGTGTCTTTCGTTTGGGAGAAAAATGCAAAGGTACAATACAGTTTTTCCTTGCCGATATCTCTCTTTTGCAAAGAGATAGGCATTGGAAAATTCAGGGCTATAACGTGTAGATGAAGCACTAACAGGAGGCTTTAAAATTTTCATTCTAGTGTCTTTCGTTTGGGAGAAAAATGCAAAGGTACAATACAGCTTTTCCTTGCCAATATCTCTCTTTTGCAAAGAGCTAGGCATTGGAAAATTCAGGGCTATAACGTGTAGATGAAGCACTAACAGGAGGCTTTAAAATTTTCATTCTAGTGTCTTTCGTTTGGGAGAAAAATGCAAAAGTACAATGAAGCTTTTCCTTGCCGATATCTCTCTTTTGCAAAGAGATAGGCATTGGAAAATGCAGGGCTATAACGTGTAGATGAAGCACTAACAGTAGGCTTTAAAATTTTCATTCTAGTGTCTTTCGTTTGGGAGAAAAATGCAAAGGTACAATACAGCATTTCCTTGCCGATATCTCTCTTTTGCAAAGAGATAGGCATAGGAAAATTCAGGGCTATTACGTTTAGATGAAGCACTAACAGGAGGCTTTAAAATTTTCATTCTAGTGTCCTTCGTTTGGGAGAAAAATGCAATGGTACAAGACAGCTTTTCCTTGCCAATATCTCTCTTTTGCAAAGAGCTGCGCATTTGAAAATTCAGGGCTATGTCGTGTAGATGATGGCCTAACAGGAGGCTTTAAAATTTTCTTTCTAGTGTCCTTCGTTTGGGAGAAAAATGCAAAGGTACAATTCAGCTTTTCCTTGCCAATATCTCTCTTTTGCAAAGAGCTACGGATTGGAAAATTCAGGGCTATGTCGTGTAGATGATGGCCTAACAGGAGGCTTTAAAATTTTCTTTCTAGTGTCCTTCGTTTGGGAGAAACCAATATCTCTCTTTTGCAAAGAGCTACGCATTGGAAAATTCAGGGCTATGTCGTGTAGATGATGGCTTTAAAATTTTCTTTCTAGTGTCCTTCGTTTGGGAGAAAAATGCAAAGGTACAAGACAGCTTTTCCTTGCCAATATCTCTCTTTTGCAAAGAGCTACGCATTGGAAAATTCAGGGCTATGTCGTGTAGATGATGGCCTAACAGGAGGCTTTAAAATTTTCTTTCTAGTGTCCTTCGTTTGGGAGAAAAATGCAAAGGTACAAGACAGCTTTTCCTTGCCAATATCTCTCTTTTGCAAAGAGCTGCGCATTGGAAAATTCAGGGCTATGTCGTGTAGATGCTGGCCTAACAGGAGGCTTTAAAATTTTCTTTCTAGTGTCCTTCGTTTGGGAGAAAAATGCAAAGGTACAAGACAGCTTTTCCTTGCCAATATCTCTATTTTGCAAAGAGCTAAGCATTGGAAAATTCAGGGCTATGTCGTGTAGATGATGGCCTAACAGGAGGCTTTAAAATTTTCTTTCTAGTGACCTTCGTTTGGGAGAAAAATGCAAAGGTACAAGACAGCTTTTCCTTGCCAATATCTCTCTTTTGCAAAGAGCTGCGCATTGGAAAATTCAGGGCTATGTCGTGTAGATGATGGCCTAACAGGAGGCTTTAAAATGTTCTTTCTAGTGTCCTTCGTTTGGGAGAAAAATGCAATGGTACAAGACAGCTTTTCCTTGCCAATATCTCTCTTTTGCAAAGAGCTACTCATTGGAAAATTCAGGGCTATGTCGTGTAGATGATGGCCTAACAGGAGGCTTTAAAATTTTCTTTCTAGTGACCTTCGTTTGGGAGAAAAATGCAAAGGTACAAGACAGCTTTTCCTTGCCAATATCTCTCTTTTGCAAAGAGCTGCGCATTGGAAAATTCAGGGCTATGTCGTGTAGATGATGGCCTAACAGGAGGCTTTAAAATGTTCTTTCTAGTGTCCTTCGTTTGGGAGAAAAATGCAATGGTACAAGACAGCTTTTCCTTGCCAATATCTCTCTTTTGCAAAGAGCTACTCATTGGAAAATTCAGGGCTATGTCGTGTAGATGATGGCCTAACAGGAGGCTTTAAAATTTTCTTTCTAGTGACCTTCGTTTGGGAGAAAAATGCAAAGGTACAAGACAGCTTTTCCTTGCCAATATCTCTCTTTTGCAAAGAGCTGCGCATTGGAAAATTCAGGGCTATGTCGTGTAGATGATGGCCTAACAGGAGGCTTTAAAATTTTCTTTCTAGTGTCCTTCGTTTGGGAGAAAAATGCAATGGTACAAGACAGCTTTTCCTTGCCAATATCTCTCTTTTGCAAAGAGCTGCGCATTGGAAAATTCAGGGCTATGTCGTGTAGATTATGGCCTAACAGGAGGCTTTAAAATTTTCTTTCTAGTGACCTTCGTTTGGGAGAAAAATGCAAAGGTACAAGACAGCTTTTCCTTGCCAATATCTCTCTTTTGCAAAGAGCTGCGAATTGGAAAATTCAGGGCTATGTCGTGTAGATGATGGCCTAACAGGAGGCTTTAAAATTTTCATTCTAGTGTCTTTCGTTTGGGAGAAAAATGCAAAAGTACAATGCTGCTTTTCCTTGCCGATATCTCTCTTTTGCAAAGAGATAGGCATTGGAAAATGCAGGGCTATAACGTGTAGATGAAGCACTAACAGGAGGCTTTAAAATTTTCATTCTAGTGTCTTTCGTTTGGGAGAAAAATGCAAAGGTACAATACAGCTTTTCCTTGCCGATATCTCTCTTTTGCAAAGAGATAGGCATTGGAAAATTCAGGGCTATAACGTGTAGATGAAGCACTAACAGGAGGCTTTAAAATTTTCATTCTAGTGTCCTTCGTTTGGGAGAAAAATGCAAAGGTACAATACAGCTTTTCCTTGCCAATATATCTCTTTTGCAAAGAGATAGGCATTGGAAAATTCAGGGCTATAACGTGTAGATGAAGCACTAACAGGAGGCTTTAAAATTTTCATTCTAGTGTCTTTCGTTTGGGAGAAAAATGCAAAGGTACAAGACAGCTTTTCCTTGCCAATATCTCTCTTTTGCAAAGAGCTGCGCATTGGAAAATTCAGGGCTATGTCGTGTAGATGATGGCCTAACAGGAGGCTTTAAAATGTTCTTTCTAGTGTCCTTCGTTTGGGAGAAAAATGCAATGGTACAAGACAGCTTTTCCTTGCCAATATCTCTCTTTTGCAAAGAGCTGTGCATTGGAAAATTCAGGGCTATGTCGTGTAGATGATGGCCTAACAGGAGGCTTTAAAATTTTCTTTCTAGTGTCCTTCGTTTGGGAGAAAAATGCAATGGTACAAGACAGCTTTTCCTTGCCAATATCTCTTTTGCAAAGAGCTACTCATTGGAAAATTCAGGGCTATGTCGTGTAGATGATGGCCTAACAGGAGGCTTTAAAATTTTCTTTCTAGTGACCTTCGTTTGGGAGAAAAATGCAAAGGTACAAGACAGCTTTTCCTTGCCAATATCTCTCTTTTGCAAAGAGCTGCGCATTGGAAAATTCAGGGCTATGTCGTGTAGATGATGGCCTAACAGGAGGCTTTAAAATTTTCTTTCTAGTGACCTTCGTTTGGGAGAAAAATGCAAAGGTACAAGACAGCTTTTCCTTGCCAATATCTCTCTTTTGCAAAGAGCTACGCATTGGAAAATTCAGGGCTATGTCGTGTAGATGATGGCCTAACAGGAGGCTTTAAAATTTTCTTTCTAGTGTCCTTCGTTTGGGAGAAAAATGCAAAGGTACAAGACAGCTTTTCCTTGCCAATATCTCTATTTTGCAAAGAGCTACGCATTGGAAAATTCAGGGCTATGTCGTGTAGATGATGGCCTAACAGGAGGCTTTAAAATTTTCTTTCTAGTGACCTTCGTTTGGGAGAAAAATGCAAAGGTACAAGACAGCTTTTCCTTGCCAATATCTCTCTTTTGCAAAGAGCTGCGCATTGGAAAATTCAGGGCTATGTCGTGTAGATGATGGCCTAACAGGAGGCTTTAAACTGTTCTTTCTAGTGTCCTTCGTTTGGGAGAAAAATGCAATGGTACAAGACAGCTTTTCCTTGCCAATATCTCTCTTTTGCAAAGAGCTGTGCATTGGAAAATTCAGGGCTATGTCGTGTAGATGATGGCCTAACAGGAGGCTTTAAAATTTTCTTTCTAGTGTCCTTCGTTTGGGAGAAAAATGCAATGGTACAAGACAGCTTTTCCTTGCCAATATCTCTTTTGCAAAGAGCTACTCATTGGAAAATTCAGGGCTATGTCGTGTAGATGATGGCCTAACAGGAGGCTTTAAAATTTTCTTTCTAGTGACCTTCGTTTGGGAGAAAAATGCAAAGGTACAAGACAGCTTTTCCTTGCCAATATCTCTCTTTTGCAAAGAGCTGCGCATTGGAAAATTCAGGGCTATGTCGTGTAGATGATGGCCTAACAGGAGGCTTTAAAATTTTCTTTCTAGTGACCTTCGTTTTGGAGAAAAATGCAAAGGTACAAGACAGCTTTTCCTTGCCAATATCTCTCTTTTGCAAAGAGCTACGCATTGGAAAATTCAGGGCTATGTCGTGTAGATGATGGCCTAACAGGAGGCTTTAAAATTTTCTTTCTAGTGTCCTTCGTTTGGGAGAAAAATGCAAAGGTACAAGACAGCTTTTCCTTGCCAATATCTCTATTTTGCAAAGAGCTACGCATTGGAAAATTCAGGGCTATGTCGTGTAGATGATGGCCTAACAGGAGGCTTTAAAATTTTCTTTCTAGTGACCTTCGTTTGGGAGAAAAATGCAAAGGTACAAGACAGCTTTTCCTTGCCAATATCTCTCTTTTGCAAAGAGCTGCGCATTGGAAAATTCAGGGCTATGTCGTGTAGATGATGGCCTAACAGGAGGCTTTAAAATGTTCTTTCTAGTGTCCTTCGTTTGGGAGAAAAATGCAATGGTACAAGACAGCTTTTCCTTGCCAATATCTCTCTTTTGCAAAGAGCTGCGCATTGGAAAATTCAGGGCTATGTCGTGTAGATGATGGCCTAACAGGAGGCTTTAAAATTTTCTTTCTAGTGTCCTTCGTTTGGGAGAAAAATGCAAAGGTACAAGACAGCTTTTCCTTGCCAATATCTCTCTTTTGCAAAGAGCTACGCATTGGAAAATTCAGGGCTATGTCGTGTAGATGATGGCCTAACAGGAGGCTTTAAAATTTTCTTTCTAGTGTCCTTCGTTTGGGAGAAAAATGCAATGGTACAAGACAGCTTTTCCTTGCCAATATCTCTCTTTTGCAAAGAGCTGCGCATTGGAAAATTCAGGGCTATGTCGTGTAGATGATGGCCTAACAGGAGGCTTTAAAATTTTCTTTCTAGTGTCCTTCGTTTGGGAGAAAAATGCAATGGTACAAGACAGCTTTTCCTTGCCAATATCTCTCTTTTGCAAAGAGCTGCGCATTGGAAAATTCAGGGCTATGTCGTGTAGATGATGGCCTAACAGGAGGCTTTAAAATTTTCTTTCTAGTGTCCTTCGTTTGGGAGAAAAATGCAAAGGTACAAGACAGCTTTTCCTTGCCAATATCTCTCTTTTGCAAAGAGCTACTCATTGGAAAATTCAGGGCTATGTCGTGTAGATGATGGCCTAACAGGAGGCTTTAAAATTTTCTTTCTAGTGACCTTCGTTTGGGAGAAAAATGCAAAGGTACAAGACAGCTTTTCTTTGCCAATATCTCTCTTTTGCAAAGAGCTGCGCATTGGAAAATTCAGGGCTATGTCGTGTAGATGATGGCCTAACAGGAGGCTTTAAAATTTTCTTTCTAGTGTCCTTCGTTTGGGAGAAAAATGCAATGGTACAAGACAGCTTTTCCTTGCCAATATCTCTCTTTTGCAAAGAGCTGCGCATTGGAAAATTCAGGGCTATGTCGTGTAGATTATGGCCTAACAGGAGGCTTTAAAATTTTCTTTCTAGTGACCTTCGTTTGGGAGAAAAATGCAAAGGTACAAGACAGCTTTTCCTTGCCAATATCTCTCTTTTGCAAAGAGCTGCGAATTGGAAAATTCAGGGCTATGTCGTGTAGATGATGGCCTAACAGGAGGCTTTAAAATTTTCATTCTAGTGTCTTTCGTTTGGGAGAAAAATGCAAAAGTACAATGCTGCTTTTCCTTGCCGATATCTCTCTTTTGCAAAGAGATAGGCATTGGAAAATGCAGGGCTATAACGTGTAGATGAAGCACTAACAGGAGGCTTTAAAATTTTCATTCTAGTGTCTTTCGTTTGGGAGAAAAATGCAAAGGTACAATACAGCTTTTCCTTGCCGATATCTCTCTTTTGCAAAGAGATAGGCATTGGAAAATTCAGGGCTATAACGTGTAGATGAAGCACTAACAGGAGGCTTTAAAATTTTCATTCTAGTGTCCTTCGTTTGGGAGAAAAATGCAAAGGTACAATACAGCTTTTCCTTGCCAATATATCTCTTTTGCAAAGAGATAGGCATTGGAAAATTCAGGGCTATAACGTGTAGATGAAGCACTAACAGGAGGCTTTAAAATTTTCATTCTAGTGTCTTTCGTTTGGGATAAAAATGCAAAGGTACAAGACAGCTTTTCCTTGCCAATATCTCTCTTTTGCAAAGAGCTGCGCATTGGAAAATTCAGGGCTATGTCGTGTAGATGATGGCCTAACAGGAGGCTTTAAAATGTTCTTTCTAGTGTCCTTCGTTTGGGAGAAAAATGCAATGGTACAAGACAGCTTTTCCTTGCCAATATCTCTCTTTTGCAAAGAGCTGTGCATTGGAAAATTCAGGGCTATGTCGTGTAGATGATGGCCTAACAGGAGGCTTTAAAATTTTCTTTCTAGTGTCCTTCGTTTGGGAGAAAAATGCAATGGTACAAGACAGCTTTTCCTTGCCAATATCTCTTTTGCAAAGAGCTACTCAATGGAAAATTCAGGGCTATGTCGTGTAGATGATGGCCTAACAGGAGGCTTTAAAATTTTCTTTCTAGTGACCTTCGTTTGGGAGAAAAATGCAAAGGTACAAGACAGCTTTTCCTTGCCAATATCTCTCTTTTGCAAAGAGCTGCGCATTGGAAAATTCAGGGCTATGTCGTGTAGATGATGGCCTAACAGGAGGCTTTAAAATTTTCTTTCTAGTGTCCTTCGTTTGGGAGAAAAATGCAATGGTACAAGACAGCTTTTCCTTGCCAATATCTCTCTTTTGCAAAGAGCTGCGCATTGGAAAATTCAGGGCTATGTCGTGTAGATGATGGCCTAACAGGAGGCTTTAAAATTTTCTTTCTAGTGTCCTTCGTTTGGGAGAAAAATGCAAAGGTACAAGACAGCTTTTCCTTGCCAATATCTCTCTTTTGCAAAGAGCTACTCATTGGAAAATTCAGGGCTATGTCGTGTAGATGATGGCCTAACAGGAGGCTTTAAAATTTTCTTTCTAGTGACCTTCGTTTGGGAGAAAAATGCAAAGGTACAAGACAGCTTTTCCTTGCCAATATCTCTCTTTTGCAAAGAGCTGCGCATTGGAAAATTCAGGGCTATGTCTTGTAGATGATGGCCTAACAGGAGGCTTTAAAATTTTCTTTCTAGTGTCCTTCGTTTGGGAGAAAAATGCAATGGTACAAGACAGCTTTTCCTTGCCAATATCTCTCTTTTGCAAAGAGCTGCGCATTGGAAAATTCAGGGCTATGTCGTGTAGATTATGGCCTAACAGGAGGCTTTAAAATTTTCTTTCTAGTGACCTTCGTTTGGGAGAAAAATGCAAAGGTACAAGACAGCTTTTCCTTGCCAATATCTCTCTTTTGCAAAGAGCTGCGAATTGGAAAATTCAGGGCTATGTCGTGTAGATGATGGCCTAACAGGAGGCTTTAAAATTTTCATTCTAGTGTCTTTCGTTTGGGAGAAAAATGCAAAAGTACAATGCTGCTTTTCCTTGCCGATATCTCTCTTTTGCAAAGAGATAGGCATTGGAAAATGCAGGGCTATAACGTGTAGATGAAGCACTAACAGGAGGCTTTAAAATTTTCATTCTAGTGTCTTTCGTTTGGGAGAAAAATGCAAAGGTACAATACAGCTTTTCCTTGCCGATATCTCTCTTTTGCAAAGAGATAGGCATTGGAAAATTCAGGGCTATAACGTGTAGATGAAGCACTAACAGGAGGCTTTAAAATTTTCATTCTAGTGTCCTTCGTTTGGGAGAAAAATGCAAAGGTACAATACAGCTTTTCCTTGCCAATATATCTCTTTTGCAAAGAGATAGGCATTGGAAAATTCAGGGCTATAACGTGTAGATGAAGCACTAACAGGAGGCTTTAAAATTTTCATTCTAGTGTCTTTCGTTTGGGAGAAAAATGCAAAGGTACAAGACAGCTTTTCCTTGCCAATATCTCTCTTTTGCAAAGAGCTGCGCATTGGAAAATTCAGGGCTATGTCGTGTAGATGATGGCCTAACAGGAGGCTTTAAAATGTTCTTTCTAGTGTCCTTCGTTTGGGAGAAAAATGCAATGGTACAAGACAGCTTTTCCTTGCCAATATCTCTCTTTTGCAAAGAGCTGTGCATTGGAAAATTCAGGGCTATGTCGTGTAGATGATGGCCTAACAGGAGGCTTTAAAATTTTCTTTCTAGTGTCCTTCGTTTGGGAGAAAAATGCAATGGTACAAGACAGCTTTTCCTTGCCAATATCTCTTTTGCAAAGAGCTACTCATTGGAAAATTCAGGGCTATGTCGTGTAGATGATGGCCTAACAGGAGGCTTTAAAATTTTCTTTCTAGTGACCTTCGTTTGGGAGAAAAATGCAAAGGTACAAGACAGCTTTTCCTTGCCAATATCTCTCTTTTGCAAAGAGCTGCGCATTGGAAAATTCAGGGCTATGTCGTGTAGATGATGGCCTAACAGGAGGCTTTAAAATTTTCTTTCTAGTGACCTTCGTTTGGGAGAAAAATGCAAAGGTACAAGACAGCTTTTCCTTGCCAATATCTCTCTTTTGCAAAGAGCTACGCATTGGAAAATTCAGGGCTATGTCGTGTAGATGATGGCCTAACAGGAGGCTTTAAAATTTTCTTTCTAGTGTCCTTCGTTTGGGAGAAAAATGCAAAGGTACAAGACAGCTTTTCCTTGCCAATATCTCTATTTTGCAAAGAGCTACGCATTGGAAAATTCAGGGCTATGTCGTGTAGATGATGGCCTAACAGGAGGCTTTAAAATTTTCTTTCTAGTGACCTTCGTTTGGGAGAAAAATGCAAAGGTACAAGACAGCTTTTCCTTGCCAATATCTCTCTTTTGCAAAGAGCTGCGCATTGGAAAATTCAGGGCTATGTCGTGTAGATGATGGCCTAACAGGAGGCTTTAAAATGTTCTTTCTAGTGTCCTTCGTTTGGGAGAAAAATGCAATGGTACAAGACAGCTTTTCCTTGCCAATATCTCTCTTTTGCAAAGAGCTGCGCATTGGAAAATTCAGGGCTATGTCGTGTAGATGATGGCCTAACAGGAGGCTTTAAAATGTTCTTTCTAGTGTCCTTCGTTTGGGAGAAAAATGCAATGGTACAAGACAGCTTTTCCTTGCCAATATCTCTCTTTTGCAAAGAGCTGTGCATTGGAAAATTCAGGGCTATGTCGTGTAGATGATGGCCTAACAGGAGGCTTTAAAATTTTCTTTCTAGTGTCCTTCGTTTGGGAGAAAAATGCAATGGTACAAGACAGCTTTTCCTTGCCAATATCTCTTTTGCAAAGAGCTACTCAATGGAAAATTCAGGGCTATGTCGTGTAGATGATGGCCTAACAGGAGGCTTTAAAATTTTCTTTCTAGTGACCTTCGTTTGGGAGAAAAATGCAAAGGTACAAGACAGCTTTTCCTTGCCAATATCTCTCTTTTGCAAAGAGCTGCGCATTGGAAAATTCAGGGCTATGTCGTGTAGATGATGGCCTAACAGGAGGCTTTAAAATTTTCTTTCTAGTGTCCTTCGTTTGGGAGAAAAATGCAATGGTACAAGACAGCTTTTCCTTGCCAATATCTCTCTTTTGCAAAGAGCTGCGCATTGGAAAATTCAGGGCTATGTCGTGTAGATGATGGCCTAACAGGAGGCTTTAAAATTTTCTTTCTAGTGTCCTTCGTTTGGGAGAAAAATGCAAAGGTACAAGACAGCTTTTCCTTGCCAATATCTCTCTTTTGCAAAGAGCTACTCATTGGAAAATTCAGGGCTATGTCGTGTAGATGATGGCCTAACAGGAGGCTTTAAAATTTTCTTTCTAGTGACCTTCGTTTGGGAGAAAAATGCAAAGGTACAAGACAGCTTTTCCTTGCCAATATCTCTCTTTTGCAAAGAGCTGCGCATTGGAAAATTCAGGGCTATGTCTTGTAGATGATGGCCTAACAGGAGGCTTTAAAATTTTCTTTCTAGTGTCCTTCGTTTGGGAGAAAAATGCAATGGTACAAGACAGCTTTTCCTTGCCAATATCTCTCTTTTGCAAAGAGCTGCGCATTGGAAAATTCAGGGCTATGTCGTGTAGATTATGGCCTAACAGGAGGCTTTAAAATTTTCTTTCTAGTGACCTTCGTTTGGGAGAAAAATGCAAAGGTACAAGACAGCTTTTCCTTGCCAATATCTCTCTTTTGCAAAGAGCTGCGAATTGGAAAATTCAGGGCTATGTCGTGTAGATGATGGCCTAACAGGAGGCTTTAAAATTTTCATTCTAGTGTCTTTCGTTTGGGAGAAAAATGCAAAAGTACAATGCTGCTTTTCCTTGCCGATATCTCTCTTTTGCAAAGAGATAGGCATTGGAAAATGCAGGGCTATAACGTGTAGATGAAGCACTAACAGGAGGCTTTAAAATTTTCATTCTAGTGTCTTTCGTTTGGGAGAAAAATGCAAAGGTACAATACAGCTTTTCCTTGCCGATATCTCTCTTTTGCAAAGAGATAGGCATTGGAAAATTCAGGGCTATAACGTGTAGATGAAGCACTAACAGGAGGCTTTAAAATTTTCATTCTAGTGTCCTTCGTTTGGGAGAAAAATGCAAAGGTACAATACAGCTTTTCCTTGCCAATATATCTCTTTTGCAAAGAGATAGGCATTGGAAAATTCAGGGCTATAACGTGTAGATGAAGCACTAACAGGAGGCTTTAAAATTTTCATTCTAGTGTCTTTCGTTTGGGAGAAAAATGCAAAGGTACAAGACAGCTTTTCCTTGCCAATATCTCTCTTTTGCAAAGAGCTGCGCATTGGAAAATTCAGGGCTATGTCGTGTAGATGATGGCCTAACAGGAGGCTTTAAAATGTTCTTTCTAGTGTCCTTCGTTTGGGAGAAAAATGCAATGGTACAAGACAGCTTTTCCTTGCCAATATCTCTCTTTTGCAAAGAGCTGTGCATTGGAAAATTCAGGGCTATGTCGTGTAGATGATGGCCTAACAGGAGGCTTTAAAATTTTCTTTCTAGTGTCCTTCGTTTGGGAGAAAAATGCAATGGTACAAGACAGCTTTTCCTTGCCAATATCTCTTTTGCAAAGAGCTACTCATTGGAAAATTCAGGGCTATGTCGTGTAGATGATGGCCTAACAGGAGGCTTTAAAATTTTCTTTCTAGTGACCTTCGTTTGGGAGAAAAATGCAAAGGTACAAGACAGCTTTTCCTTGCCAATATCTCTCTTTTGCAAAGAGCTGCGCATTGGAAAATTCAGGGCTATGTCGTGTAGATGATGGCCTAACAGGAGGCTTTAAAATTTTCTTTCTAGTGACCTTCGTTTGGGAGAAAAATGCAAAGGTACAAGACAGCTTTTCCTTGCCAATATCTCTCTTTTGCAAAGAGCTACGCATTGGAAAATTCAGGGCTATGTCGTGTAGATGATGGCCTAACAGGAGGCTTTAAAATTTTCTTTCTAGTGTCCTTCGTTTGGGAGAAAAATGCAAAGGTACAAGACAGCTTTTCCTTGCCAATATCTCTATTTTGCAAAGAGCTACGCATTGGAAAATTCAGGGCTATGTCGTGTAGATGATGGCCTAACAGGAGGCTTTAAAATTTTCTTTCTAGTGACCTTCGTTTGGGAGAAAAATGCAAAGGTACAAGACAGCTTTTCCTTGCCAATATCTCTCTTTTGCAAAGAGCTGCGCATTGGAAAATTCAGGGCTATGTCGTGTAGATGATGGCCTAACAGGAGGCTTTAAAATGTTCTTTCTAGTGTCCTTCGTTTGGGAGAAAAATGCAATGGTACAAGACAGCTTTTCCTTGCCAATATCTCTCTTTTGCAAAGAGCTGCGCATTGGAAAATTCAGGGCTATGTCGTGTAGATGATGGCCTAACAGGAGGCTTTAAAATTTTCTTTCTAGTGTCCTTCGTTTGGGAGAAAAATGCAAAGGTACAAGACAGCTTTTCCTTGCCAATATCTCTCTTTTGCAAAGAGCTACGCATTGGAAAATTCAGGGCTATGTCGTGTAGATGATGGCCTAACAGGAGGCTTTAAAATTTTCTTTCTAGTGTCCTTCGTTTGGGAGAAAAATGCAATGGTACAAGACAGCTTTTCCTTGCCAATATCTCTCTTTTGCAAAGAGCTGCGCATTGGAAAATTCAGGGCTATGTCGTGTAGATGATGGCCTAACAGGAGGCTTTAAAATTTTCTTTCTAGTGTCCTTCGTTTGGGAGAAAAATGCAAAGGTACAAGACAGCTTTTCCTTGCCAATATCTCTCTTTTGCAAAGAGCTGCGCATTGGAAAATTCAGGGCTATGTCGTGTAGATGATGGCCTAACAGGAGGCTTTAAAATGTTCTTTCTAGTGTCCTTCGTTTGGGAGAAAACTGCAATGGTACATGACAGCTTTTCCTTGCCAATATCTCTCTTTTGCAAAGAGCTGCGCATTGGAAAATGCAGGGCTATGTCGTGTAGATGATGGCCTAACAGGAGGCTTTAAAATTTTCTTTCTAGTGTCCTTCGTTTGGGAGAAAAATGCAAAGGTACAAGACAGCTTTTCCTTGCCAATATCTCTCTTTTGCAAAGAGCTACTCATTGGAAAATTCAGGGCTATGTCGTGTAGATGATGGCCTAACAGGAGGCTTTAAAATTTTCTTTCTAGTGACCTTCGTTTGGGAGAAAAATGCAAAGGTACAAGACAGCTTTTCCTTGCCAATATCTCTCTTTTGCAAAGAGCTGCGCATTGGAAAATTCAGGGCTATGTCGTGTAGATGATGGCCTAACAGGAGGCTTTAAAATTTTCTTTCTAGTGTCCTTCGTTTGGGAGAAAAATGCAATGGTACAAGACAGCTTTTCCTTGCCAATATCTCTCTTTTGCAAAGAGCTGCGCATTGGAAAATTCAGGGCTATGTCGTGTAGATGATGGCCTAACAGGAGGCTTTAAACTGTTCTTTCTAGTGTCCTTCGTTTGGGAGAAAAATGCAATGGTACAAGACAGCTTTTCCTTGCCAATATCTCTCTTTTGCAAAGAGCTGTGCATTGGAAAATTCAGGGCTATGTCGTGTAGATGATGGCCTAACAGGAGGCTTTAAAATTTTCTTTCTAGTGTCCTTCGTTTGGGAGAAAAATGCAATGGTACAAGACAGCTTTTCCTTGCCAATATCTCTTTTGCAAAGAGCTACTCATTGGAAAATTCAGGGCTATGTCGTGTAGATGATGGCCTAACAGGAGGCTTTAAAATTTTCTTTCTAGTGACCTTCGTTTGGGAGAAAAATGCAAAGGTACAAGACAGCTTTTCCTTGCCAATATCTCTCTTTTGCAAAGAGCTGCGCATTGGAAAATTCAGGGCTATGTCGTGTAGATGATGGCCTAACAGGAGGCTTTAAAATTTTCTTTCTAGTGACCTTCGTTTTGGAGAAAAATGCAAAGGTACAAGACAGCTTTTCCTTGCCAATATCTCTCTTTTGCAAAGAGCTACGCATTGGAAAATTCAGGGCTATGTCGTGTAGATGATGGCCTAACAGGAGGCTTTAAAATTTTCTTTCTAGTGTCCTTCGTTTGGGAGAAAAATGCAAAGGTACAAGACAGCTTTTCCTTGCCAATATCTCTATTTTGCAAAGAGCTACGCATTGGAAAATTCAGGGCTATGTCGTGTAGATGATGGCCTAACAGGAGGCTTTAAAATTTTCTTTCTAGTGACCTTCGTTTGGGAGAAAAATGCAAAGGTTCAAGACAGCTTTTCCTTGCCAATATCTCTCTTTTGCAAAGAGCTGCGCATTGGAAAATTCAGGGCTATGTCGTGTAGATGATGGCCTAACAGGAGGCTTTAAAATGTTCTTTCTAGTGTCCTTCGTTTGGGAGAAAAATGCAATGGTACAAGACAGCTTTTCCTTGCCAATATCTCTCTTTTGCAAAGAGCTGCGCATTGGAAAATTCAGGGCTATGTCGTGTAGATGATGGCCTAACAGGAGGCTTTAAAATTTTCTTTCTAGTGTCCTTCGTTTGGGAGAAAAATGCAAAGGTACAAGACAGCTTTTCCTTGCCAATATCTCTCTTTTGCAAAGAGCTACGCATTGGAAAATTCAGGGCTATGTCGTGTAGATGATGGCCTAACAGGAGGCTTTAAAATTTTCTTTCTAGTGTCCTTCGTTTGGGAGAAAAATGCAATGGTACAAGACAGCTTTTCCTTGCCAATATCTCTCTTTTGCAAAGAGCTGCGCATTGGAAAATTCAGGGCTATGTCGTGTAGATGATGGCCTAACAGGAGGCTTTAAAATTTTCTTTCTAGTGTCCTTCGTTTGGGAGAAAAATGCAATGGTACAAGACAGCTTTTCCTTGCCAATATCTCTCTTTTGCAAAGAGCTGCGCATTGGAAAATTCAGGGCTATGTCGTGTAGATGATGGCCTAACAGGAGGCTTTAAAATTTTCTTTCTAGTGTCCTTCGTTTGGGAGAAAAATGCAAAGGTACAAGACAGCTTTTCCTTGCCAATATCTCTCTTTTGCAAAGAGCTACTCATTGGAAAATTCAGGGCTATGTCGTGTAGATGATGGCCTAACAGGAGGCTTTAAAATTTTCTTTCTAGTGACCTTCGTTTGGGAGAAAAATGCAAAGGTACAAGACAGCTTTTCTTTGCCAATATCTCTCTTTTGCAAAGAGCTGCGCATTGGAAAATTCAGGGCTATGTCGTGTAGATGATGGCCTAACAGGAGGCTTTAAAATTTTCTTTCTAGTGTCCTTCGTTTGGGAGAAAAATGCAATGGTACAAGACAGCTTTTCCTTGCCAATATCTCTCTTTTGCAAAGAGCTGCGCATTGGAAAATTCAGGGCTATGTCGTGTAGATTATGGCCTAACAGGAGGCTTTAAAATTTTCTTTCTAGTGACCTTCGTTTGGGAGAAAAATGCAAAGGTACAAGACAGCTTTTCCTTGCCAATATCTCTCTTTTGCAAAGAGCTGCGAATTGGAAAATTCAGGGCTATGTCGTGTAGATGATGGCCTAACAGGAGGCTTTAAAATTTTCATTCTAGTGTCTTTCGTTTGGGAGAAAAATGCAAAAGTACAATGCTGCTTTTCCTTGCCGATATCTCTCTTTTGCAAAGAGATAGGCATTGGAAAATGCAGGGCTATAACGTGTAGATGAAGCACTAACAGGAGGCTTTAAAATTTTCATTCTAGTGTCTTTCGTTTGGGAGAAAAATGCAAAGGTACAATACAGCTTTTCCTTGCCGATATCTCTCTTTTGCAAAGAGATAGGCATTGGAAAATTCAGGGCTATAACGTGTAGATGAAGCACTAACAGGAGGCTTTAAAATTTTCATTCTAGTGTCCTTCGTTTGGGAGAAAAATGCAAAGGTACAATACAGCTTTTCCTTGCCAATATATCTCTTTTGCAAAGAGATAGGCATTGGAAAATTCAGGGCTATAACGTGTAGATGAAGCACTAACAGGAGGCTTTAAAATTTTCATTCTAGTGTCTTTCGTTTGGGAGAAAAATGCAAAGGTACAAGACAGCTTTTCCTTGCCAATATCTCTCTTTTGCAAAGAGCTGCGCATTGGAAAATTCAGGGCTATGTCGTGTAGATGATGGCCTAACAGGAGGCTTTAAAATGTTCTTTCTAGTGTCCTTCGTTTGGGAGAAAAATGCAATGGTACAAGACAGCTTTTCCTTGCCAATATCTCTCTTTTGCAAAGAGCTGTGCATTGGAAAATTCAGGGCTATGTCGTGTAGATGATGGCCTAACAGGAGGCTTTAAAATTTTCTTTCTAGTGTCCTTCGTTTGGGAGAAAAATGCAATGGTACAAGACAGCTTTTCCTTGCCAATATCTCTTTTGCAAAGAGCTACTCAATGGAAAATTCAGGGCTATGTCGTGTAGATGATGGCCTAACAGGAGGCTTTAAAATTTTCTTTCTAGTGACCTTCGTTTGGGAGAAAAATGCAAAGGTACAAGACAGCTTTTCCTTGCCAATATCTCTCTTTTGCAAAGAGCTGCGCATTGGAAAATTCAGGGCTATGTCGTGTAGATGATGGCCTAACAGGAGGCTTTAAAATTTTCTTTCTAGTGTCCTTCGTTTGGGAGAAAAATGCAATGGTACAAGACAGCTTTTCCTTGCCAATATCTCTCTTTTGCAAAGAGCTGCGCATTGGAAAATTCAGGGCTATGTCGTGTAGATGATGGCCTAACAGGAGGCTTTAAAATTTTCTTTCTAGTGTCCTTCGTTTGGGAGAAAAATGCAAAGGTACAAGACAGCTTTTCCTTGCCAATATCTCTCTTTTGCAAAGAGCTACTCATTGGAAAATTCAGGGCTATGTCGTGTAGATGATGGCCTAACAGGAGGCTTTAAAATTTTCTTTCTAGTGACCTTCGTTTGGGAGAAAAATGCAAAGGTACAAGACAGCTTTTCCTTGCCAATATCTCTCTTTTGCAAAGAGCTGCGCATTGGAAAATTCAGGGCTATGTCTTGTAGATGATGGCCTAACAGGAGGCTTTAAAATTTTCTTTCTAGTGTCCTTCGTTTGGGAGAAAAATGCAATGGTACAAGACAGCTTTTCCTTGCCAATATCTCTCTTTTGCAAAGAGCTGCGCATTGGAAAATTCAGGGCTATGTCGTGTAGATTATGGCCTAACAGGAGGCTTTAAAATTTTCTTTCTAGTGACCTTCGTTTGGGAGAAAAATGCAAAGGTACAAGACAGCTTTTCCTTGCCAATATCTCTCTTTTGCAAAGAGCTGCGAATTGGAAAATTCAGGGCTATGTCGTGTAGATGATGGCCTAACAGGAGGCTTTAAAATTTTCATTCTAGTGTCTTTCGTTTGGGAGAAAAATGCAAAAGTACAATGCTGCTTTTCCTTGCCGATATCTCTCTTTTGCAAAGAGATAGGCATTGGAAAATGCAGGGCTATAACGTGTAGATGAAGCACTAACAGGAGGCTTTAAAATTTTCATTCTAGTGTCTTTCGTTTGGGAGAAAAATGCAAAGGTACAATACAGCTTTTCCTTGCCGATATCTCTCTTTTGCAAAGAGATAGGCATTGGAAAATTCAGGGCTATAACGTGTAGATGAAGCACTAACAGGAGGCTTTAAAATTTTCATTCTAGTGTCCTTCGTTTGGGAGAAAAATGCAAAGGTACAATACAGCTTTTCCTTGCCAATATATCTCTTTTGCAAAGAGATAGGCATTGGAAAATTCAGGGCTATAACGTGTAGATGAAGCACTAACAGGAGGCTTTAAAATTTTCATTCTAGTGTCTTTCGTTTGGGAGAAAAATGCAAAGGTACAAGACAGCTTTTCCTTGCCAATATCTCTCTTTTGCAAAGAGCTGCGCATTGGAAAATTCAGGGCTATGTCGTGTAGATGATGGCCTAACAGGAGGCTTTAAAATGTTCTTTCTAGTGTCCTTCGTTTGGGAGAAAAATGCAATGGTACAAGACAGCTTTTCCTTGCCAATATCTCTCTTTTGCAAAGAGCTGTGCATTGGAAAATTCAGGGCTATGTCGTGTAGATGATGGCCTAACAGGAGGCTTTAAAATTTTCTTTCTAGTGTCCTTCGTTTGGGAGAAAAATGCAATGGTACAAGACAGCTTTTCCTTGCCAATATCTCTTTTGCAAAGAGCTACTCATTGGAAAATTCAGGGCTATGTCGTGTAGATGATGGCCTAACAGGAGGCTTTAAAATTTTCTTTCTAGTGACCTTCGTTTGGGAGAAAAATGCAAAGGTACAAGACAGCTTTTCCTTGCCAATATCTCTCTTTTGCAAAGAGCTGCGCATTGGAAAATTCAGGGCTATGTCGTGTAGATGATGGCCTAACAGGAGGCTTTAAAATTTTCTTTCTAGTGACCTTCGTTTGGGAGAAAAATGCAAAGGTACAAGACAGCTTTTCCTTGCCAATATCTCTCTTTTGCAAAGAGCTACGCATTGGAAAATTCAGGGCTATGTCGTGTAGATGATGGCCTAACAGGAGGCTTTAAAATTTTCTTTCTAGTGTCCTTCGTTTGGGAGAAAAATGCAAAGGTACAAGACAGCTTTTCCTTGCCAATATCTCTATTTTGCAAAGAGCTACGCATTGGAAAATTCAGGGCTATGTCGTGTAGATGATGGCCTAACAGGAGGCTTTAAAATTTTCTTTCTAGTGACCTTCGTTTGGGAGAAAAATGCAAAGGTACAAGACAGCTTTTCCTTGCCAATATCTCTCTTTTGCAAAGAGCTGCGCATTGGAAAATTCAGGGCTATGTCGTGTAGATGATGGCCTAACAGGAGGCTTTAAAATGTTCTTTCTAGTGTCCTTCGTTTGGGAGAAAAATGCAATGGTACAAGACAGCTTTTCCTTGCCAATATCTCTCTTTTGCAAAGAGCTGCGCATTGGAAAATTCAGGGCTATGTCGTGTAGATGATGGCCTAACAGGAGGCTTTAAAATTTTCTTTCTAGTGTCCTTCGTTTGGGAGAAAAATGCAAAGGTACAAGACAGCTTTTCCTTGCCAATATCTCTCTTTTGCAAAGAGCTACGCATTGGAAAATTCAGGGCTATGTCGTGTAGATGATGGCCTAACAGGAGGCTTTAAAATTTTCTTTCTAGTGTCCTTCGTTTGGGAGAAAAATGCAATGGTACAAGACAGCTTTTCCTTGCCAATATCTCTCTTTTGCAAAGAGCTGCGCATTGGAAAATTCAGGGCTATGTCGTGTAGATGATGGCCTAACAGGAGGCTTTAAAATTTTCTTTCTAGTGTCCTTCGTTTGGGAGAAAAATGCAAAGGTACAAGACAGCTTTTCCTTGCCAATATCTCTCTTTTGCAAAGAGCTGCGCATTGGAAAATTCAGGGCTATGTCGTGTAGATGATGGCCTAACAGGAGGCTTTAAAATGTTCTTTCTAGTGTCCTTCGTTTGGGAGAAAACTGCAATGGTACATGACAGCTTTTCCTTGCCAATATCTCTCTTTTGCAAAGAGCTGCGCATTGGAAAATGCAGGGCTATGTCGTGTAGATGATGGCCTAACAGGAGGCTTTAAAATTTTCTTTCTAGTGTCCTTCGTTTGGGAGAAAAATGCAAAGGTACAAGACAGCTTTTCCTTGCCAATATCTCTCTTTTGCAAAGAGCTACTCATTGGAAAATTCAGGGCTATGTCGTGTAGATGATGGCCTAACAGGAGGCTTTAAAATTTTCTTTCTAGTGACCTTCGTTTGGGAGAAAAATGCAAAGGTACAAGACAGCTTTTCCTTGCCAATATCTCTCTTTTGCAAAGAGCTGCGCATTGGAAAATTCAGGGCTATGTCGTGTAGATGATGGCCTAACAGGAGGCTTTAAAATTTTCTTTCTAGTGTCCTTCGTTTGGGAGAAAAATGCAATGGTACAAGACAGCTTTTCCTTGCCAATATCTCTCTTTTGCAAAGAGCTGCGCATTGGAAAATTCAGGGCTATGTCGTGTAGATGATGGCCTAACAGGAGGCTTTAAAATTTTCTTTCTAGTGTCCTTCGTTTGGGAGAAAAATGCAAAGGTACAAGACAGCTTTTCCTTGCCAATATCTCTCTTTTGCAAAGAGCTACTCATTGGAAAATTCAGGGCTATGTCGTGTAGATGACGGCCTAACAGGAGGCTTTAAAATTTTCTTTCTAGTGACCTTCGTTTGGGAGAATAATGCAAAGGTACAAGACAGCTTTTCCTTGCCAATATCTCTCTTTTGCAAAGAGCTGCGCATTGGAAAATTCAGGGCTATGTCGTGTAGATGATGGCCTAACAGGAGGCTTTAAAATTTTCTTTCTAGTGTCCTTCATTTGGGAGAAAAATGCAATGGTACAAGACAGCTTTTCCTTGCCAATATCTCTCTTTTGCAAAGAGCTGCGCATTGGAAAATTCAGGGCTATGTCGTGTAGATTATGGCCTAACAGGAGGCTTTAAAATTTTCTTTCTAGTGACCTTCGTTTGGGAGAAAAATGTAAAGGTACAAGACAGCTTTTCCTTGCCAATATCTCTCTTTTGCAAAGAGCTGCGCATTGGAAAATTCAGGGCTATGTCGTGTAGATGATGGCCTAACAGGAGGCTTTAAAATTTTCATTCTAGTGTCTTTCGTTTGGGAGAAAAATGCAAAAGTACAATGCTGCTTTTCCTTGCCGATATCTCTCTTTTGCAAAGAGATAGGCATTGGAAAATGCAGGGCTATAACGTGTAGATGAAGCACTAACAGGAGGCTTTAAAATTTTCATTCTAGTGTCTTTCGTTTGGGAGAAAAATGCAAAGGTACAATACAGCTTTTCCTTGCCGATATCTCTCTTTTGCAAAGAGATAGGCATTGGAAAATTCAGGGCTATAACGTGTAGATGAAGCACTAACAGGAGGCTTTAAAATTTTCATTCTAGTGTCTTTCGTTTGGGAGAAAAATGCAAAGGTACAATACAGCTTTTCCTTGCCAATATCTCTCTTTTGCAAAGAGCTACGGATTGGAAAATTCAGGGCTATGTCGTGTAGATGATGGCCTAACAGGAGGCTTTAAAATTTTCTTTCTAGTGTCCTTCGTTTGGGAGAAAAATGCAAAGGTACAAGACAGCTTTTCCTTGCCAATATCTCTCTTTTGCAAAGAGCTACGCATTGGAAAATTCAGGGCTATGTCGTGTAGATGATGGCCTAACAGGAGGCTTTAAAATTTTCTTTCTAGTGTCCTTCGTTTGGGAGAAAAATGCAATGGTACAAGACAGCTTTTCCTTGCCAATATCTCTCTTTTGCAAAGAGCTGCGCATTGGAAAATTCAGGGCTATGTCGTGTAGATGATGGCCTAACAGGAGGCTTTAAAATTTTCTTTCTAGTGTCCTTCGTTTGGGAGAAAAATGCAAAGGTACAAGACAGCTTTTCCTTGCCAATATCTCTCTTTTGCAAAGAGCTACGCATTGGAAAATTCAGGGCTATGTCGTGTAGATGATGGCCTAACAGGAGGCTTTAAAATTTTCTTTCTAGTGTCCTTCGTTTGGGAGAAAAATGCAAAGGTACAAGACAGCTTTTCCTTGCCGATATCTCTCTTTTGCAAAGAGATAGGCATTGGAAAATTCTGGGCTATAACGTGTAGATGAAGCACTAACAGGAGGCTTTAAAATTTTCATTCTAGTGTCCTTCGTTTGGGAGAAAAATGCAAAGGTACAATACAGCTTTTCCTTGCCGATATCTCTCTTTTGCAAAGAGATAGGCATTGGAAAATTCAGGGCTATAACGTGTAGATGAAGCACTAATAGGAGGCTTTAAAATTTTCATTCTAGTGTCCTTCGTTTGGGAGAAAAATGCAAAGGTACAATACAGCTTTTCCTTGCCGATATCTCTCTTTTGCAAAGAGCTAGGCATTGGAAAATTCAGGGCATTAACGTGTAGATGAAGCACTAACAGTAGGCTTTAAAATTTTCATTCTAGTGTCTTTCGTTTGGGAGAAAAATGCACAGGTACAATGCAGCTTTTCCTTGCCGATATCTCTCTTTTGCAAAGAGATAGGCATTGGAAAATGCAGGGCTATAACGTGTAGATGAAGCACTAACAAGAGGCTTTAAAATTTTCATTCTAGTGTCTTTCGTTTGGGAGAAAAATGCAAAGGTACAATACAGCATTTCCTTGCCGATATCTCTCTTTTGCAAAGAGATAGGCATTGGAAAGTTCAGGGCTATAACGTGTAGATGAAGCACTAACAGGAGGCTTTAAAGTTTTCATTCTAGTGTCTTTCGTTTGGGAGAAAAATGCAAAGGTACAATACAGCTTTTCCTTGCCGATATCTCTCTTTTGCAAAGAGATAGGCATTGGTAAATTCAGGGCTATAACGTGTAGATGAAGCACTAATAGGAGGCTTTAAAATTTTCATTCTAGTGTCTTTCGTTTGGGAGAAAAATGCAAAGGTACAATACAGCTTTTCCTTGCCGATATCTCTCTTTTGCAAAGAGATAGGCATTGGAAAATTCAGGGCTATAACGTGTAGATGAAGCACTAACAGGAGGCTTTAAAATTTTTATTCTAGTGTCCTTCGTTTGGGAGAAAACTGCAAAGGTACAATACAGCTTTTCCTTGCCGATATCTCTCTTTTGCAAAGAGATAGGCATTGGTAAATTCAGGGCTATAACGTGTAGATGAAGCACTAATAGGAGGCTTTAAAATTTTCATTCTAGTGTCCTTCGTTTGGGAGAAAAATGCAAAGGTACAATACAGCTTTTCCTTGCCGATATCTCTCTTTTGCAAAGAGATAGGCATTGGAAAATTCAGGGCTATAACGTGTAGATGAAGCACTAACAGGAGGCTTTAAAATTTTCATTCTAGTGTATTTCGTTTGGGAGAAAAATGCAAAGGTACAATACCGCTTTTCCTTGCCGATATCTCTCTTTTGCAAAGAGCTAGGCATTGGAAAATTCAGGTCTATAACGTGTAGATGAAGCACTAATAGGAGGCTTTAAAATGTTCAATCTAGTGTCCTTCGTTTGGGAGAAAAATGCAAAGGTACAAGACAGCTTTTCCTTGCCAATATCTCTCTTTTGCAAAGAGCTAGGCATTGGAAAATTCAGGGCTATAACGTGTAGATGAAGCACTAACAGGAGGCTTTAAAATTTTCATTCTAGTGTCTTTCGTTTGGGAGAAAAATGCAAAAGTACAATGCTGCTTTTCCTTGCCAATATCTCTCTTTTGCAAAGAGATAAGCATTGGAAAATTCAGGGCTATAACGTGTAGATGAAGCACTAACAGGAGGCTTTAAAATTTTCATTCTAGTGTCTTTCGTTTGGGAGAAAAATGCAAAGGTACAATACAGCATTTCCTTGCCGATATCTCTCTTTTGCAAAGAGATAGGCATTGGAAAATTCAGGGCTATAACGTGTAGATGAAGCACTAACAGGAGGCTTTAAAATTTTCATTCTAGTGTCTTTCGTTTGGGAGAAAAATTCAAAGGTACAATACAGCTTTTCCTTGCCGATATCTCTCTTTTGCAAAGAGATAGGCATTGGTAAATTCAGGGCTATAACGTGTAGATGAAGCACTAATAGGAGGCTTTAAAATTTTCATTCTAGTGTCTTTCGTTTGGGAGAAAAATGCAAAGGTACAATACAGCTTTTCCTTGCCGATATCTCTCTTTTGCAAAGAGATAGGCATTGGAAAATTCAGGGCTATAACGTGTAGATGAAGCACTAACAGGAGGCTTTAAAATTTTCATTCTAGTGTCCTTCGTTTGGGAGAAAACTGCAAAGGTACAATACAGCTTTTCCTTGCCGATATCTCTCTTTTGCAAAGAGATAGGCATTGGTAAATTCAGGGCTATAACGTGTAGATGAAGCACTAATAGGAGGCTTTAAAATTTTCATTCTAGTGTCCTTCTTTTGGGAGAAAAATGCAAAGGTACAATACAGCAGGGCCGGCTCGAGGCATGTTCGACTCGAGCGGCCGCGCAGGGCGCCACCCTTAATGGGCGCCGTGCGCTGGCGCCGCCATGTCGGAGCCTGGAGCCGGCCCTGATCTCCCCTGCTGTCCTCCGAGTCCCGGCTGGCACTGATGTCAGACACCGGCGCCGCACAGACAGCGGGCGCGCACAGCAGCACTCACCCTCCCTCGGCAGCACTCACCCTCCCTCGGCCTCGGCACAGCAGGTACTGGGGGCACATGTGGCACTGTGGGGGGCATTTATCTGGCACTGTGGGGGCACTGGGGGGCATTCATTTATCTGGCACTGTGGGGGGGGGGGGGGACATTTATCTGTGCACTGTGAGGGGGCATTACTGTATCTGGCACTGTGGGGGCATGTATGTATCTGGCACTGTGGGGGCATTTCTGTATCTGGCACTGGGGGGGTATATCTGCACTGTGGGGGCACTTATTTATCTGGCACTGGGGGCATTTATTTATCTGGCACTGGGGGCATTTATTTATCTGGCACTGTGGGGGCATTTATTTATCTGGCACTGGGGGGGCATATCGGCACTGTGGGGGTATTTATGTATCTGGCACTGTGGGGGTATATCTGCACTGTGGGGGCACTTATTTATCTGGCACTGGGGGGCATTCATTTATCTGGCACTGGGGGCATTTATTTATCTGGCACTGTGGGGGCACTTATTTATCTGGCACTGGGGGCATTTATTTATCTGGCACTGTGGGGGCATTTATCTGGCACTGTGGGGGCATTTCTGGCACTGTGGGGGCATATCTGCACTGTGGGGGCATTTATGTATCTGCGCTGTGGGGGCATTTATGTATCTGCACTGTGGGGGCATGTATGTATCTGGCACTGTGGGGGCATTTCTGTATCTGGCACTGGGAGGGCATATCGGCACTGTGGGGGTATTTATGTATCTGGCACTGTGGGGGTATATCTGCACTGTGGGGGCACTTATTTATCTGGCACTGGGGGCATTTATTTATCTGGCACTGTGGGGGCATTTATTTATCTGGCACTGTGGGGGGCATTTATTTATCTGGTACTGTGGGGACATATCTGGCACTGGGGGCATTAATGTATCTGGCACTGTGGGGGCATATCTGGCACTGGGGGCATTAATGTATCTGACACTGTGAGGGGCAATAATGCATCTGGCACTGTGTGGGCACTTATGCATCTGGCACTGGGGGCATTTATGCATCTGGCAATGTGTGGGCATTTATGTATCTGGCACTGGGGGCATTTATGTATCTGGCCCTTTGGGGGCATATCTGGCACTGTGGGGGCATTTTTATATATGGCACTGTGGGTGCATATCTGGCACTGTGTGGCCATTTATGTAGCTGGCACTGCTGGGGGGCATGTCACGTGTAGCTGGCACTGCTGGGGGGGGCATGTCACGTGTAGCTGGCACTGCTGGGGAGCATGTCGCGTGTAGCTGGCACTGCTGGGGAGCATGTCGCGTGTAGCTGGCACTGCTGGGGAGCATGTCGCGTGTAGCTGGCACTGCTGGGGAGCATGTCGCGTGTAGCTGGCACTGCTGGGGAGCATGTCGCGTGTAGCTGGCACTGCTGGGGAGCATGTCACGTGTAGCTGGCACTGCTGGGGGGCATGTCACGTGTAGCTGGCACTGCTGGGGAGCATGTCATGTAGTGTTCCCGCTAGGCGTCTGTGGCTAGGCAATGTGTCTCAGTGCTGTGCCTGGCGCAAAGTGTATAGGAGGTTCTACCTGGTGCAGTGTGTATTAGCTGCACTACTGTGTGGTGTAATGCAAATTGCCACTATTATGTGGCCACGTACCTTCCCCACGAAGTAACTCCCCTTAATTTTTGCTGCGCGCCTTCGGCGCGCACTGTCCATGCTTTCACATATAGGTATGAGAACAACAAGCAGTATGTACATCATTTTGCCCTCCTAACTTAAAAATGTGCCCTCCCTGTGATCAGCACCATGCCCTAAAAAGTGAACACTATCATGTGTAGCTGGCACTGCTGCGGGGCATGTCATGTGTAGCTGGCACTGCTGCGGGGCATGTCATGTGTAGCTGGCACTGGTGCGGGGCATGTCATGTGTAGCTGGCACTGCTGCGGGGCATGTCATGTGTAGCTGGCACTGCTGCGGGGCATGTCATGTGTAGCTGGCACTGCTGCGGGGCATGTCATGTGTAGCTGGCACTGCTGCGCTGCATGTCATGTGTAGCTGGCACTGCACATTATGTGTATCTGGCACTATACTGGAGACATTGTGTGTAAGGAACACTACTGTGGCTATGTGTAAGGCTGCTAATTGTGTGAAAATATGTTTATAGTTTGATGATATGAAGTTACGATGCCACGCCCACTTTTCCAGAGGCCACACCCACTTTTCCAGGAACGCGCGCGCGCCTTCGGCGCGCGCATGGGGGGGGGCACTTTTACATTTTCTCGCTCAGGGTGCTAGTAGGCCTGGAGCCGGCCCTGCAATACAGCTTTTCCTTGCCGATATCTCTCTTTTGCAAAGAGATAGGCATTGGAAAATTCAGGGCTATAACGTGTAGATGAAGCACTAACAGGAGGCTTTAAAATTTTCATTCTAGTGTATTTCGTTTGGGAGAAAAATGCAAAGGTACAATACCGCTTTTCCTTGCCGATATCTCTCTTTTGCAAAGAGCTAGGCATTGGAAAATTCAGGGCTATAACGTGTAGATGAAGCACTAATAGGAGGCTTAAAAATTTTCAATCTAGTGTCCTTCGTTTGGGAGAAAAATGCAAAGGTACAATACAGCTTTTCCTTGCCAATATCTCTCTTTTGCAAAGAGCTAGGCATTGGAAAATTCAGGGCTATAACGTGTAGATGAAGGACTAACAGGAGGCTTTAAAATTTTCATTCTAGTGTCTTTCGTTTGGGAGAAAAATGCAAAAGTACAATGCTGCTTTTCCTTGCCGATATCTCTCTTTTGCAAAGAGATAAGCATTGGAAAATTCAGGGCTATAACGTGTAGATGAAGCACTAACAGGAGGCTTTAAAATTTTCATTCTAGTGTCTTTCGTTTGGGAGAAAAATGCAAAGGTACAATACAGCTTTTCCTTGCCAATATCTCTCTTTTGCAAAGAGCTAGGCATTGGAAAATGCAGGGCTATAACGTGTAGATGAAGCACTAACAGGAGGCTTTACAATTTTCATTCTAGTGTCTTTCGTTTGGGAGAAAAATGCAAAGGTACAATGCTGCTTTTCCTTGCCGATATCTCTCTTTTGCAAAGAGATAGGCATTGGAAAATGCAGGGCTATAACGTGTAGATGAAGCACTAACAGGAGGCTTTAAAATTTTCATTCTAGTGTCCTTCGTTTGGGAGAAAAATGCAAAAGTACAATACAGCTTTTCCTTGCCAATATCTCTCTTTTGCAAAGAGCTAGGCATTGGAAAATTCAGGGCTATACCGTGTAGATGAAGCACTAACAGGAGGCTTTTAAATTTTCATTCTAGTGTCCTTCGTTTGGTAGAAAAATGCAAAGGTACAATACAGCTTTTCCTTGCCGATATCTCTCTTTTGCAAAGAGATAGGCATTGGAAAATTCAGGGCTATAACGTGTAGATGAAGCACTAACAGGAGGCTTTAAAATTTTCATTCTAGTGTCTTTCGTTTGGGAGAAAAATGCAAAGGTACAATACAGCTTTTCCTTGCCGATATCTCTCTTTTGCAAAGAGATAGGCATTGGAAAATTCTGGGCTATAACGTGTAGATGAAGCACTAACAGGAGGCTTTAAAATTTTCATTCTAGTGTCCTTCGTTTGGGAGAAAAATGCAAAGGTACAATACAGCTTTTCCTTGCCGATATCTCTCTTTTGCAAAGAAATAGGCATTGGAAAATTCAGGGCTATAACGTGTAGATGAAGCACTAATAGGAGGCTTTAAAATTTTCATTCTAGTGTCCTTCGTTTGGGAGAAAAATGCAAAGGTACAATAAAGCTTTTCCTTGCCGATATCTCTCTTTTGCAAAGAAATAGGCATTGGAAAATTCAGGGCTATAACGTGTAGATGAAGCACTAACAGGAGGCTTTAAAATTCTCATTCTAGTGTCTTTCGTTTGGGAGAAAAATGCAAAGGTACAATACAGCTTTTCCTTGCCGATATCTCTCTTTTGCAAAGAGCTAGGCATTGGAAAATTCAGGGCTATAACGTGTAGATGAAGCACTAACAGTAGGCTTTAAAATTTTCATTCCCAATGGGGATGGCTTCCCGGGAGGTAACCCCTATTGAGTGAAGGGAGTATATAAGATACGACCCAGTGGTACCTGACGACATAGATACTAACAGCTATTTAATAACATTACGCTAGAAAGTGATTATTAGCAACATATATATCTATATAAACAACCCCGCCAGGGTTGTGCCTTCAAAAATAATCACACACGGACACGCTTTTTAAACCTTTTTTTCACATCTCTTTATTCTTCTTATGCACATGTATGTTAGTTCTGTGATTTTAACCTTTATGTTTCACTGCAGTTTGGGATAATAATATTAATATTTATCCAATTTTAATACATACTTAATAAAGGTTATATTTTATGATTCATTCATTCTGTCCAGTGCGTCAACAGTGCAGATTTCTTCTTGTTTTTTCTCCCAAATTCTATAACAATGACAGTAAATGTTGTTTCTTTTCAAACAGAACTTTCGTGACCATGCTACTTGCTTGAAAGATCTGGGAGCACATGGAAAACAGTACAAACCATGCAGTATCACAAGAGCCTTTATTTGATCTTTCATGAAGATAGAGCAGAATTGAGGACACGTCAACAATTTCTGCCGAAGGTGGTTCATCTTTCCACATGGTGCCTTTGGCCACTGACACCTTCGTTGAGTCAAAGTCTCTGGCTGTGGTCAGAACTTTGAAAATTTATGTCACCAGAACGGTTCAGATTAGGAAAACAGAGGCTCTGTTTGTCCTGTATGCTCCCAACAGGATTGGGTGTCCTGCTTCCATGTAGACCATTATGCGCTGGATCTGTGGTAAGATTCAGCATGCTCATTCCATGGCAGGATTGCCGTTACTGAATTAGGTGAAGACCCATTCTACTAGAAAGGTGGGTTCATCCTGGGCAGCTGGTCGGGGAGTCTCGGCATTGCAACTTTGCCGAGCAGCTATTTAGTAAACACTTTTGCTAAGTTTTACAAGTTTGATACCTTGGCTGATGATAACCTCAAGTTGGGTCATTCGACTGCAGAGTCGTACGCACTCTCCCACCCGTTCAAGAGCTTTGGTATAACCCCATGGTTCTTAATGTGACCCCAGCATCCTCTAGGTCGTATGAGAAAATAGGATTTTAATACCTACCGGTAAATCCTTTTCTCTTAGTCCGTAGAGGATGCTGGGCACCCGTCCCAGTCCATACTGTGTCTGCAGTTATTACTTGTGGTTATACACATGTTATGTTATGGTTCTGGTCAGCTTTTTGCTGCAATTGTTCATGCCGTTGGCTTGTGTTCTGTTGAATGCCACGTTCTGCGGCATGCTTAAGGTGTGAGCTGGTAAGATGCTCACCTTAGTTTAACAATAAATCCTTTCCTCGAAATGTCCGTCTCCCTGGGCACAGTTCCTATAACTGGAGTCTGGAGGAGGGGCATAGAGGGAGGAGCCAGTTCACACCCTTTGAAAGTCTTAAAGTGCCCATGTCTCTTGCGGATCCCGTCTATACCCCATGGTTCTTAATGTGACCCCAGCATCCTCTACGGACTAAGAGAAAAGGATGCCCTTGCGCACTATCCTGACTTCTCCTCCCGTCTGCTTACTTTGTGCCTTCCAACGCACAATGCGAACTACAGGTGGTGCTGCAGGGCCCACACCCTTTTACTTGCCTTACAGAACAGCTCTGGAGCTGTTACAGTGCCCAGCTGCTGCAAGAAATCAGCTTGAATGCTTCAGGGGATGGGGCATGGCCAACATGAGCCCCACACCAAAGGAGGGTGGGGGTGTTTAATGCGAACTAGGGGTCATCCAAGCACCGCAAAAGGCCGCCATGCCCTGCATGCCCCTTTTCTCTTTTCATATGCAGATGAGGGTTCCAGCCAACTTTGGCCCACATCTTGGATGACATCACCGTATGCAAATCCGTCTTCTGCAGACCTTCCCCCAGGAATGCTTGTACTAGTTGTTGCATATGGTTTGATATTTGATGGTGCTTCAATATTAGGCAGCCTTCCACCCTCCCATGTTCATCTGAACAGATGTGGTCTCCCTGCAGTTGTTGTCCCCAGACGAGAGTTCCCTTGTGCGTCCTCAGTTGAATCTCCTTAACTTGACGGGGGAGGGGCTGCCCGAGCAGCCACCCTCCCCAGCCCTATCCCAACTCATACTTATTTTGCATATGAGATCTCTTGATCATGAAGATTGTTCTCACAGGGTGAGGTTCATCCATTATATTTTAAAATAGGAAGGTACAAATTACATATTTGAATTGCATCTATGTGCTGGATTCAAATGTCCCCCCCCCCCCCTTCCTTTCTCAATTGTGCCCGTCAGCAGCTATTCTAAGGTTGCTGCCAATGGGTGTGACACATTAATTTCTTCTGTGGGGTACACTGGACTCCACAAGGATTCACATTGGGGTGTAGAGTAGGATCTTGATCTGAGGCACCAACCGGCTCAAAGCTTTTGACTGTTCCCAAGATGCTCAGCGCATCCTCCTCTATAACCCCGCTTCCATGAACAGGGAGCTCAGTTTGTAGTTGGTGCCTTCAGTAGCAGGCCACTTAACAGGGGCCTGCCTCAGGCAGCCTATTCTTAGCTATTAATTTTGACAAGAAAAGAAGAACTTGTTTTATGAGAATCTACAAGGGCTGCAGCAGGCTAGGTCTAATAGACATCTTTACTGCAGCTTCATCACTCCCAGCGGCGCTGTATACTCCCGTGCCCTGGTTGCTGGGTCACTGCAGCGGAGGCTCCAGTTTCTTCCTAAGGTCAGTCACACACACACCGCCCTTCCGGATCACGAGGCCGCTGATGAAGGGGAGCGTGGCCGTAGGGGGTGGACCGTGTGCGCAATGGCGTGGACACTGATTACTGGGCAGCCGCTCCACTAGCCACCAGGTACAGTTAAGGAGCACAGGTCTGGGAGTTTTACTCCTATATTAACCCAATTTTGTACTGCCCGCAGCGCATTGTGATAGGTAATAGGGCCTGATTCAGGTTGGAATGCAATCACAATAAGCGATCCAACTGCAAAAATTGCTAACAGCATACGCATGTGCCTGCATTTTCTGCGGCACCCCGCAGAGAATGCGATCGCCTCTGCCTGTCAATCGGGGCGGGGGGGGGAGAGGGGGGTCAGCAACACTCCATTTCCAAGTCAGGGATGGAGCGGTGCGGGGGCAAGGCTTCAAAATGGGGTCTGCAACGGAGGAGACACAGGGGGCGTGGTCACAGCGGCTGTATGACATCACATTCAGCCGCTGTGATCACAAAAATGGTGGCGGCTTCCTGCGCGCACATACAGTTTGCACCAGCAGGAGGCTACACCATTTTTTATGATCACGCTGAACTGCAGTGCGACTGCAATTACAGCATGGTCAAGAATGGAGGCGTCATGCTGGGTGGCCATGCCCTGTCACTGTGCAGGAGCCAGCACCGCACACACACTAGTCCCCGGGTGCAGCCCCCAACCCCCGGGACACCCGGAGCAACAAAATGTAGATTCAGGCCACCAGGCCACGCCCCTACCTATGAAACCATGCCTCCTTTTTACCATTGCGCTGCTTATCTGCGCGCACTGCATTACAATCTCCTTCGCCACCTCTCTGGGTGTCACCAGTGATAGTGACACCTCTGCCATGCTTGTAGCAGCTGGTCCTAAGATCTACGCCTCAAGCCCTGAGCGTTTGCCCTTGTGACTTGTTGATCATCATAGCGAAGCAGATGCTTACAGAAAACTGCAGGGGCTTAGATTGAAAATAAAAAAATTGATGGGTATAAGGTAGAGAGGAGCGGGTTCGGTTCTCCGAGAACCGAATTCCCGACGAACTCCATGTGGTTTACACTGGTCCGAGGCAGGCTCGGTTGTTCCCGCCTGACTCGGAAAACCTGAACAAGGGAAAATGTCATCATCCCGCTGTCGGATTCTCATTACATTGTGGTGTTCTGTATACTACAGTAACATAGTAATATAGTAACATATAGTAACATAGTTTTTGAGGTTGAATAGAGGCAAATTGCCCATCGTGTTCAACCTGTTTTAAGTTGTGATGATTCTACATACTTGCTGAATAATGTTTTATGACTAGTTAGCTACTATAACTCATGTTACCCCCGGATTAACCATGTTGATATTTTAAGTATTATAACCTTGGATAGCTTTTTCATTCAGAAATGTATCCATTCCTTTTTTAAATCCAATTACAGAGTCCGCCATTACCACCTTCCCTGGCAGGGAATTCCACATCCTGATTGCCCTAACAGTGAACATCATAGTATCTCACCTGGCAGGTAAGTAGGAGTTGGGCTAGAGCTGTGGAGGATTGCTGCTCGGGCACCCCCTGTCAAGTGAAGGAGATCCAACTGAGGCAGCACAAGGGAACTCTCGAAAGAAGAACAAGGCTAGAGGAAGATCTGAGACAAAGAAATCTGACTTTTACCAGAGCTGACCAGAGGAAAGCACAAACGCAGTCCCCCACTACCACAAATAATGCAGTCGAGTTTCCCACATTTGGGGAAATCACAGGGGTCAGCATACCCAGAGTGCAATGAATGAACCTCACCCTGGGAGAACAATCTTCATGACCATGGTATCTCCTATGCAAAATAAGTATGATTTGGGATAGGGCTGGGGAGGGCCGCTGCTCAGGCACATCTCTGTCAAGTAAAGGAGATTCAACTGAGGCAACACAAGGGAACTCTCATCTGGGGACAACAACTGCAGGGAGAACACATATTTTCAGATGAACATGGGAGGGCAGAAGGCTGCCTAACACTGAAGCACCCCCAAACAACAAACCAAATGCAACTACTAGTGCAAGCATTCCTGGGGGAAGGCCTGCAGCAGATGGATTTGCATATGGTGATGTCATCCAAGCAGTGGGTCAAAGTTGGCTTCAACCCTCGTCTGCATATGAAAATAAAAAAGGGGTGTGCAGGGCATGGCGGCCTTTTGCGGCGCTTGGATGACCCCTAGTTTGCATTAAACACCTCCACCTTCCTTCGGTGTGGGGCTCATGTTGGCTATGCCCCAGCCCCTGAAGCATTCAAGCTGATTTCTTGCAGCAGCTGGGCACTGTAACAGCTCCAGAGCTGCTCTGTAAAGCAAGTAAAAGGGTGTGGGCCCTGCAGCACTACCTGTAGTTTGCATTGTGCGTTGGAAGGCACAAAGTAAGCAGACGGGAGAAGTCAGGATAGTGCACAAGGGCATAGAAGGGAGCGGCTCAAGAAAAGAGAAGTGGAAACAGACAGCAAACTAGGCTGGAGAGAGACCTGAGACAAAGAGATCTGAATTATACGAGAGCCGACCAGAGGAAACACAAATTATGTAATCAAGTGTCCCACATTTGGGGAAATCGTAGGAGCAGCACACCCAGAGTGCATTGGGTGAGCCTTGCCCTGGGAGAAGCACCTTCCTGATCATAGTATCTCACCTGGCAGGTAAGTAGGAGTTGGGCTAGAGCTGGGGAGGGTCGCTGTTCGGGCACCCCCCTGTCAAGTGAAGGAGATCCAACTGAGGCAGCACAAGGAAACTCTCGAAAAAAGAACAAGGCTAGAGGAAGATCTGAGACAAAGAAATCTGACTTTTACCAGAGCTGACCAGAGGAAAGCACAAACACAGTCCCCCACTACCACAAATAATGCAGTCGAGTTTCCCACATTTGGGGAAATGACAGGGGTCAGCATACCCAGAATGCAATGAATGAACCTCACCCTGGGAGAACAATCTTCATGACAATGGTATCTCCTATGCAAAATAAGTATGATTTGGGATAGGGCTGGGGAGGGCCGCTGCTCAGGCACATCTCTGTCAAGTAAAGGAGATTCAACTGAGGCAGCACAAGGGAACTCTCATCTGGGGACAACAACTGCAGGGAGAACACATATTTTCAGATGAACATGGGAGAGCAGAAGGCTGCCTAATACTGAAGCACCCCCAAACAACAAACCAAATGCAACAACTAGTACAAGCATTCCTGGGAAAAGGTCTGCAGAAGACGGATTTGCATACGGTGATGTCATCCAAGCAGTGGGCCACAGTTGGCTGGAACCCTCATCTGCATATGAAAAGAGAAAAGGGGTATGCAGGGCATGGCGGCCTTTTGCGGCGCTTGGATGACCCTTAGTTCGCATTAAACACCTCCACCTTCCTTCGGTGTGGGGCTCATGTTGGCTATGCCCCAGCCCCTGAAGCATTCAAGCTGATTTCTTGCAGCAGCTGGGCACTGTAACAGCTCCAGAGCTGCTCTGTAAGGCAAGTAAAAGGGTGTTGGCCCTGCAGCACTACCTGTAATTTGCATTGTGCGTTGGAAGGCACAAAGTAAGCAGACAGGAGAAGTCAGGAGAGTGCACAAGGGCAAGGGCAGGGGCTCAAGAAAAGAGAAGTGGAAACAGACAGCAAACTAGGCTGGAGAGAGACCTGAGACAAAGAGATCTGAATTATACGAGTAGCCGACCAGAGGAAACACAAATTATGTAGTCAAGTGTCCCACATTTGGGGAAATCGTAGGAGCAGCACACCCAGAGTGCAATGGGTGAGCCTTGCCCTGGGAGAAGCACCTTCCTGATCATAGTATCTCACCTGGCAGGTAAGTAGGAGTTGGGCTAGAGCTGGGGAGGGTCGCTGCTCGGGCACCCCCCTGTCAAGTGAAGGAAATCCAACTGAGGCAGCACAAGGAAACTCTCAAAAAAAGAACAAGGCTAGAGGAAGATCTGAGACAAAGAAATCTGACTTTTACCAGAGCTGACCAGAGGAAAGCACAAACACAGTCCCCCACTACCACAAATAATGCAGTCGAGTTTCCCACATTTGGGGAAATCACAGGGGTCAGCATACCCAGAATGCAATGAATGAACCTCACCCTGGAAGAACAATCTTCATGACCATGGTATCTCCTATGCAAAATAAGTATGATTTGGGATAGGGCTGGGGAGGGCCGCTGCTCAGGCACATCTCTGTCAAGTAAAGGAGATTCAACTGAGGCAGCACAAGAGAACTCTCATCTGGGGACAACAACTGCAGGGAGAACACATATTTTCAGATGAACATGGGAGAGCAGAAGGCTGCCTAATACTGAAGCACCCCAAACAACAAACCAAATGCAACAACTAGTACAAGCATTCCTGGGGGAAGGTCTGCAGAAGATGTATTTGCATACGGTGATGTCATCCAAGCAGTGGGCCAAAGTTGGCTGGAACCCTCATCTGCATATGAAAAGAGAAAAGGGGTATGCAGGGCATGGCGGCCTTTTGCGGCGCTTGGATGACCCTTAGTTCGCATTATACACCTCCACCCTCCGTCGGTGTGGGGCTCATGTTGGCTATGCCCCAGCCCCTGAAGCATTCAAGCTGATTTCTTGCAGCAGCTGGGCACTGTAACAGCTCCAGAGCTGCTCTGAAAGGCAAGTAAAAGGGTGTGGGCCCTGCAGCACTACCTGTAGTTTGCATTGTGCGTTGGAAGGCACAAAGTAAGCAGACAGGAGAAGTCAGGAGAGTGCACAAGGGCATAGAAGGCAGCGGCTCAAGAAAAGAGAAGTGGAAACAGACAGCAAACTAGGCTGGAGAGAGACCTGAGACAAAGAGATCTGAATTATACGAGAGCCGACCAGGGGAAACGCAAATTATGCAGTCAAGTTTCCCACATTTGGGGAAATCGCAGGAGCAGCACACCCAGAGTGCAATGGGTGAGCCTTGCCCTGGGAGAAGCACCTTCATGATCATAGTATCTCACCTGGCAGTTATGTAGGAGTTGGGCTAGAGCTGGGGAGGGTCGCTGCTCGGGTACCCCCCTGTCAAGTGAAGGAGATCAAACTGAGGCAGCACAATGGAACTCTCGAAAGAAGAACAAGGCTAGAGGAAGATCTGAGACAAAGAAATCTGACTTTTACCAGAGCTGACCAGAGGAAAACACAAACACAGTCCCCCACTACCACAAATAATGCAGTTGAGTTTCCCACATTTGGGGAAATCACAGGGGTCAGCATACACAGAATGCAATGAATGAACCTCACCCTGGGAGAACAATCTTTATGACCATGGTATCTCCTATGCAAAATAAGTATGATTTGGGATAGGGCTGGGGAGGGCCGTTGCTCAGGCACATCTCTGTCAAGTAAAGGAGATTCAACTGAGGCAGCACAAGGGAACTCTCATCTGGGGACAACAACTGCCGGGAGAACACATATTTTCAGATGAACATGGGAGGGCAGAAGGCTGCCTAATACTGAAGCACCCCCAAACAACAAACCAAATGCAACAACTAGTACAAGCATTCCTGGGGGAAGGTCTGCAGAAGACGGATTTGCATACAGTGATGTCATCCAAGCAGTGGGCCAAAGTTGGCTGGAACCCTCATCTGCATATGAAAAGAGAAAAGGGGTATGCAGGGCATGGCGGCCTTTTGCGGCGCTTGGATGACCCTTAGTTCGCATTAAACACCTCCACCCTCCGTCGGTGTGGGGCTCATGTTGGCTATGCCCCAGCCCCTGAAGCATTCAAGCTGATTTCTTGCAGCAGCTGGGCACTGTAACAGCTCCAGAGCTGCTCTGTAAGGCAAGTAAAAGGGTGTGGGCCCTGCAGCACTACCTGTAGTTTGCATTGTGCATCGGAAGGCACAAAGTAAGCAGACAGGAGGAGAAGTCAGGATAGTGCACAAGGGTATAGAAGGGAGGGGCTCAAGAAAAAAGAAGTGGAAACAGACAGCAAACTAGGCTGGAGAGAGACCTGAGACAAAGAGATCTGAATTATATGAGAGCCGACTAGGGGAAACACAAATTATGCAATCAAGTTTCCCATATTTGGGGAAATCGCAGGGGCAGCACACCCAGAGTGCAATGGGTGAGCCTTGCCCTGGGAGAAGCAACTTCATGATCATAGTATCTCACCTGGCAGGTAAGTAGGAGTTGGGCTAGAGCTGGGGAGGGTCGCTGCTCGGGCACCCCCCTGTCAAGTGAAGGAGATCCAACTGAGGCAGCACAAGGGAACTCTTGAAAGAAGAACAAGGCTAGAGGAAGATCTGAGACAAAGAAATCTGACTTTTACCAGAGCTGACCAGAGGAAAGCACAAACACAGTCCCCCACTACCACAAATAATGCAGTTGAGTTTCCCACATTTGGGGAAATCACAGAGGTCAGCATACCCAGAACGCAATGAATGAACCTAACCCTGGGAGAACAATCTTCATGACCATGGTATCTCCTATGCAAAATAAGTATGATTTGGGATAGGGCTGGGGAGGGCCGCTGCTCAGGCACATCTCTGTCAAGTAAAGGAGATTCAACTGAGGCAGCACAAGGGAACTCTCATCTGGGGACAACAACTGCAGGGAGAACACATATTTTCAGATGAACATGGGAGGGCAGAAGGCTGCCTAATACTGAAGCACCCCCAAACAACAAATCAAATGCAACTACTAGTGCAAGCATTCCTGGGGGAAGGCCTGCAGCAGATGGATTTGCATATGGTGATGTCATCCAAGCAGTGGGTCAAAGTTGGCTTCAACCCTCGTCTGCATATGAAAATAAAAAAGGGGTGTGCAGGGCATGGCGGCCTTTTGCGGCGCTTGGATGACCCCTAGTTCGCATTAAACACCTCCACCTTCCTTCGGTGTGGGGCTCATGTTGGCTATGCCCCAGCCCCTGAAGCATTCAAGCTGATTTCTTGCAGCAGCTGGGCACTGTAACAGCTCCAGAGCTGCTCTGTAAAGCAAGTAAAAGGGTGTGGGCCCTGCAGCACTACCTGTAGTTTGCATTGTGCGTTGGAAGGCACAAAGTAAGCAGACGGGAGAAGTCAGGATAGTGCACAAGGGCATAGAAGGGAGCGGCTCAAGAAAAGAGAAGTGGAAACAGACAGCAAACTAGGCTGGAGAGAGACCTGAGACAAAGAGATCTGAATTATACGAGAGCCGACCAGAGGAAACACAAATTATGTAATCAAGTGTCCCACATTTGGGGAAATCGTAGGAGCAGCACACCCAGAGTGCATTGGGTGAGCCTTGCCCTGGGAGAAGCACCTTCCTGATCATAGTATCTCACCTGGCAGGTAAGTAGGAGTTGGGCTAGAGCTGGGGAGGGTCGCTGTTCGGGCACCCCCCTGTCAAGTGAAGGAGATCCAACTGAGGCAGCACAAGGAAACTCTCGAAAAAAGAACAAGGCTAGAAGAAGATCTGAGACAAAGAAATCTGACTTTTACCAGAGCTGACCAGAGAAAAGCACAAACACAGTCCCCCACTACCACAAATAATGCAGTCGAGTTTCCCACATTTGGGGAAATCACAGGGGTCAGCATACCCAGAATGCAATGAATGAACTTCACCCTGGGAGAACAATCTTCATGACAATTGTATCTCCTATGCAAAATAAGTATGATTTGGGATAGGGCTGGGGAGGGCCGCTGCTCAGGCACATCTCTGTCAAGTAAAGGAGATTCAACTGAGGCAGCACAAGGGAACTCTCATCTGGGGACAACAACTGCAGGGAGAACACATATTTTCAGATGAACATGGGAGAGCAGAAGGCTGCCTAATACTGAAGCACCCCCAAACAACAAACCAAATGCAACAACTAGTACAAGCATTCCTGGGAAAAGGTCTGCAGAAGACGGATTTGCATACGGTGATGTCATCCAAGCAGTGGGCCAAAGTTGGCTGGAACCCTCATCTGCATATGAAAAGAGAAAAGGGGTATGCAGGGCATGGCGGCCTTTTGCGGCGCTTGGATGACCCTTAGTTAGCATTAAACACCTCCACCCTCCGTCGGTGTGGGGCTCATGTTGGCTATGCCCCAGCCCCTGAAGCATTCAAGCTGATTTCTTGCAGCAGCTGGGCACTGTAACAGCTCCAGAGCTGCTCTGTAAGGCAAGTAAAAGGGTGTTGGCCCTGCAGCACTACCTGTAGTTTGCATTGTGCGTTGGAAGGCACAAAGTAAGCAGACAGGTGAAGTCAGGAGAGTGCACAAGGGCATAGAAGGCAGCGGCTCAAGAAAAGAGAAGTGGAAACAGACAGCAAACTAGGCTGGAGAGAGACCTGAGACAAAGAGATCTGAATTATACGAGAGCCGACCAGGGGAAACACAAATTATGCAGTCAAGTTTCCCACATTTGGGGAAATCACAGGAGCAGCACACCCAGAGTGCAATGGGTGAGCCTTGCCCTGGGAGAAGCACCTTCATGATCATAGTATCTCACCTGGCAGGTATGTAGGAGTTGGGCTAGAGCTGGGGAGGGTCGCTGCTCGGGTACCCCCCTGTCAAGTGAAGGAGATCAAACTGAGGCAGCACAATGGAACTCTCGAAAGAAGAACAAGGCTAGAGGAAGATCTGAGACAAAGAAATCTGACTTTTACCAGAGCTGACCAGAGGAAAACACAAACACAGTCCCCCACTACCACAAATAATGCAGTTGAGTTTCCCACATTTGGGGAAATCACAGGGGTCAGCATACCCAGAATGCAATGAATGAACCTCACCCTGGGAGAACAATCTTTATGACCATGGTATCTCCTATGCAAAATAAGTATGATTTGGGATAGGGCTGGGGAGGGCCGCTGCTCAGGCACATCTCTGTCAAGTAAAGGAGATTCAACTGAGGCAGCACAAGGGAACTCTCATCTGGGGACAAAAACTGCAGGGAGAACACATATTTTCAGATGAACATGGGAGAGCAGAAGGCTGCCTAATACTGAAGCACCCCCAAACAACAAACCAAATGCAACAACTAGTGCAAGCATTCCTGGGGGAAGGCCTGCAGCAGATAGATTTGCATATGGTGATGTCATCCAAGCAGTGGGTCAAAGTTGGCTTCAACCCTCGTCTGCATATGAAAAGAGAAAAGGGGCGTGCAGGGCATGGTGGCCTTTTGCGGCACTTGGCTGACCCCTAGTTTGCATTAAACACCTCCACCCTCCTTCGGTGTGGGGCTCATGTTGGCTATGCCCCAGCCCCTGAAGCATTCAAGCTGATTTCTTGCAGCAGCTGGGCACTGTAACAGCTCCAGAGCTGCTCTGTAAGGCAAGTAAAAGGGTGTGGGCCCTGCAGCACTACCTGTAGTTCGCATTGTGCGTTGGAAGGCACAAAGTAAGCAGAAAGGAGGAGAAGTCAGGATAGTGCGCAAGGGCATAGAAGGGAGCGGCTCAAGAAAAGAGAAGTGGAAACAGACAGCAAACTAGGCTGGAGAGAGACCTGAGACAAAGATATCTGAATTATACGAGACCTGACCAGGGGAAACACAAATTATGCAGTCAAGTTTCCCACATTTGGGGAAATCGCAGGAGCAGCACACCCAGAGTGCAATGGGTGAGCCTTGCCCTTGGAGAAGCACCTTCATGATCATAGTATCTCACCTGGCAGGTAAGTAGGAGTTGGGCTAGAGCTGGGGAGGGTCGCTGCTCGGGCACCCCCCTGTCAAGTGAAGGAGATCCAACTGAGGCAGCACAAAGGAACTCTCGAAAGAAGAACAAGGCTAGAGGAAGATCTGAGACAAAGAAATCTGACTTTTACCAGAGCTGACCAGAGGAAAGCACAAACACAGTCCACCACTACCACAAATAATGCAGTCGAGTTTCCCACATTTGGGGAAATCACAGGGTTCAGCATACCCAGAGTGCAATGAATGAACCGCACCCTGGAGAACAATCTTCATAACAATGGTATCTCCTATGCAAAATAAGTATGATTTGGGATATGGCTGCGGAGGGCTGCTGCTCAGGCACATCTCTGTCAAGTAAAGGAGATTCAACTGAGGCAGCACAAGGGAACTCTCATCTGGGGACAACAACTGCAGGGAGAACACATATTTTCAGATGAACATGGGAGGGCAGAAGGCTGCCTAATACTGAAGCACCCCCAAACAACAAACCAAATGCAACAACTAGTGCAAGCATTCCTGGGGGAAGGCCTGCAGCAGATAGATTTGCATATGGTGATGTCATCCAAGCAGTGGGTCAAAGTTGGCTTCAACCCTCGTCTGCATATGAAAAGAGAAAAGGGGCGTGCAGGGCATGGTGGCCTTTTGCAGCACTTGGCTGACCCCTAGTTTGCATTAAACACCTCCACCCTCCTTCGGTGTGGGGCTCATGTTGGCTATGCCCCAGCCCCTGAAGCATTCAAGCTGATTTCTTGCAGCAGCTGGGCACTGTAACAGCTCCAGAGCTGCTCTGTAAGGCAAGTAAAAGGGTGTGGGCCCTGCAGCACTACCTGTAGTTCGCATTGTGCGTTGGAAGGCACAAAGTAAGCAGAAAGGAGGAGAAGTCAGGATAGTGCGCAAGGGCATAGAAGGGAGCGGCTCAAGAAAAGAGAAGTGGAAACAGACAGCAAACTAGGCAGGAGAGAGACCTGAGACAAAGAGATCTGAATTATACGAGACCTGACCAGGGGAAACACAAATTATGCAGTCAAGTTTCCCACATTTGGGGAAATCGCAGGGGCAGCACACCCAGAGTGCAATGGGTGAGCCTTGCCCTGGGAGAAGCACCTTCATGATCATAGTATCTCACCTGGCAGGTAAGTAGGAGTTGGGCTAGAGCTGGGGAGGGTCGCTGCTCGGGCACCCCCCTGTCAAGTGAAGGAGATCCAACTGAGGCAGCACAAGGAAACTCTCGAAAGAAGAACAAGGCTAGAGGAAGATCTGAAACAAAGAAATCTGACTTTTACCAGAGATCAGAGGAAAACACAAACACAGTCCCCCACTGCCAACAAATAAAGCAGTCACGTTTCCCACATTTGGGGAAATCACAGGGGTCAGCATACCCAGAATGCAATGAATGAACCTCACCCTGGGAGAGTAATCTTCATGACCATGGTATCTCCTATGCAAAATAAGTATGATTTGGGATAGGGCTGGGGAGGGCCGCTGCTCATGCACATCTCTGTCAAGTAAAGGAGATTCAACTGAGGCAGCACAAGGGAACTCTCATCTGGGGACAACAACTGCAGGGAGAACACATATTTTCAGATGAACATGGGAGGGCAGAAGGCTGCCTAATACTGAAGCACCCCCAAACAACAAACCAAATGCAACAACTAGTGCAAGCATTCCTGGGGGAAGTTCTGCAGAAGACGGATTTGCATACGGTGATGTCATCCAAGTAGTGGGTCAAAGTTGGCTTCAACCCTCATCTGCATATGAAAAGAGAAAAGGGGCGTGCAGGGCATGGCGGCCTTTTGCGGTGCTTGGATGACCCCTAGTTCGCATTAAACACCCCACCCTCCTTTGGTGTGGGGCTCATGTTGGCCATGCCCCATCCCCTGAAGCATTCAAGCTGATTTATTGCAGCAGCTGGGCACTGTAACAGCTCCAGAGCAGCTCTGAACGGCAAGTAAAAGGGTGTGGGCCCTGCAGCACTACCTGTAGTTTGCATTGTGCATTGGAAGGCACAAAGTAAGCAGACAGGAGAAGTCAGGATAGTGCGCAAGGGCATAGAAGGGAGCGGCTCAAGAAAAGAGAAGTTGAAACAGACAGCAAACTAGGCTGGAGAGAGACCTGAGACAAAGAGATCTGAATTATACGAGAATCGACCAGGGGAAACACAAATTATGCAGTCAAGTTTCCCACATTTGGGGAAATCGCAGGAGCAGCACACCCAGAGTGCAATGGGTGAGCCTTGCCCTGGGAGAAGCACCTACATGATCATAGTATCTCACCTGCCAGGTAAGTAGAAGTTGGGCTAGAGCTGGGGAGGGTCGCTGCTCGGGTACCCCCCTGTCAAGTGAAGGAGATCCAACTGAGGCAGCACAAGGGAACTCTCGAAAGAAGAACAAGGCTAAAGGAAGATCTGAGACAAAGAAATCTGACTTTTACCAGAGCTGACCAGAGGAAAGCACAAACACAGTCCCCCACTACCACAAATAAAGCAGTCGAGTTTCCCACATTTGGGGAAATCACAGGGGTCAGCATACCCAGAATGCAATGAATGAACCTCACCGTGGGAGAACAATCTTCATGACCATGGTATCTCCTATGCAAAATAAGTATGATTTGGGATAGGGCTGGGGAGGGCCGCTGCTCAGGCACATCTCTGTCAAGTAAAGGAGATTCAACTGAGGCAGCACAAGGGAACTCTCATCTGGGGACAACAACTGCAGGGAGAACACATATTTTCAGATGAACATGGGAGGGCAGAAGGCTGCCTAATACTGAAGCACCCCCAAACAACAAACCAAATGCATCAACTAGTGCAAGCATTCCTGGGGGAAGGCCTGCAGCAGATGGATTTGCATACGGTGATGTCATCCAAGCAGTGGGTCAAAGTTGGCTTCAACCCTCGTCTGCATATGAAAAGAGAAAAGGGGCGTGCAGGGCATGGCGGCCTTTTGCGGCGCTTGGATGACCCCTAGTTCGCATTAAACACCTCCACCCTCCTTCGGTGTGGGGCTCATGTTGGCTATGCCCCAGCCCCTGAAGCATTCAAGCTGATTTCTTGCAGCAGCTGGGCACTGTAACAGCTCCAGAGCTGCTCTGTACGGCAAGTAAAAGGGTGTGGGCCCTGCAGCACTACCTGTAGTTTGCATTGTGCATTGGAAGGCACAAAGTAAGCAGACAGGAGGAGAAGTCAGGATAGTGCACAAGGGTATAAAAGGGAGGGGCTCATGAAAAAAGAAGTGGAAACAGACAGCAAACTAGGCTGGAGAGAGACCTGAGACAAAGAGATCTGAATTATACGAGAGCCGACCAGGGGAAACACAAATTATGCAGTCAAGCTTCCCACATTTGGGGAAATCAGAGTGCAATGGGTGAGCCTTGCCCTGGGAGAAGCACCTTCATGATCATAGTATCTCACCTGGCAGGTAAGTAGGAGTTGGGCTAGAGCTGGGGAGGGTCGCTGCTCGGGCACCCCCCTGTCAAGTGAAAGAGATCCAACTGAGGCAGCACAAGGAAACTCTCGAAAGAAGAACAAGGCTAGAGGAAGATCTGAGACAAATAAATCTGACTTTTACCAGAGCTGACCAGAGGAAAGCACAAACACAGTCCCTCACTACCACAAATAATGCAGTCGAGTTTCCCACATTTGGGGAAATCACAGGGGTCAGCATACCCAGAATGCAATGAATGAACCTCACCCTGGGAGAACAATCTTCATGACCATGGTATCTCCTATGCAAAATAAGTATGATTTGGGATAGGGCTGGGGAGGGCCGCTGCTCAGGCACATCTCTGTCAAGTAAAGGAGATTCAACTGAGGCAGCACAAGGGAACTCTCATCTGGGGACAACAACTGCAGGGAGAACACATATTTTCAGATGAACATGGGAGGGCAGAAGGCTGCCTAATACTGAAGCACCCCCAAACAACAAACCAAATGCAACAACTAGTGCAAGCATTCCTGGGGGAAGGCCTGCAGCAGATGGATTTGCATACGGTGATGTCATCCAAGCAGTGGGTCAAAGTTGGCTTCAACCCTCGTCTGCATATGAAAAGAGAAAAGGGGCGTGCAGGGCATGGCGGCCTTTTGCGGTGCTTGGATGACCCCTAGTTCACATTAAACACCTCCACCCTCCTTCGGTGTGGGGCTCATGTTGGCTGTGCCCCAGCCCCTGAAGCATTCAAGCTGATTTCTTGCAGTAGCTGGGCACTGTAACAGCTCCAGAGCTGCTCTGTACGGCAAGTAAAAGGGTGTGGGCCCTACAGCACTACCTGTAGTTTGCATTGTGCATTGGAAGGCACAAAGTAAGCAGACAGGAGGAGAAGTCAGGATAGTGCACAAGGGTATAAAAGGGAGGGGCTCATGAAAAAAGAAGTGGAAACAGACAGCAAACTAGGCTGGAGAGAGACCTGAGACAAAGAGATCTGAATTATACGAGAGCCGACCAGGGGAAACACAAATTATGCAGTCAAGCTTCCCACATTTGGGGAAATCGCAGGGGCACCACACCCAGAGTGCAATGGGTGAGCCTTGCCCTGGGAGAAGATCCTTCATGATCATAGTATCTCACCTGGCAAGTAAGTAGGAGTTGGGCTAGAGCTGGGGAGGGTCGCTGCTCGGGCACCCCCCTGTCAAGTGAAAGAGATCCAACTGAGGCAGCACAAGGAAACTCTCGAAAGAAGAACAAGGCTAGAGGAAGATCTGAGACAAATAAATCTGACTTTTACCAGAGCTGACCAGAGGAAAGCACAAACACAGTCCCCCACTACCACAAATAATGCAGTCGAGTTTCCCACATTTGGGGAAATCACAGGGGTCAGCATACCCGGAATGCAATGAATGAACCTCACCCTGGGAGAACAATCTTCATGACCATGGTATCTCCTATGCAAAATAAGTATGATTTGGGATAGGGCTGGGGAGGGCCGCTGCTCAGGCACATCTCTGTCAAGTAAAGGAGATTCAACTGAGGCAGCACAAGGGAACTCTCATCTGGGGACAACAACTGCAGGGAGAACACATATTTTCAGATGAACATGGGAGGGCAGAAGGCTGCCTAATACTGAAGCACCCCCAAACAACAAACCAAATGCAACAACTAGTACAAGCATTCCTGGGGGAAGGCCTGCAGCAGATGGATTTGCATATAGTGATGTCATCCAAGCAGTGGGTCAAAGTTGGCTTCAACCCTCGTCTGCATATGAAAAGAGAAAAGGGGCGTGCAGGGCATGGCGGCCTTTTGCGGCGCTTGGATGACCCCTAGTTCGCATTAAACACCTCCACCCTCCTTCGGTGTGGGGCTCATGTTGGCTATGCCCCAGCCCCTGAAGCATTCAAGCTGATTTCTTGCAGCAGCTGGGCACTGTAACAGCTCCAGAGCTGCTCTGAACGGCAAGTAAAAGGGTGTGGGCCCTGCAGCACTACCTGTAGTTTGCATTGTGCATTGGAAGGCACAAAGTAAGCAGACGGGAGAAGTCAGGATAGTGCGCAAGGGCATAGAAGGGAGCGGCTCAAGAAAAGAGAAGTTGAAACAGACAGCAAACTAGGCTGGAGAGAGACCTGAGACAAAGAGATCTGAATTATACGAGAGCCGACCAGGGGAAACACAAATTATGCAGTCAAGTTTCCCACATTTGGGGAAATCGCAGGAGCAGCACACCCAGAGTGCAATGGGTGAGCCTTGCCCTGGGAGAAGCACCTACATGATCATAGTATCTCACCTGCCAGGTAAGTAGAAGTTGGGCTAGAGCTGGGGAGGGTCGCTGCTCGGGTACCCCCCTGTCAAGTGAAGGAGATTCAACTGAGGCAGCACAAGGGAACTCTCGAAAGAAGAACAAGGCTAGAGGAAGATCTGAGACAAATAAATCTGACTTTTACCAGAGCTGACCAGAGGAAAGCACAAACACAGTCCCCCACTACCACAAATAATGCAGTCGAGTTTCCCACATTTGGGGAAATCACAGGGGTCAGCATACCCAGAATGCAATGAATGAACCTCACCCTGGGAGAACAATCTTCATGACCATGGTATCTCCTATGCAAAATAAGTATGATTTGGGATAGGGCTGGGGAGGGCCGCTGCTCAGGCACATCTCTGTCAAGTAAAGGAGATTCAACTGAGGCAGCACAAGGGAACTCTCATCTGGGGACAACAACTGCAGGGAGAACACATATTTTCAGATGAACATGGGAGGGCAGAAGGCTGCCTAATAATGAAGCACCCCCAAACAACAAACCAAATGCAACAACTAGTGCAAGCATTCCTGGGGGAAGGCCTGCAGCAGATGGATTTGCATACGGTGATGTCATCCAAGCAGTGGGTCAAAGTTGGCTTCAACCCTCGTCTGCATATGAAAAGAGAAAAGGGGCGTGCAGGGCATAGCGGCCTTTTGCGGCGCTTGGATGACCCCTAGTTCGCATTAAACACCTCCACCCTCCTTCGGTGTGGGGCTCATGTTGGCTATGCCCCAGCCCCTGAAGCATTCAAGCTGATTTCTTGCAGCAGCTGGGCACTGTAACAGCTCCAGAGCTGCTCTGTACGGCAAGTAAAAGGGTGTGGGCCCTGCAGCACTACCTGTAGTTTGCATTGTGCATTGGAAGGCACAAAATAAGCAGACAAGAGGAGAAGTCAGGATAGTGCACAAGGGTATAAAAGGGAGGGGCTCATGAAAAAAGAAGTGGAAACAGACAGCAAACTAGGCTGGAGAGAGACCTGAGACAAAGAGATCTGAATTATACGAGAGCCGACCAGGGGAAACACAAATTATGCAGTCAAACTTCCCACATTTGGGGAAATCGCAGGGGCACCACACCCAGAGTGCAATGGGTGAGCCTTGCCCTGGGAGAAGCACCTTCATGATCATAGTATCTCACCTGGCAGGTAAGTAGGAGTTGGGCTAGAGCTGGGGAGGGTCGCTACTCGGGCACCCCCCTGTCAAGTGAAAGAGATCCAACTTAGGCAGCACAAGGAAACTCTCGAAAGAAGAACAAGGCTAGAGGAAGATCTGAGACAAATAAATCTGACTTTTACCAGAGCTGACTAGAGGAAAGCACAAACACAGTCCCCCACTACCACAAATAATGCAGTCGAGTTTCCCACATTTGGGGAAATCACAGGGGTCAGCATACCCAGAATGCAATGAATGAACCTCACCCTGGGAGAACAATCTTCATGACCATGGTATCGCCTATGCAAAATAAGTATGATTTGGGATAGGGCTGGGGAGGGCCGCTGCTCAGGCACATCTCTGTCAAGTAAAGGAGATTCAGCTGAGGCAGCACAAGGGAACTCTCATCTGGGGACAACAACTGCAGGGAGAACACATATTTTCAGATAAAAATCTTGGTCATGCTCTGGTTTCTCTTCAGAACGAACAAATCTTTCGCCTCTTACTAAAGATTTCCGTGGAGAGGAGCAAAACCGAGTTTTATCTCAATTTTTGCATGCCCCATCTTTTTGGGGTTTCTTTTACCGGTTTAAAGATAGAATGAGTGTGCTTTAATGTAAGCTCATTTGCATAGAAATGACAGTAAATGTTTATTTATGTTCAAACAGAACTTTCTTGACCATGCTACTTGCTTTAAAGATCTGGGAGCACATGGAATACAGTACAAACCATGCTTATAGCAAGGAGAAGCCAGGTGAGAAATCTGCTTTCTTTCAAATTGGGCGCTCACTTTGATCTGAATGAGGACTGCTGGCACAGCACTCAGGCGACAGGTGGAATCTTGGTCATGCTCTGGTTTCTCTTCAGAATGAACAAATCTTTCGCCTTTTATTAAAGATTATCCGTGGAGAGGAGCAAAACTGAGTTTTATCTAAATTTTTGCATGCCCCATATTATTGGGGTTTCTTTTATCAGTTTAAAGACAGAACGAGTGTGCTTTCTTGTTAGCTTTAATGTAAGTTTATTTGCATAACAATGACAATAAATGTCTGTTTCTTTTCAAGCAGAACTTTCTTGACCATACTAATTGCTTGAAAGATCTGGGAGCACATGGAAAAGAGTACAAACCATGTTTATAGCAAGGGGAAGCCTGGTGAGAAATCTGCTTTCTTTCTTTCAAATTGGGTGCTCACTTTGAGCTGAATGAGGACTGCTGGCATGGCACTCAGGCGACAGGTGGAATCTTGGTCATGCTCTGGTTTCTCTTCAGAACGAACAAATCTATCGCCTTTTACTAAAGATTTCCATGGAGAGGAGCAAAACTGAGTTTTATCTCAATTTTTGCATGCCCCATATCATACCTCCCAACTGTCCCGATTTTCGCGGGACAGTCCCGTTTTTTGGGGACTGTCCCGCTGTCCCACCTGCGGGCCGCAGTGTCCCGCGGTGGGGAGGACAGTTGGGAGGCTCTGTCTGTCGCTGCCCTGCTTAGCAGAGCAGCGGTGAATAGTCGCTGTGCGCACAGCGTCTATTCACTGAAGTCAGAGGGAGAGGTGGCATGCCAGCGGCTCACAGAGCGCTGGGCATGCCCCCTCAGTGCCGAAAACGGGGGCGTGACTCGCGATCGCGGGTCCTCCCGCGAAGCCATGCCCCTTTTTACTTAGGCCACGCCCTTTTTGGGAGCGCGTGCGACTTCGCCGCGCGTGTGTCCCTCTTTGCGAGCCGACAAAGTTGGGAGGTATGCCCATATTATTGGGGTTTCTTTTATCAGTTTAAAGACAGAACGAGTGTGCTTTCTGGTTAGCTTTAATGTAAGTTTATTTGCATAACAATGACAGTAAATGTTTGTTTCTTTTCAAACAGAACTTTCTTGACCATGCTACTTGCTTGAAAGATCTGGGAGCACATGGAAAACAGTACAAACCATGCAGTATCACAAGAGCCTTTATTTGATCTTTCATGAAGATAGAGCAGAATTGAGGACACGTCAACAATTTCTGCCGAAGGTGGTTCATCTTTCCACATGGTGCCTTTGGCCACTGACACCTTCGTTGAGTCAAAGTCTCTGGCTGTGGTCAGAACTTTGAAAATTTATGTCACCAGAACGGTTCAGATTAGGAAAACAGAGGCTCTGTTTGTCCTGTATGCTCCCAACAGGATTGGGTGTCCTGCTTCCATGTAGACCATTATGCGCTGGATCTGTGGTAAGATTCAGCATGCTCATTCCATGGCAGGATTGCCGTTACTGAATTAGGTGAAGACCCATTCTACTAGAAAGGTGGGTTCATCCTGGGCAGCAGGTCGGGGAGTCTCGGCATTGCAACTTTGCCGAGCAGCTATTTAGTAAACACTTTTGCTAAGTTTTACAAGTTTGATACCTTGGCCGATGATAACTTCAAGTTGGGTCATTCGGTGCTGCAGAGTCGTACGCACTCTTCCACCCGTTCAAGAGCTTTGGTATAACCCCATGGTTCTTAATGTGACCCCAGCATCCTCTAGGTCGTATGAGAAAATAGGATTTTAATACCTACCGGTAAATCCTTTTCTCTTAGTCTGTAGAGGATGCTGGGCACCCGTCCCAGTCCATACTGTGTCTGCAGTTATTACTTGTGGTTATACACATGTTGTGTTATGGTTCTGGTCAGCTTTTTGCTGCAATTATTCATGCCGTTGGCTTGTGTTCTGTTGAATGCCACGTTCTGCGGCATGCTTAAGGTGTGAGCTGGTAAGATGCTCACCTTAGTTTAACAATAAATCCTTTCCTCGAAATGTCCGTCTCCATGGGCACAGTTCCTATAACTGGAGTCTGGAGGAGGGGCATAGAGGGAGGAGCCAGTTCACACCCTTTGATAGTCTTAAAGTGCCCATGTCTCTTGCGGATCCCGTCTATACCCCATGGTTCTTAATGTGACCCCAGCATCCTCTACGGACTAAGAGAAAAGGATGCCCTTGCGCACTATCCTGACTTCTCCTCCCGTCTGCTTACTTTGTGCCTTCCAACGCACAATGCAAACTACAGGTGGTGCTGCAGGGCCCACACCCTTTTACTTGCCTTACAGAACAGCTCTGGAGCTGTTACAGTGCCCAGCTGCTGCAAGAAATCAGCTTGAATGCTTCAGGGGATGGGGCATGGCCAACATGAGCCCCACACCAAAGGAGGGTGGGGGTGTTTAATGAGAACTAGGGGTCATCCAAGCACTGCAAAAGGCCGCCATGCCCTGCACGCCCCTTTTCTCTTTTCATATGCAGATGAGGGTTCCAGCCAACTTTGGCCCACTGCTTGAATAACATCACTGTATGCAAATCCGTCTGCTGCAGACCTTCCCCCAGGAAGGCTTGTACTAGATGTTGCATATGGTTTGATATTTGATGGTGCTTCAGTATTAGGCAGCCTTCCGCCCTCCCATGTTCATCTGAAAAGATGTGGTCTCCCTGCAGTTGTTGTCCCCAGACGAGAGTTCCCTTGTGCTTCCTCAGTTGAATCTCCTTAACTTGACGGGGGAGGGGCTGCCCGAGCAGCCACCCTCCCCAGCCCTATCCCAACTCATACTTAGTTTGCATATGAGATCTCTTGATCATGAAGATTGTTCTCACAGGGTGAGGTTCATCCATTATATTTTAAAATAGGAAGGTACAAATTACATATTTGAATTGCATTTATGTGCTGGATTCAAATGTCCCCCCCCCCCCTTCCTTTCTCAATTGTGCCCGTCAGCAGCTATTCTAAGGTTGCTGCCAATGGGTGTGACACATTAATTTCTTCTGTGGGGTACACTGGACTCCACAAGGATTCACATTGGGGTGTAGAGTAGGATCTTGATCTGAGGCACCAACCGGCTCAAAGCTTTTGACTGTTCCCAAGATGCTCAGTGCATTCTCCTCTATAACCCCGCTTCCATGAACAGGGAGCTCAGTTTGTAGTTGGTGCCTTCAGTAGCAGGCCACTTAACAGGGGCCTGCCTCAGGCAGCCTATTCTTAGCTATAAATTTTGACAAGAAAAGAAGAACTTGTTTTATGAGAATCTACAAGGGCTGCAGCAGGCTAGGTCTAATAGACATCTTTACTGCAGCTTCATCACTCCCAGCGGCGCTGTATACACCCGTGCCCTGGTTGCTGGGTCACTGCAGCGGAGGGTCCGGTTTCATCCTAAGGTCAGTCACACACACACCACCCTTCCGGATCACGAGGCCGCTGATGAAGGGGAGCGTGGCCGTAGGGGGTGGACCGTGTGCGCACTGGCGTGGACACTGATTACTGGGCAGCCGCTCCACTAGCCACCAGGTACAGTTAAGGAGCACAGGTCTGGGGGTTTTTCTCCTATATTAACCCAATTTTGTACTGCCCGCAGCGCATTGTGATAGGTAATAGGGCCTGATTCAGGTTGGATTGCAATCACAATAAGCGATCCAACTGCAAAAATTGCTAAGAGCATACGCATGTGCCTGCATTTTCTGCGGCACCCCGCAGAGAATGCGATCGCCTCTGCCTGTCAATCGGGGCGGGGGGGGATAGGTGGGTCAGCAACACTCCATTTCCAAGTCAGGGATGGAGCGGTGCGGGGGCAAGGCTTCAAAATGGGGTCTGCAACGGAGTAGACACAGGGGGCGTGGTCACAGCGGCTGTATGACATCACATTCAGCCGCTGTGATCACAAAAATGGTGGCGGCTTCCTGCGCGCACATACAGTCTGCACCAGCAGGAGGCTACACCATTTTTTATGATCACGCTGAACTGCAGTGCGACTGCAATTACAGCATGGTCAAGAAGGGAGGCGTCATGCTGGGTGGCCATGCCCTTTCACTGTGCAGGAGCCAGCACCGCTCACACACTAGTCCCCGGGTGCAGCCCCCAACCCCCGGGACACCCGGAGCAACAAAATGTAGATTCAGGCCACCAGGCCACGCCCCTACCTATGAAACCATGCCTCCTTTTTACCATTGCGCTGCTTATCTGCGCGCACTGCATTACAATCTCCCTCGCCACCTCTCTGGGTGTCACCAGTGATAGTGACACCTCTGCCATGCTTGTAGCAGCTGGTCCTAAGATCTACGCCTCAAGCCCTGAGTGTTTGCCCTTGTGACTTGTTGATCATCATAGCGAAGCAGATGCTTACAGAAAACTGCAGGGGCTTAGATTGAAAATAAAAAAATTGATTGGTATAAGGTAGAGAGGAGCGGGTTCGGTTCTCCGAGAACCGAATTCCCCACGAACTCCACGTTGTTTACACTGGTCCGAGGCAGGCTCGGTTGTTCCCGCCTGACTCGCAAAACCTGAACAAGGGAAAATGTCATCATCCCGCTGTCGGATTCTCGCGAGATTCGGATTCCATATAAAGAGCTGCGCGTTGCCGCCATTTTTACTCGTGCATTGAAGAGAGAGCGGAATGGACGTGGCTATGTTCTCTCAGTGGAAATCTCAATATCAGTGCTCAGTATCAGTGGTTACTTATTGCTGCTCAGTAATACTAGTAGTGTGTCTCTCCTGCTCAGTGTCAGTTCTCAGTAGTATCCTCATCAGTGCTCAGTATCACTGCTCATTGTCTTGTGCTGCATTGTGGTGCTCAGCATACTACAGTACATTACTAATAGTCCAGTGCTGCATCTTGCTGCTCAGTGTCAGTTCTAGTATCCTCATCAGTGCTCACTATCACTGTTCATTGCATTTTGGTTTTCTGTATACTACAGTAACATAGTAATATAGTAACATATAGTAACATAGTTTTTGAGGTTGAATAGAGGCAAATTGCCCATCGTGTTCAACCTGTTTTAAGTTGTGATGATTCTACATACTTGCTGAATAATGTTTTATGACTAGTTAGCTACTATAACTCATGTTACCCCCGGATTAACCATGTTGATATTTTAAGTATTATAACCTTAGATAGCTTTTTCATTCAGAAATGTATCCATTCCTTTTTTAAATCCAATTACAGAGTCCGCCATTACCACCTTCCCTGGCAGGGAATTCCACATCCTGATTGCCCTAACAGTGAAGATCATAGTATCTCACCTGGCAGATAAGTAGGAGTTGGGCTAGAGCTGTGGAGGATTGCTGCTCGGGCACCCCCTGTCAAGTGAAGGAGATCCAACTGAGGCAGCACAAGGGAACTCTCGAAAGAAGAACAAGGCTAGAGGAAGATCTGAGACAAAGAAATCTGACTTTTACCAGAGCTGACCAGAGGAAAGCACAAACACAGTCCCCCACTACCACAAATAATGCAGTCGAGTTTCCCACATTGGGGAAATCACAGGGGTCAGCATACCCAGAATGCAATGAATGAACCTCACCCTGGGAGAACAATCTTCATGACCATGGTATCTCCTATGCAAAATAAGTATGATTTGGGATAGGGCTGGGGAGGGCCGCTGCTCAGGCACATCTCTGTCAAGTAAAGGAGATTCAACTGAGGCAGCACAAGGGAACTCTCATCTGGGGACAACAACTGCAGGGAGAACACATATTTTCAGATGAAAATCTTGGTCATGCTCTGGCTTCTCTTCAGAACGAACAAATCTTTCGCCTTTTACTAAAGATTTCCGTGGAGAGGAGCAAAACTGAGTTTTACCTCAATTTTTGCATGCCCCATCTTTTTGGATTTTCTTTTATCGGTTTAAAGATAGAATGAGTGTGCTTTAATGAAAGCTCATTTGCATAGAAATTACAGTAAATGTTTGTTTCTTTTCAAACAGAACTTTCTTGACCATGCTACTTGCTTGAAAGATCTGGGAGCACATGGAATACAGTACAAACCATGCTTATAGCAAGGAGAAGCCAGGTGAGAAATCTGCTTTCTTTCAAATTGGGCGCTCACTTTGATCTGAATGAGGACTGCTGGCATGGCACTCAGGCGACAGGTGGAATCTTGGTCATGCTCTGGTTTCTCTTCAGAATGAACAAATCTTTCGCCATTTATTAAAGATTTCCGTGGAGAGGAGCAAAACTGAGTTTTATCTCAATTTTTGCATGCCCCATATTATTGGGGTTTCTTTTATCAGTTTAAGGACAGAATGAGTGTGCTTTCTTGTTGGCTTTAATGTAAGTTTATTTGTATAACAATGACAGTAAATGTCTGTTTCTTTTCAAACAGAACTTTCTTGACCATGCTACTTGCTTGAAAGATCTGGGAGCACATGGAAAAGAGTAAAAACCATGCTTATAGCAAGGGGAAGCCTGGTGAGAAATCTGCTTTCTTTCTTTCAAATTGGGTGCTCACTTTGAGCTGAATGAGGACTGCTGGCATGGCACTCAGGCGACAGGTGGAATCTTGGTCATGCTCTGGTTTCTCTTCAGAACGAACAAATCTTTCGCCTTTTACTAAAGATTT